>NC_090927.1:741635366-741974652 GCF_040938575.1 Ambystoma mexicanum | reverse complement strand
CCTTGGCCAAAACACATTGGTGTTAATATTTAAAAATTTGAGTGTTTCTATAGTTTCTTTTGTTCGCCCCTTCCAAATAGATGAGGCTAGAAAACAGAGGTGTGAGAGTGGATAACTTGACAATATAAACATATGCAACATCCATGCAACCCAATCAGAAATAAGCATTCCAATGAAACTCTTCAAGCAAAGGTTCTTGGCTCTGCTGACCCTGGGTAATACATACCTGCAGTAGGTCATTCATCTCTTCAGTGGAGAACAGCGATGGATATTCTCCACAAATAAGAAGACTGTTAATGGCGTCCAGATAGTATGCTTCGACCAGGTCTTGAGCCTACAAGAAAGAAACATTTCTAGGCGTTCAACTGGAACTGTGTAATATTTGATTAAATAGCCAACTGGCTCCATTTTTCTCCAGGTTCTTTTCTTTTAGAATATAAACCAGGGTTTCACTGTTTGTTCATTGACATGCCTCCTTATTACTTAATAAACCCGCGTTTGACTGGATAACCATGTTTTCAATGCTACTACGTTGGGGTTGATTATTAAATGATTGACCTGGTCGGGGATCCCATGGCACTCTATTGTCAACCCCACTAGCATTTGTGCTCAAAGGCCTGAGAAGCCCTACCTTAACTTATAGTTTGTACGGCATGACCTCTCGGGGATCCTCTTTAAGGGTCTTGTTGTAAAGAGAGAACCAATTAACAAAATGAATCCTTTGGTCTTTTCCTTCTGCATTTGATGCAGATTTGTGAGAAAGTCCTGTTGTTGAAACGGTTGTGCAAAATACACCAATGTCACAGACCAAGAGCTGTTAGTACGGCTTGAGCAGCTGACAATCAGCAGCTACACAAAGCCTATGTTTGTGTACTAATGTCTCACTATGTCGATCTGTTGCCGCCGGTCTTCCCAGAATTCCCACAGTTCCTCAAGGATCATTAAAATGTGCATTACATAGGTACTGGACATGGCTTGCCACCTCCAACATGTATGATCTGTGCACAGTATTTTCCTTTCTTTCCTACTGCTCCTCTGCACGTGTCTAATGTAATCACAGAAATGAATGCACACCATTTAACAAGGGCATGTGCTCCTATAGATTAGGTGGTGCATTGAATTATATAATTCTGAGATGTGTAAGAGTACCTATATAACTACTGTTATCTTTGATGTGTCACTATTAGACCTGGCATTTTTATAAAACCTTATTTGCATAATGTTGCAAATTCCACCTCAAGAGGCATCCCCTTTGTAGCATTACTTGAATGGAAGATTGGCAGGCCTTACCTCAGAATTGTTATGAATGTTTTTGGTGTTCATCGGTATTTATGCCTATTCCCTACTGCTTACATATGCAATTTTCGTTGGCCTCGCACAAGTGGCTCTCTAAGCAAAAAAGGGGGTCATCATTATTGGTGTCAAGAGAGACTGAGAAGCGAAACTTGTGGTGTTGATGGGTGAAGGCTTCCTATAGGTTTGGCGAAGACCCTTGGGAGACGGTTATACAAAGGGGAGCACCCAAGATATGACACACTATAGGCTGTGGGTCTAGTTGATTGGAAAGCTGAGGATCACCTTAAATCTAACTTTAACTTTAGCCCATATGTCATGTAATTCAAGACTTTGTAATGAAGGAGGGGGTCGGTTTTTCCCCCCCATACATTCTGCGTGAAAGGGACCACCTGCTCTTGCACTAGTGGAGGGATGCCTTCATTGCCCTTCTGTGGCCTCAGGGGATAAGGCCCTGGCACATACAGAGGTGGGGCTATTGCAAGACACATTTGGACACCATTTTGCGTACCCCAGACTCCATTCTGGTATCTGTGAAGTCTTAGTTACTTACCTGTAACTGTATTTCTCCAGCATTGGTATCTTTCATAGATTCAGATGCTTGAATATTCCCCGTCGTCAGACTGGGAATCCTCGGTGATAAATTTAATAATCATTTTTTTTTTTTTTTTTAAATATACACACATTGCTACCTAGCAGTGCATGTACATAGCCCATTATGGCCTATGAGCCATTTCATTGTGTAGTCCCTCCACCTCACTTTGGTCCTTTATGGCCCCAGCCAATGAGGTGGCAGGGCTCAAGCTCCTCCCCCGGCAGCCATCTTTAGATTTTGAACCGTAGAGATTACAGTATGATGGATGCCGAGCATAGAAGCAGCCTCTCAGGGGAGGCGGGCGGGCGCATGTGAATCTATGAAAGATACCAATGCTGGAGAAATACAGTTACAGGTAAGTAACTAAGACTTCTCCAGCATTGGATCTTTCATAGATTCAGATGCTTGAATAGAATACCAAGCAGTTAAAACATGCCACCATTATATATATATATGCATAAATACAGAAAAAACATATTTCTGATCAAACCTTTACCATGCAGCAACACAACGGTTACATACTTCGGGAAAGGTGGGAAAGGAGGCTGGTCCTACCTTATACAAAGAGATGGCGGAGCACTGCCTGTCCAACTGCAGCTTCTTTTTTGGTATCTTCAGTCAGGCAGTAGTGTTTGGCGAAAGTATGCAGAGTGCTCCACGTGGCGGCTCTGCATATGTCCTTCAATGCCACCCCTGCGTGGAATGCTGTTGACGCCGCCCTTCCTCTGGTGGAGTGCGCAGACGGCGGTCTAGTTAAAGGGTCGCCTTTCAACTGATGGCAGTGGGTGATGCAGGACGATACCCAGCGTGCCAGACTTTGTTTAGATATATGCTGACCCTTGGTACGGCCAGAGAAAGAAATGAATAGCCGGTTTGAGGAGCGGAACTGTATTGTTCTTTCCGCTTCAGAAGCGTGATTCTGGAAAAAGGTTGGTAAAACAATGCGCTCAGTGAACGACATCTCCGAAAGTACCTTGGGGAGGAACTTCGGGTGAGGCCTTAAGATGACGCGGTCCTTCTGGAACAAAGTAAACGGGGGTTCAGAAGACAAAGCTTGTAACTCACTGATCCTTCTGGCTGATGTGATGGCTATCAGGAAAGATGTCTTCCAGGACAAGAATTTCATTTCGCATCTGTGTATGGGTTCGAAGGGAGGTTGCATGAGGGCTGTTAAGACGGTGTTGAGGCTCCAGTCCGGAACTGGTGTAGGTGTAGGCGGATAAGTACGCATCAGTCCTTTCAGGAAGATTTTAACCGCTGGTAAGGAAAGTAAGGCTTGCGTCTCCGTGGTTACTGTGTAAGCCGCTATGGCTGACAGATGGACCTTGATAGAGGACAGTGAGAGCCCTGACTTTGCCAGGTGCAACAAGTAGGGCAGAATCTGATTAACCGAGGCCGTGAGGGGATCGATTGCAGAGGTCTCGCACCATTTGGAAAACCTGGCCCATTTCCTGGTGTAGGTGACTTGCGTGGACGGGGCTCTAGCGGCCCTGATGATATCCCAGCATTCTGATGGTAACTTTATGGTGCATCAGTTTGCGCTGCTCAGGAACCATGCTTTGAGAGACAGGCTCCTCGGGTCGTGGTGGAGGACCTTGCGGTTCTGTTGTGTCAGTAGATATTGATGTGTCTTGAGACGAATCGGGGGTTGACAGGATAGATGCCTCAGCGTCGGGTACCAGACTTGCCGTGCCCAATCCGGTGCAATTAGAATCAAAGAACAATCCTGTTCTTTTACCCTGCGAAGTACCCTCGACATGAGGGGAATGGGTGGGAAGGCATAGAGGAACTTCCCCGACCAATTCACTGAGAACGCGTCTCCCAGTGATTGGTGCTCCGGGTATCTTGAAGCAAATCTCTTGCATTTTTTGTTGTTCCTGGTGGCAAAAAGGTCGATCTGCGGATGGCCCCATAAGGCAAATATCCGTTGGGTCTCTTTTTCGTCCAGCTCCCACTCGTGGGACACTGTGTATTCTCTGCTTAGCCTGTCCGCTAGGACATTGTCCACTCCTGGAAGATGCTCTGCCCTGATCTGCACCCCGTAGTGCAAGGCCCATGCCCAAAGCTGTTGGGCTTCTTGCGACAGGATCTGTGACCTCGTGCCTCCCTGCTTGTTTGTATAGTGCATGGAGGTCGTGTTGTCTGTCTGGACTGTAAGAACTTGACCAGCTATCACCGGTAGGAAGGCTTTCAGCGCCAACCTTACGGCCCTGAGCTCTAACACGTTGATGTGGAGCTAGGACTCTTGTGTCGACCAAGAGCCCTTGGTTTGGAGGTCCGCAAGATGAGCGCCCCAACCTGATAAGGAAGCGTCCGTCCTCAGCAGAAGGGTCGATGTTGGTGCTTGAAACGGCATCCCCTGCAGAAGATTCCTCGGAACATTCCACCATCGAAGGGCCTTGTGCAACGTCGATGGAATCTGGACAATGTCTTCCCAGCCTCCGAAAGCTTGTTTCCATTGGTGGTCCAGAGCTTCCTGCACAGGTCTCATGCGAAGCCTGCAGTTCGGTATGAGGAATATGCATGATGACATCATGCCCAATAGGGATTTGTAAGAGCGTACGGATGTTGTCTCTTTCTGTAGGAAGTTCGAAGTTGAGCGTAGAATCGCTGCTATTCTTTCTGCGGATGGCCTCACTCTGGGAATGCTGGTATCGAGTTCGGCTCCCAGGAAGAGAGCTATCTTGTTGGGAACGGGGTAGGACTTTGTCTGGTTTATGGAGAAACCTAACTCTTTTAGGAGGTTGACAGTCCTCGACACTGCCGAGCGAGCCTTTGCAGCAGAACTTGCCTTTATCAGCCAATCGTCCAGGTATGGAAAAACGTCCGTTCCTGCCCTCCTGAGACTTGCCGCAACCGGCGCCAAGCATTTTGTGAAAACTCTCGGAGCCGATTTTAGCCCGAACGGGAGCACTTGAAACTGAAAGTGAAGCTCTCCCACCGTGAACCTGAGGAACTGCCTGTGCGCTGGATGGATCGGTATATGGAAGTATGCGTCCTCCAAGTCTAAAGTGGCTAAGAAGTCGTGCTTGTTTAACCAAGGTAGCACCCCTTGTAAAGCTACCATCTTGAATGTTATGCGCTTGATAAATTTGTTGAGTGCCCTCAGGTCCAAGATGGGTCTCCATTGACCGTTTTTCTTTCTGACGAGGAAGAATCGGAGTAGAAACCTTTTCCCCTCTGAGAATAAGGAACTGGTTCTACTGCTGCCTTCTGGAGCAGTTTTTGCACTTCGGACATGACCTGTCTTAGCATATGCACTCTGCGAGATGTTGGAGGCAGGGAAGGAGGTTGGTCCAGAAATTCTAAGGTGTGACCCTTTCGGATCACCTGCAACACCCATTTGTCCGATGTAATTGATTGCCAGCGCTGGAATAACTGGCTCACCCTTCCCCCCACCGGGGTGTGGTGAAGAGGGGAAAAAAATTGGTCGTTAGTTTTGCTTGCCTTGTGACTTCCCTTGGGCGGAGCCACGTCTGCCTCTATGGGCGTATCTGTTGGATGACTGATATTTATTGTCTTGGTACGTGCCGCCTTGTGCTTTTTGACCATACGAGGAACGACCGTATCCTCTGAACTTGGAAGATGAGCCTCTAAAGGGACGAAAAGACAGATGGTCCTTACTTTTGTCCTTTAAAGAACTGATGGCTCTGGCTGTGTCCGTGTCTGTCTTGATTCCCTTCAAATGATCGTCTATCTTCTTTCCAAAGAGATCTTGTCCATCAAACGGCATGTCCAATATCTGCGCCTGGACTTCAGGTCTAAAGTTAGTAGCCTTCATCCAGGCCTGCCTTCTGAGCACTGTGCCGTGCGCCATCTGCCTGAAGCCTGATTCGGCCACATCAACCGCTGCGTCGATCATGTGATCCGATGTTGCTTCACCATCCGCGATTATCGATTTTGCCTCCTCCTGGAGCTCTGGTGGTAATTGTTTTGCCAATTTAGACATGCGGAGCCAAAGCTCGCGATCGAACCTTGCGGTCATGGCCAGCGCATTGCCCGCTCTGATTGTAAGCGATGCAGAAGATGATACTTTCTTGCCCATGGCTTCCAGTTTACGTCCGTCCTTATCCGGTGGTGCCGACAACGGTGAGGAGGGGTTGGCAAGTTTCTTTCTGGCCGCCACTGTGATAACCGAGTCTGGTTTCGTATGACCTCTCAAACAAAGAGGTGCCAAATCTGGAGCTTTATATTTCTTTTCTGGCCTGGACACCAGCGCCGGAGTCAATAAGGGTGTGGATAGGATCTTGGATCCGGAATCCCAGATGGTATCGAGGAGAGGAATTGTGGTCACTGTCCTCCTTCGTTTGTCCCTGTGCTCATAGAGCACTGATTTCCCTTCCTCAGAAGAAATCTGAATTTTAAACAATTCTGCGGCTTTACCTATAATGGTGTGGAAAGAGACGAGATCATCCGGCGGTGAGGCCTTGCCCGGCGAGTCTCTCCTCCTGGGCTTCTCGACTACGTAGTCATCCCACTCACTGGATGCGTCTGGCTCCTGTGTTATTTCTCCTTCTTCTGGTTCCGAGAATTCTCTAAAAGGATCCTCCTGCCAGTCTGATACCGAGAATGTGGACGGTACCATAGTAGGGTCCACATCCGGAGATCGCGGTCTGTGCGATGACTGTGGCGACGGGACTCTTGTAGGTGAAGCACTGTGGGTGCTGCTCCTTGGTCTTCGAGCAGGTTCCGGTGATCTCATCCGTTTTTGCGGTCTACTCCTGTGAGGAGAACAACCAGATGTGCCTTGAATCGGAGATGACTCTCTAGGAATAATTCCTGATTCTATGGGATCAATCGGGATTTGCTTCTCCTTTTGCCGCCTGTAAAATTCTTCTACAATCCTCTGCACGGATAACATGAGTATCGGGTCATGAGGATATTCGGATTCTCCCGTGGACGGTTGCCAAGGAGGGCTGTATTGTTTCGGTAAGGGACCGGTGGACTCTTCCATCACTTCCGCATCAGAGAATTCTTCCTGAAGAATTACATCCGGAAGTTCTGCCATGTGACCCAAAGGTGAAAATTGCTGTACCAGTGGTTCAGTCTCAGTATTCTTCTCAATGACATTGCTTTCAATGACAGGAGTTTCAAATGTGGAAGGCAGCAATTCCTCCGTAACTGCCGAAATTTGTGGTGCCGCTGAAGGTGTTATGGACGATGCTATCTTCGTCGACAAGCATCCCGTATGAGATTTCGTCGACGACTGAGATTTTCCCGTCGACGAGGGCTTCGCCGTCGACGACTGAGGTTTTCCCGTCGACGAGGGCTTCGCCGTCGACGAGAGCTTCGTTGACGAATGTGGAATGCGTTCCGTGGACGACTGCGTCATGGATGAATGCTTCGTGGACGAGTGGTGTTTCTTGCTCGTCGACGATTGCTTCGCGGTCGACGTGTCCGATGACGATGATCTTATTGTCGACGATGTCTTAAGCGTGGTCGTCGTCGTTGCTGGTTTCGTCGACGGTATGGCCGATGACGGGCCTTTACCTTTCCCTTCATTCGTGGGCGGTTTCCCCGCCGACGACTGCCCCCCCCCATTTTTTGCAAACTCCTCCTTACCTCTGGAGGCAGATTTTGCTGACTTTTTCTGGCTTGGTAAGTCAACTGGAGGCAGAAAGGGTATCAATTCCAGCTTCCTCTTTTTGGACTTGGGAGAGGAACTCCTTTCCACTGAAGAGGCCCTTCTCTTTGAATTTTGTCTCTCAGATGGAGTGCTGGATTGGACAGGAGCTGTTCTGACAGACTCTTCGTCCGAAGATTGATCCCTGGATTCCAGGTAAGAAAGGAGTCTTCTATGCCTGTCATGAAGGGTCTTGGTGGAAAAGGTTCTACAAATCTCGCATTTTTTAATGTCATGTGGGTACAGACAATAAATGCAATGCTCGTGGGGGTCTTTGTTGTAAACCAATTTCTTTTTGCACCTCGTGCAGTCCCTGAACAGGGAAGGCTTCCTGACAGCCTGAGGTGCCTCCATTTCTGAAGAGAAGTTCAGTCGACGATTTTGAGAGGAAAACAACAAGTTTTGTCTCCCAGGTTAATTGGAAACAAAGCCCCTGAGAAGGGGAACAAAATGGAATATATTTACCAAATATATTCCACACAAAAGTAGAAAGAATTTGAAAAAGCTCAGAGAGCTTGAGGATTCCCTGTGTCTGTTAGACTGCGGTGAAAAATCTAAAGATGGCTGCCGGGGGCAGAGCTTAAGCCCTGCCACCTCATTGGCTGGGGCCATAAAGGACCAAAGTGAGGTGGAGGGACTACACAATGAAATGGCTCATAGACCATAATGGGCTATGTACATGCACTGCTAGGTAGCAATGTGTGTATATTTAAAAAAAAAAAAAAAAAATGTATTATTAAATTTATCACCGAGGATTCCCAGTCTGACGACGGGGAATATTCAAGCATCTGAATCTATGAAAGATCCAATGCTGGAGAAGCCTTCTTTCCCCTCAGCAGCGTCGCACACAGGGAGCACTGACAGCCCGCACCTTTTTCCTCCAGCGCCTGTGCCTCCCAAGTCCCTTTCTCACGGCTGCTCTAGCGCTAATTGTTGCGCGCAAACAATGTATTCTTTTCATCCTTTCTCTGAGATCACTGCCCTGTGTGTGAACGGGCCGAATCATGACTTGTGGCCCATCTATCTCAAAAAACCTGCTCCTGCACCTCTCACCCCCACTGTTGGAAAATTACTGGCTGTTCAACCCTGTGTCCCACCAAAGCTATTCTTTTGAGTGTGACCCTTCATTGCTGACCACCTTAGAGTGCCCCCAATAAAACCAAACTCCTGTCACAGTATATTCTGTCCTAAAGTAACATGTGTCACTCCATCCCTTCCCGCTCTGATGTGCCAGACCCGACAGCTATCAATCCGGCCTCCCACATGTCAACTAGAGGGCAAGACCCCCACACCCTTCACCTCACCAATGATTTGAAGCCAGATAATGTGAATACACGTGTACAATTTATAGGTCTCTCGTAAAATATCAAATATGTAGTAATGGTCATTATTTACTATATGTCTTTTGATAGTGTGTAGATTAGTTAGCCAGATCCAGCCGCCTCTCCTGGACATGGCACAAACTTCACCTCACATGGACCGGCCCAGATGAACCACGTGATGTCTGACATCCTGCCAAGCCACCAACCAATCTCGTGGAGCCGGACCCTACAGCACTATACTCAAACCCATTCCCTCACCAATCAAAATGTAACTTGTAGACTGCATAGAAATCATCACTGATGACGCTGTAACCCTTTAAACTGTATTGTATTTGTATTGTTTGCCAGAGCACTCTCAAAGCAGCAGAGTTCTCTGGATGCTGAATGTTATATAAAACTTTGTTGCCTCTCACAACCAATCTCTTGGTCTCATTCCCTACTGGGATGTGTCCATTATTCTGAGTCTTGTTTGTGATGTGGTGAGTGAGTGCCTTCACTTGGTGACCCCTGGGATGTGATTGAGGGTGCACCGAGAGTTATCCCTGTACCGTGCAGCGAGATCTGGGACGTCCCCCAGCAAAACCATCGCCACCAGCGGCTGACCAGTGAGCGTGCATAAAGAGAGGTTCCAAGGGTCCCGGCCATTGCAAATACCCAACTGCTCGCCAAGGCGGGTCACGGCTCTCGGATCACTGGGGACACGTGAGTATTGGTTGCGAGAATCTCAAAGGAGAGGGATTTTAAAAGAAGGTGATGAGTATAAGGGTAATGCTAAAGGTAATAGAGAGGGGTCAGATTTAAGATGTAGATCTTGTATTATGAGTGTTAACTGGTAGGCTTTTTCTTCTCTTTTCTTTATATGGCCATTAGGATGTGAATATAGAAGTAACGGAATATGGGAAGAGTACAGGAGCCTAGCTTCACAAGGGGGTGGAAGGCGGCGCCGCATAGCATTGTCTCGACCAGTGCAGGAAATAAGTGGAGATAAAACAGAGTCTTGTATAGTGAACAGACTCAGAAGGTATTAGCAAATTATTTACCTTGTGTGTGTAACTCTTTTAGAGGTCAGCCCAAAAGGGGCTCAGGAAAGGAGAGTGGGGGAGAAGAATATGACAGTGTGATTCAGGGAAGGGCAGGGGTGTAACTAGAAGGGCAGCAGATCTGTGTTTCATATTAATTGTTGTCAAGGTTAATTGTGTCAGTATGTCTAAGAGTATATGTACATTTGTCCTGTATTGAATTTGTTCAGATTCTGCTTTATATATATGTATATGCTGGAGTCGAAAAGGTGTAAGTGAAAAGTTCTTTAAACTGTGACATTATAAGTTGCATATTAAGGGGTTATAAGATAAATAGGAGTGTTTCTTGATTCTATTTGATGCACACAACACACACAACACACACACACACACACACAAGAGTGAAGCAGGGAGCTATGGGGGGAGATACACCATTAGCCCATATTTGTCAGCACCTCCCCCTGTACAGCAAGAAAATCCAAAAGTACTATGACCAGTGGCTCACGGAGATAAAGGGGGAAGGATCGTCCCAAGTGTGGCCAGAAGGAGGGTTTTTTGATAAAAGAATATTAGATCTTGTGACAAGCCACTTGTTAGCAAAGTAACGGGGAAAGGAACTTCAAAATAGATGGGAACTGTTAGATCTCTGGACGATGTTTAAAGAAACATCCCCTGTGAGTTGTGCAGACAAGGAAGCGCCGTCTGAAATCGCACCTGCCCCAGCAGTGGGTGGCGGGGAGAAGTGGATGAGGTTAAAGTGATGAAAACGGGGGATGAAGAACTTACTAGGCTTTACCCACTGTTAACTAGGCCCACTGCGGGGTACAGTGACCCATCTTATTTTCCTGCACCAAACGCACCCTCTACTCCTGCAGCGACAGCCCCGCCTCCCTATGACCCTAGAGCGTTATACAGTGCCACGTGCGCCCGTCCAGTAAACGTTGCACGCCTAACTAATGATTTAGAAAAACAACTCGCTACCACACAAATGGAATTGACACGGTTGAGAGCATTATGTGACAGGGGCCAAATGTTGCCTGGGGGAAGGGAGCCACCATTCATCTCGGCGGGAGGGCCAACACCATCACCACTTCCGTCCAGGAACAAATTTAGCCAGCTGAAAGATGAGTGCAATCGGGGGAGTTTTTCTTCCACCTTAACAATACCCCCATAAACATTGTACGAGTGGGACAAGAAGGTAGCCAAGCAAATGAGGAGGAGGGAAGTGTAGAATCAGACAGGGAAATAGATGAGGTGTGGAGTTATCTAGATGAATATGCGGAAGGAGCGGCGGCGGCAGGAATGCCACTGCCGCTACGAGAAGAGCCGGAAGATGGGGTGGTACGACAAAGGTGGCATGTGAGGCTCCGAAGTAGGTTTGGAAACATGTCATTGAGTAAAGGGAAAGGAGTAAAGGTAAGCAAGAAAGGGAGCAAAACGAAATGGCAAATGCCCTTCATTCACAAGGGAGCAGGGAGGCCCCATTACATGGGTACAATTGGACAAGAATAATTTGTTGAAGTCATTGCCCCCACTTTCGGGAGGGGTGGGAAAATGGATATATGCTTTTGAAGAACATACCGCAGGGGTTTCACTGGCTATAGGGGATGTCTGCGGTTGTCCGCTGTGGGAGACCAAGCAGATGGAGTGTGGGTGAAGGCCAGTTTCCCGGGGGTGACGACAAATTGTGACTGCCATGATGGGTCAGCATTATTGTTTATTTATATTAGGTAAGGGCCCAAGTATGGGATGCACTGCGGAGGACCTTCCCTGACACCCCAGATTTACATTCGGTGATGCAATGCACCATGGGGGACGAGGAAGAGGCTGCCAGTACATTCTTCGTGCAGGACCTGTGGAGATCGTAGACGGGCACGGCCTGGGACCAGTCAACCTCCCTTTTTTACTTTATCATCAAAAGAGTCCTCCCGAAAGAGGTACAGAAGGCCCTAGATAAAATTGCCGGGATAGAAACCAAAGGATGGACTGAAATTCTGAGCATTATAGTACATCATTGTAGGAGGATCAAAGAAAGAGAAAAAGAAATTGCACAGAGGAGGTTGGCAGACGAGGTCAAACTTGTACAAAATAAACTGGTGAAGGTCGCTGCAGTAACAGCGGTCCTGCCTACTGAGACAGGGAGACAGGAAGGAGGGGTCAGGAGGCTCACTGGCAAGGATGGCAGCAACATGGTGCACAAATGGACAGGAACAATGAGCAGGTGAGGAGCAATACCGGGGGCCCCAATGGCAGGGAAGTCAGGGAGGATGAGGTGGGTACAGGGAACAGAGAGGTGGGTTTGGAGGACAAGGACCTCGGGGAGGGGGCCAAAGGACATGTTGAAATTGCAGGAGATGGGGACATTTTTCAAGGGAATGCCATGCCCGACTGGATATTACCAAGGGCCCCAACGATCTGGAAATGAGCAGCAATTTGGCCACCTTCATCCGGGCAGCCCTTATGGATTACCGATGGGTGGCTACGGACAACAGGAGCAATATTACAATAACTGTCAACAAGGAACACAACCAATTCAGCAGGGGCCACAAGCACCACAACAGGGTATGCAACCACAATTAGCACGTCAAAACACCATGGGAAACACCCACACAAACGTTTTCGCTACTTCTGCAAATGGTGCACCTGTGCTGTTCCGTGGAACAGCAATGATCGGGGAAAGCGTTTTTTCTGTCCAAGGAACAACTACCTACCCAGACTAGGACAGCCCACAGAGAGCACTTGCGTGTCCAGGTCTATCGACTACCCTACGTCCAGACGAGGAACCACTGGTGGGGGCGGAGATAGGAAACAAGCAGTTCATCTTTATGGTGGACTCAGGAGGGGGAAAATTGTGCCTCATGGAAGGCTGGTTTCCGCTATCAGGCTGAAATTTGGAAGCACAGGGATTCTCTGGGGCAATTTTGAAGGTTCCCTACACAAAAGATTTGGATATAACGGTGGGAGGAAAAACGGCACAGGCACCCCTGTTATACCACTTTACCACACGCCTATACACAAGTGTTGAAACACTTGTGTATAGGCGCGTTATAAATGCCATATCATATCATATCATATCACAAAGACTCGCCCATAAATTTGCTAGGGTGGGAACTCCTCAGTAAGCTTAATATCTCCTTTACAGAGCAAGGGATAGTGTGCTCCACTCCAGGGGTATGCCCACTAAGAGCAATGCTAATGATCAGCACCATGACAAATGAAGTAGCAGTAAGGCGAGTGCCCACGAATGCTGACATGTTCATTTATAGGATACAGGTACTAGCTAGAGTGGTGCCTGAAATAACGCGAGAAGAGTGGAGAGTACCATCCGATTTTGTTTTTCGCCCAGTGGTAAGCCCAGAAATTGTGCCTGGTACCGTCCTCTCGATTGACCTACAAGGGGTGCAAGTATCAGCTAAACGTATTGTGGCAATAGGACTGGGCACGCATGGATGTGAGTGTAGAACAGTGTTGTGTATAGACCCAAACATAGCGCTACATGATCTTATTGATGAAGAACTGTTCACTTACAGTGACACTGATGGGGAGATAATCATGGACATTTGTGTGCCCTGTGACATAAGGATTCAATATAGAGAAGTAAATAACTCCCTCATGGCCAGTGTCAGTGCACCACCTTCAATTTTTGATGAAGATATGAAACAAGTACTGCCGAATTTGTGGACAACCGTCCACACGATGTAGAATTCTTACAGGAAGTAACGCCCATAAAAATAAAGCTAAAACCCAGTGCAGTGCCACCCAGAGTAAAACAATTCCCACTGTCCAAAGAAACAGAGGAAGGTATAAAAGAAACAATAAATGCACTACTACAACAGGGCATTATCGTGCCATCAAATTCGCCTTGCAATATGGCTATCTATCCGATCAAAAAAGCGAAGGTCGGGGCTTGGAGGATGATACAGGACCTCCGCCCACTTAATGACATCATACAGAAGGAGTTCCCCCTACTCCCAAATCCCGGTTCCATTTTGTGCAGTGTCCCAAAATAGGCCACATGCTTCACAGTGGTGGACCTGAAGAATGCTTTCTTCTCAGTGCCCCTCAACCCCAGTTCCCAATACCTAATAGCATTCACCCTGGGGGGAAAAAGGTATGAGCACTGCAGATTACCCCAAGGTTATTGCGAGAGCCCCGACCTTTTAGTTTGCAGTGAAAGTGAAGAACAGTGCAGAGCAGAGTCAAAAACATTGCTGAATTTACTGGCAACAAAGGGGTACAAGGTAGACAGAGGAAAATTGCAGTACTGCCTGGCAGAAGTGTTGTATCTGGGGCAGTTAATATCCAAGGACGGTAAGAGAATAATACCAGACAGAGAAGCAGCAATACGTGCAACACTAATGCCCAAAACTGTAAAAGAGATGCAAATATTTCTCGGCATATGCAATTATTGCCGTGCGTGGATACTGGATTATGCAGCATACAAGTGCCCTCTTCTCCAGGCACTGAAAGAGGCCTAAAAAGACAGTGCACCCATGAGATGGACAGAGGACATGATCACAACATTTCTTAAATTACAAGACATCATCACAACAGCACCCGTCCTAGCGACACCAGATTATGATCTGGAGTTTTATTTGTTCTCCCACTGCAATGGTACACTAATGACAACAGTGCTGACACAAAAGACATCACTAGGCCACAAGCCATTGGCCTATTACAGCGGCACATTGGACTCTCTAATGCAAGGGAAGTTCGCGTGCGAACAAGCCCTTGTAGCAGCGGCCTTCGCAATAGAGAAAAGCACCACAATAGTAATGTGATGTTCAGTGACGCTGTTTGTCGAACACTCTTTGTTTGCCATACTTGAAAGATCAAAGTCCACACTCACCACACAGAGAGCAACCGCATATGAGATAATCATATCAAGCCCAAACATACACGTTGTACGCTGTAAGATGGTAAACCCAGCCACATTCATCACAGAACCATGTACAGTAGAAGACATGCAAGTTCACGATTGCGCCACATATGAGCGGGAAGGTGACAATATTCCCAAAGCCAGTGAACATGCCCTAGAGGGAGGTAAAGTGTACTTTGTGGACGGATCAGCGTCCATTGATTGCGAGACAGGAGAAAAACACATAGGGGCAGCAGTAGTGAGAATAGAAGGAGATGAATATGAGGTGATAGTGCAGAAACGCCTCCCTTTGCATTTATTAGCACAGGCAGCAGAACTTGCAGCCCTAATTGAAGCATTACACACAGCTGCGCAGGATGCGCAGTGCCAATATACTCTGACTCGGGGTACGTGACAATGACGGTGCACTCCGGCCTGTCACGATGGCGAAGAATAGGATTCAGGAGAGCGGATGGCTCTCCGGTACAGCACACAAAATTGTTGAATGACCTTATTGAAGCATTGGCCGAGCCCTCAGTAGTAGCTTTGGTGAAATGCCAGACCCACACGAATAACACTGATGCCATTTCACGTGGACGCCGCTGCAAAAGAAGCCGCATACTTTGATGTTCCCCAAAGAGTCGAATGTGTAGTAAAAACAAACACTCAAGAGGACAACGAAGATGGGTATAACTCCACGAACATAATGCAAATAATAGAATTTCAGAAGCGCACCCCACCAGAAGAACAGGAAGCATGGGTAAAGAGGGGATGCTAGCAGTCACCCACAGACCTCCTCTGGCGTCAGGAAATGACAGGAAAAGTGGTTATGCCAGTAGAACTATTGCACGTGGCCTTCCAACAGCTTAATTTTCCTGCACACGTTACCAAACAACACATAGCAGCAGACATCCAGGAGGAACGGTTTTTTCCAAACTTCCAAGAACACCTTGCACAATTGATAATAGAATGCACTACATGCCAGACATACAGTTTGGGGATGACCCTTAGGACGCTACGGGGAACACTGCCGCGCCCAACAGGACCATTCAGAGAGTTACACATTGACTATATTGACATGGGCGAAAGGTGCAACGGGGCAAGATATCTCATTGTGGTGGTGTGCCCCTTTTCACGTTGGGTGGAGGCAGGACCATGTGCACACCCGGATGCCAAGTGCGTGGCGAAGTTCCTGGTGAGGGAGGTATTCCCTTGGAGGGGGATTTGTGATGCGATCCGTTCAGACAACGGCACTCATTTAGTAAATGACCTTTTCAAGGAAGTGACATTATTGCTAAGTGTAAAACACAAGCTGTGTTTGATTTATCACTGGCAGGCTAACGGGATGGTCAAGAAGATAAACGGCCTCCTCAAGAGCAGACTCTCCAAATTGTGCCACACCCTAAAGAAGAATTTGATGTATTGTTTGCCTCTAGCACTGTTTCAACTCAGAACGCAGCCTAGTAAGGACCATAATTCGTCCCTGCATGAGATAGTGACGGGGAGGCGCATTCAAACGCCACTATCCCCAGTAAGGAGGGCATCGGAGGCTCACAGAGCTGCTACAGTGCTGGGGGGCAAGTTTAAAGAATATCTCACCTAATTGACACGAGCTGTGCGAAGTATAGCCAAACAAATAGCGCCCCCATTTACATGAGAAAGCGAAACAGATACAAACAACCCAGCAGCAGACAGTTCGACGCTGCAGTTAATGCCCGGTGAATGTGTATATGTGCACAGTTTCGCGTGTAGATGGAACTCTCCAAAATTCCATGGCCCTTATGAGGTAGTGTATTGCACGCCTTCTGCTGTAAAGGTTAAAGGCCTGAAATACTGGATACACCTCACAGATGTAAGAAACGCACACAATAGCACAACACCCCATGGGGAACACCGACAAGAGAAGGAAAGTGCAGTACCATAGTGAAAAGGGTAAAGATAAACATGAGAAGTAGAAAAATGAATGCAAAATGTTGTTACAGTGTACAGCATTACTAATAGTACATGGATGTTTAAAAAAATGTTTAATAAAATAAATGTGATGCCACTTTATACTCTCTCTCTCTCTATTTGTCTCTCTCTCTCTCGCTCTCTCTCTCTCTCCCTCTCAAATAACTGGGGTTCTCAAATAAATGTAAATAAATTGCCTGCTGAGGAGATAAATGATAGTATATGAATTATCTGTGTGTACTTAACCCATTTATATCGCCCCTTTAGGTGGAAATATGGTGGAAAGGAGGGCCCTCACTAACAACACTACAAATGTAGATAGCAACAGGGAAGAAATTAGTGCAACTAGAGCTTATAGTTATGAGTATGAGTTATACTTTGTAGCCATTATGTTTTATGTAAGGTTGTTTTGTCTAGGGTTATACTGGAGCCTCACTTTTATATTGGGTGATATAAAAGAGGGGGGGGACGGGGTAAAACTAATACAAGATGGGCCGAGCCTCATTTGGAATGGGTTTAAAGTTATATGGGCCCACAATGCCTCCATAAATGTTAATCCTACCACTCTGCACAAAAACTGAACTGTCAAAACCCTAACTCTTACATATGCTGCTATGGGTTATGATGCTGACGAAGTATCGAATGACTATAATGTTGACAGTTACGTTTGATGTAATGGTATCGCCATATGCACACAACCAGGGAACCTACCTCAGAATGGTGAGAATATGCACTTTAAGCCCCATGTCTTAACCCCACAAACGTATCCAACGTCACAGTCTTGGCAGAGTGATAGTGAACACAATGATGTAACATGGACAGACATTTTTCCTATACGATATCAAAGGGTGAAAAAGTTATATGGGTGGGAATAAGAGACGGAAAAGGGGGCGGAACTCAGGAGGTATGGTGCGTACCATGGCCGGGATTAGATGCTGTAGAAGACCCCTGCCACCCTGATCAATCCAACAAATGGTATTCAGATATGAGTGCCATGGTTAAACAGGTGACCAACGAAAATTTTATGTCTGCTCTTTGATACCCCATGCCTCTGGAACGCCCAAAATACTCATACACCAAGAAACGCCTTTGTCGGATGCCCAGTATCTTGTTCAACTAGCCCTTTGTAGGATTCGGAGTACCTTCCAGGCACACACCGTAACAGTACAAATGCTGCAGAACGAAAAAACATGTAACAGCAAGCCTCAAGAAGTACTCTGTGTGAAGGAGCCATTCTTTACCATTAGAGGGACAATGTTTGCGGAAAACAAATGGCAAGAAGAGACAATCACATGTAAAGCCGAAGCACTGCGAGGATTGTCGGAAGAAAAATGTCAATGGGTCGAACGAACATGCACTCCAACATGGTCCCAACACATCGCCTAACTGACCTGGGTGACAGTCCTTGAAAAACCAATCAAGATACAACGAGAAATACACCACAAACTTTGTTTTCATGGAGAAGGGAAGGTGTTCATGGGCTCAAAATAAAACTGCAACAAAACGCTCATCCTCCCAGACATGAAGAAATGCACAGCAGCATTAATGGACGCTTACTGGGTATGCGGCAAGCAAGCGTACGTGCACCTCCGACCGGCATGGAGAGGTACTTGCACCATGCCGACGTTGCATTCGGCCCTGATGTTGATCCCGGAAAGCCATGTCCAGAGGGGAACCGAAACGTCTTCAGCACCCCAGCAAACACCTGAAGAGCCCTCCACATACGACATCCTGTCAGAAGATAAGCTGCAGGAAAGAGTGTCCCGCAAGAGGCGAATATCAAACTATATCTCGAGTAAATCCTCAGAGGACCTGGCGGAAATTCCTGACCAATACAGACTCTTGGACTCCGCAGAAACCTTGTTCGCCTCCCTTGTGCCAAGTATCCAGGTGCGAGCCAAGGCCAAATGGCTCCAAATCGTACGCTGTGAGCTAATCCAGCTGGCCAACGACACAGAAGAGGGATTCAACGTAATCAAAGTGGAACTTCGAGCCTTACGGTTGATGACCATGCAAAACCGGTACATCCTAGAAGTCCTCAGAGCAATGGACGGCGGTGTTTGCCGAATGATAGGGAGTGCATGTTGTACATGCGTACCTTCTGCCGACGCTGACAACAGAACTTTATCACACGTGATATCTGCACTGCACAACTTTGGTGAAAGAATGAAGAAAGAAGGGGGGATCCAACCCAGCAACTGGTTCGATGATATTTTTGACTGGGTTCCTTCCTGGTTCGGAACTATGATGAAAGTATTTGTTCCACTCATAGTTTTTCTGTTACTGATTTTTTGTGTGTGCCAGGTAGGGGTTCGATGTTGCGCAAAATCACTGCCAAGTTCTGCAATGATGATGGTGACAATGGGCAAACCGACAAAGATGCAAACTATGAAGGATGCGCAAATGCAGACCGTGGACTTTAGCAAACCTAAATACCGTATGACTGCAGTATACCGGAACCTAGGGGACAGGGTGGATAGCTTGTATCATATCACAATCAAAGAACCCCGGCAGTTAGAATGGTATAAGGAAGTATGGGTGGATCTGGATGGGGATGGGGCATATACACCACATGCACCCCTGAAGAATATGCTAGAATGGGTCAAAGCTTACGAGGTGTTTGTAGAGCATGGATGCCAATAAAAGGGACACCTGCTTGGGATCAGGCAGCGCTGGAGGCGGAACACTACACGAATGATAATAATACTAAACAGTAGTTCATTACTTTAAAAGTAACAAAAGGGGGGAATGTAAGAAAGGAGGGGGCCGGTTTTGCCCCCCATACATTCTGCGTGAGAGGGACCACCCTTTTGTGGCCTCAGGGAATAAGGCCCTGACTCATACAGAGGTGGGGCTATTGCAAGACACATTTGGACTCCATTTTGTGTACCCCCGACTCATCTTTGGACTGGGCCGCATTCTGGTATCTGTGAAGCCTTCATTCCCCTCAGCAGTGCCGCGTACAGCTAGCACTGACAGCCCCACCTTTTTCCTCCCACACCTGTGCCTCCCAAGCCCATTTCTCACGGATGCTCTAGCGCGAACTGTTGCGAGCAAACAGTGTATTCTTTTCATCCTTTCTCTGAGATCACTGCGCCTGTGTGTGACCGCGCTGAATCATGACTTGTGGCCCATCTATCTCAACAAACCTGCTCCTGCACCTCTCACCCCAGCTGTTGGAAAATTACTCCCTGTTCAACCCTGTGCCCCTCCAAAGCTATTCTTTTGATGTAACAGAAGTGTGACCCTTCCTTGCTGACCACCCTAGAGTGCCCCCAATAAAACCAAACTCCTGCCACAGTATATTCTGTTCTAAACTAACATGTGTCACTCCATCCCCTCCCGCTCTGATGTGTCAGAACCGAGAGCTATTAATCCCGCCTCCCACATGTCATCTGGAGGGCAAGACCCCCGCACCCTTCACCTCGCCAATGATTTGAAGCCAGATAATGTGAATACACGTGTCCAATTTATAGGCCTCTCGTAAAATATCAAAGATGTAGTAATGGTCATTATTTACTATATGTCTTGTGATAGTGTGTAGATTAGTTAGCCAGATCCAGCTGCCTCTCCCGGACATGGCACAACCTTCACCGCAAATGGACCGGCCCAGATGAACCACGTGATGTCCGACATTCCGCCAAACCACCAACCAATCTCATGGAGGTGGCCGCTAAAGCACAATACTCGAACTCATTTCCTCACCAATCAAAATGCAACTTGTAGACTGTATAGAAATCGTCACTGATGACTCTGTAACCCTTTAAAATGTATTGTATTTGTATTGTTTGCCAGAGCGCTCTCAAAGCAGCAGAGTTCTCTGGATGCTGAATCTTATATAAAACTTTGTTGCCTATCACAACCAATCTCTTGGTCTCATTCCCTAGTGGGATGTGTCCATTATTCGGAGTCTCGTTTGTGATGTGGGGAGTCAGCGCCTTCAACTTCGCAGCCAGTTTTGGTGGGATGAACCAGATAGGCGAGTGATATCATAGGTGAGTGATATCATGTGCTATTAAAAATCTCCGGAGGCAATAAGTTAATTAGTGTCCATTCATGATTTAATTACTTCAGAACAAAAGCATTTAGCTCAAAGCAGACATTTCTCATAATGAGTAACTCCAGAAACAAATGCAGTATTCAGTGAAAAAGTAAAGCACTTAGAAGAAGCTTCATGCACTGTATTTTGAAACTACGAAAACGTGTTTGCACAAAGTTACAGTGCAAACAAATATGTTTGTATCACACACCCCCGCGAGTGCAGCTGTCGTCGGATGGGCAGGAGCCCATCTCCTGCCGCTTCCCAGCTGATCCGACGCAACTTCTGCGGTAGCAGCGCCGGTCATAGAAGAGCCATCCAGGCCGCCCCTAGCAAGGATAGGAGTCCTGCTTCTCAGGGTGAGCGTTTGCCTGCTATGCTTGCAACCACACAGCATTCGATCCCATTTCCACCCTACTCGATGTACCAGACCGCGTGGTATTACTGAGATGGCCGCCGTCTGTTGATGTGCACAGTCGCCTAGCAGCATACAGTGACCTTGATTGGCCCGCCGCAACTTTTCTCCTGCGTGGTTCCGCCAGGAGGCGTGAGCCGGCTCTCAATTCAGGGCACCGTCTTACGGCACGTAGCCTGTCTGTGATTTAGGGCCGT
Source organism: Ambystoma mexicanum (assembly GCF_040938575.1). Lineage (NCBI taxonomy): Eukaryota > Metazoa > Chordata > Amphibia > Caudata > Ambystomatidae > Ambystoma > Ambystoma mexicanum. Next base: position 741,953,341 of record NC_090927.1, on the reverse strand, counting down.
TGGCCCATCCACTATGCTGAATTTCAAAACGTCCTGAGGTAAGGAACAATCGTTACCCAATGTTCTAAAAACGACTCTTATCCAGTTGTCCAGTGCAACAGATTATCATGACACTAATTATCGTCAGAAGCCCAAATATGACTGCCATTTGAACCTGCCATAGACCACCCATTCGCTGCCTATGCACATGTCATTACCTTGCCTGCGACTACAGCACCACTCCATGTCAGTGGCACACTCATCTCCTATGTTGTCATCGTGCCTCAAACACTATGCAAATATCTACTGGGTACATGCATGTATACCAGATACAGCCTGCATTTTAATGATAATGCTCAAGTGTAAACCGCTATTCTACTCTGCCCACAGCTCGTACCATTGTATATGCATCCTGCACCTATGTAATTATTATTCACTAATATGTATTTATGCCTAAAACCCAATATAATCTCTGGCCTATCTACTAACCTGAGCGTATAGGTATATTATAGGTATATTATATCCATGCCCGATCTCCTATCAATTACAATAGTATGAGTAGAATTGTCCTGATGTTATTTATTAAATCTAAGGTCTACTATACTGTCTGAGCCCACCGACTTTACACCTACGCTCGAAGATTGTTCATAGTTAGACACTGAATTGAGGTGCTGCTATTTAATTATTCAATGTACATTGTTATTGCCAGCAAATCTTGCCTATGGGCCTCATCACGACCCAGGCGGTAAGTTACCGCCTGGGCCGTGACTTTACCACCATGGTGTAAACTACGTTTACGCCATGGTGGTTGGCGGACTTACCGCCCCATTCCGACCTTGGCGGGGCGGTAAGTCCCCAATCCCCATTTACCCTTCCCCATTCCCATTTTTGCCCCATAGGGCATAATGGGAGTGGGGAAGGCGTTAATTACGCCACCGTAAATTACGGTGGCGTAATTAACTCCATGGTCCCTTAGCGCCATGGATTTTAACACCTGCTAAAAGCAGGTTTTTAAATTCGCCATGGCGCTAAGGGACCTCGTACTCAGGCGGTAAGGGTCGGCGCTGTTTACGCCGCCGTAAACCCCTTACCGCCTGGGTCGTAATGAGGCCCTATGTATGGACCTTTGAATCTAGGTACTGCCACAAACCTGTCTCCCAATTGTAATTAGTGTGAAGTGTCAGTGCAAAGTGTTATTGCTAGTTGATCTTGTTTATGTATGGACCTTTGAATCTAGGTGCTGCCACAAATGTTGATACCCAATTGTAATCAGTGCTAAACGATATTGTTAGTAGATTCTGCTCACGTATGGACTTTGAATCTAGGCACTACTACAAATACGTAACCGCCTATGTGCTATACTCATGTATCTATCTGTATACTTAAAGGACTAAATTAGTGACTAACCCTTTGGAATTACATAAGGAAATAAGTATTACTCAATTTACTACTCATACCTATGATTTATCTTGGTGAACCCTACTATTACACCACATTGGCTATACTCTCCTCTCCCAGAACTCGCAAACACTTGCCTTTGCATTGGCCCATCTCAACTTTAGCACAACCCACCTAACCTAGTTGCTAAAATGCCAGGTTCTATCACTATTTATTGTATAATGGCTGCCATCACATTCCTTGTGAGTGATATTAATAGTCAGGAATTCTACATCACGCTGCCCCCACCAGAGATAGAACTTATCTCACCTTGCCTGCCAAATATAACCACCAATGACTATGGTACCATCCGTTCCAATTACCCTCGTGCTATAGGGCTGGGTGCTTATGCCTCTCTTCCTTGTACCACATTTAATAGAAACTCTAAACTTAGGGCAAGACTTTCTAAACTGCATGAGCCACCTACTAGATTACTACCACCTACCAAATCGAAAATAAATTACCAACAGAGTATGAAACCCAACCACACTAAGAGGCCTTCCTCCTTACCAGATCCTGCCTTGAAGGCCTTTCAATCCTTAAGACATAAGTCTATAAGGCATAAGTCTAAGGTCACAAATACATCCATCCTTGGTCTTGGCTAAAATTTCTACGGAGGCTCATTCCTTCAAAGGGGCACTCCTTAACGTGAGATTGCTCGCTGCCCATGCTTTGGACATCGCTGACTTAATTACAGAAGGTCATTTGTGCTTCCTCGTAATAACAGAGACTTGGTTACATAATGCCGCAGGACCATCGCTCACGCTAGCTATCCCTGCGGGTGACATCATATCCAGGCAAGACCAAGATGGCACCCGAGGCGGTGGAATCGCCATTATATCCAGAATAAGCCTATCTCTAAGACTAATCCCTTCTCAAATCTTGCAATTGTGCGAAATCCTCACTGCTAAACTTCTGATAAACAATTCCCAAACACTCACTATTCATCTAATATATAGACCACCTGGTCCTCTTGGGACCTTTGAGGAGGACACAACATCTTATCCAATTAAGTGAAAACTTCCTCCCAAATATTGCTTCTAGGCGATTTCAATCTAGGTTATAATGATCCAGCGGACAAGTATGCATTAGACATAGCCAACACCATCAACGCATTAGGATTGATCCAAAAAGTTAATAAGCCCACCCATACGACGGGAAGAATACTAGACTGGGTAGCCGATCACAACTGCACAGTAACCATTTCCTCCATCCTGCCTCAATCCTGGACGTGTCTTTTAACGTAGCAACCACTAGACACACTCCTATGGCCCCGCCAATGGAGCCACCATGCCTACTTAGAAATAAAAAGAACATTATAGCGGACAAGGTGATCCCTGCTATCATCCCTACCCTAAATGTATTACCATACAACTTGGACCCTGGTACATTGGTCCATGAATATAATAAAAGTATGCTTGCTACGATGGATAAAATAGCCCCACTTAATCTTAGAACAAGTAAACCCAAAGCCCACCTAAACAAATGGTTTACACCAGAAAAAAAATTTAAAAACCCACGCCTCATGAAAAGAAAATGTGCTGCCACCTGGAGACAATGTACTTCCAATGAGAACAAAGCCAACCTTACCTCCATCTCCCTGCACTATAAAAACGAAGTTTGCCTAGCCAAACGGAATTCCTACAACAAACGTATTGCCAATTCTAATTCGAGCAAGAAAGAACTTTTCTCTATACTAAAGGAACTAGAGACACCTATTGTGACACCCGATATATGCACTAAGGATAAGACCTGGTGTGCAGACATCCAACATGCGTTAGCAAATAAAATAGATACACTTCAAAATAAAATACAACAAAAAAAAGATACTTTAAACTCACAGTACTTACCCAAAATCTCACCTTCCAGTGACACACCTACTTGCCAAACTAATACATTCTACTTCTCTAAAACCTCTACTTTAGAGGTAGAAAAAATTATCCTATCTCTTAACCCTCCAATTGCAGAGGTGATACTTGCCCAGCACAGATAATAAAAGACGCTGCCAGAGACCTTTCACCTTTCATTTCCAAATTGATCAACGCTTCTTTCTCTTCTGGCATTATTCCTGCCAATCTAAAACAATCCTGGGTGCTCCCACTCCTCAAAAAGCAGACATTAGATCCTCTCATCCCCACCAACTACCGCCCTATTACTACAGTAACATTTTTACTTAAAATACTGGACAAAGTAGTTTATACCCAGATTCAAAGACACCTTGAACTACATAAGCCCCTAGGAATTAGACAATCTGGCTTCCGCCCACTACATGGAACAGAAACTGCCTTAATTGATCTGAAAACCCAAACTGACGAGCTGAGAGACAAGGGGAAAACAGCACTTCCCCTTTTATTTGATCTCTCAGTTGCATTGTGGACCATAATGTCCTCTGTAAACACCTGGACTCAGCAGCTCACTTCTCCTCTGAGGCCATCAGATGGATTGAATCCTTCCTGAGCGAGAGAACTATGAGAGTGTTCTCCCCTTCAGCATCAGCGGATCCCACTCCTATTCTATGCAGTGTCCCTCAGGGCTCCTGTGTCTCCCCCACTCTATATAACATTTTCACCAAACCCTTATTCGATGATCTGAACCTTCTGCGTATCACCTACACCTAACTATGCAGATGATACACAGATTCTCCTCCCACTTTCTGGGGATCACAGTAGGGATCTGGAGTTGGTGAATAGGGTACATCTCATCATTTAGGCATGGATGGCCACACATGGTTTATGCCTGAATGATGATAAAACAGAATTGATCATCTTGGGCACACAATCCAACATAAACAAACTAGGACAGGAATGGGCCTCATTTAATATCGACGGAAACATCATCAAGGTATCCAAGGAAGTAAAATCCCCTGGCTTTTACCTGGACTCTACCATGTCCTTTGACAAACAAGTGAAATCTCTGGCCTCGTCCACTGACTACACTTGCAAGTTAATAAGAGCTGGTAAGCCCTTCCTTTCTGCTTGATTTTGGCTAGAGCTCTAATTCTATCCAGACTTGACTACTGTAACACCCTTTACAGTGGTGCTAGCAAAGCTACCATCCAGAGGTTACAAACCTTACAAAATAATGCCCTAAGAGCTGTGCTTGGCATAAATAAAAGAGTACATATCTCTTCCATAAGACGCCAACATAAATGGCTCTCCAACGACAACAAAATACAGTTAAAAATGATCTCCTTGACTCATAAAGCCCTTAATAATGCTGCCCCCAGTTACCTCATGGACAAATTAACTAGAAGAACCTCCACCAGACCAATAAGAATGGCTAATACCAACTGCCTTGTAGTACCAAGATTCAGACTAACCAAGATTGGAGGTAACAGCTTTCCTGTGAAGGCTGCTAAATTGTGGAATGCCTTGCCTTATAAGCTGAGAGTACACCAACCCTACCCACTGCTTAGAAAGAACTACATTAACTACATATATGCCAATAATCTCTAGACACTTCCACACCTAGCACCAACGTTGCTTCAGACCTTTAGTCTCAGCTTCAATTGTATATTTCCTGTATAGCTTGTATATCTCATGTATAGCTTGAATTACATATGAATATTCACCTGTAATATTATTGCAATGTCAATGTTGATTGTAAACTTATTTGTATTGCTGTACACCACTCTGTAACGTGTACAAATGTGTAACTTGTAAGCCTTGCATTTTCTTACTGCTGCGCCCTCCTACCTCCGGGTTTGGTGCGCATTAAAAATAAACAAACAAAACAAACACACAGCTTGGGGGCTTTGTGGGGGACGGTTATTTTTACAATGTGAAGTTAAATCTAACACACATCATTAGGAAACCTATTATGAGCTACTTTGAGGACATTTTAAATGATAATTGCAGCGATGTAAAAGCATCGTTGTGTTATATAGTGTTTGATTTTCGAAATAGAAATGTGGGGCTCTTCCCATTAATTACTGTTTCAGGACGATTTTTATTTGTGGCAGAAACATTGAAAGAATGAAATACACATATGTTAACTGCATTAAATGATGATAACTATGGAATCGCGGAAGCAGCATAAGTAAGTAGCTGATCGATAAGCTAAACGGCTTTAAAATGAGAGGCCATTGGGGAGCCATCACACGAGCTACTAGACAGAGAGCTTGTACATGGATTACAGTTCCCGTGAAGGGGAGGAGTTAATAGGGTATTTTGGTTGCCCTAATTTCGACCGTCGATTCAAACACATTCTATTTCAACGTGAATTGGTAAACCCAATCTCATTGACCACAAAAGACTAATAGGATATGGGTGGGACAAGACGAATTCTAGTTACGCTCCTATAATTTATGGCGTGCCGCAGGGAGCCTGTATCTCGCCGATTCTTTTCAATCTTTATATGAAACCATTATGTGAGATGCTTAAAGAAAAAAACGTCAGTTTGACAAATTACGCTGACGATACACAGCTTCTACTAGAATTGACAGGTGACTATGATCACAATTTAGATACACTCTGCAAGATAGTATAGAAATGGATCCTGAAGCACTGGGTGTGTTTCAAGTACTCCAAAACGGAGCAATTAGTGTTTGGCTCCTCTCATGCAAGAAACCACCTGGACTCGAGATATGATAACTTTCAGTTGGACAGTTGTAATGTTAACATTCAATCAATCGTAAAAAACCTTGGGATTCAGCTGGACCACTCAGTTAGTTCAGACGCCCAGGTAAATGGAATTATTCACAGAACCCAGTATCATTTAAAGTTTCTGAGAAAGATAAGACCACTCATCTCAGATAAAAATTGTAAAACCCTGGCCAGAGCTACAATTCTATTGAGATTAGATTATTGTAATGCGCTGTTGGGAGGTGTTTCTAAAAAAGACCTACATGCACTCCAAGTGGTACAAAATGATGCCGTTCGTATCAGTAAGCAAGTGCCACGTAGAGAGCATATCACACATTTTCAAAGAAGTCTTCATTGGTTACCAATTCAAGCTAGAATAACCTGGCCAGTTCTGGTTCATAAAGTGGTGTATGGATTGGCTCCAGATTACCTGAAACTGAGAGTTTTCCTTTATCAGCCAAAAAGACAATTGAGATCTACTGACACTATGCTATTAAAACGTTCTGGCCCGCTGAAATTGTAAGCAAATGTGACATCTCTATTTCCTACACTTTCTCTCTGGCTTGCTTGGAATTCCCTACCACCAGAATTACGACTACAAAGAAATCTGTTGTCATTCACTAAAATGTTTTAAACATTTTTATTTGAGTAGGTTATCTTCTTATGACTTGCTATTGTCTTATTGTTGTGTCCCCTACTTTATGTGAAGTCTTATGTGTATACGTCCCCCCCCTCCCACACCCTGACGCTTGTCGGGTTTTCGGCGTGTAATAAAATAAGATGGATATCTAGATGGTTAGATAGATGGATAGATAGGTAGACAGACAAACAGACAGACAGACAGACAGACAGACAGATAGACTAGGGGACAGCTCACTACCTGATTGGCAAACTAAATTGCTACTAGAAACTCCTGTTTTTCTATGATACACTTTGCTGTTGCTGGGGCAGGAGAAGACTTTATTTTTGCTGGGGCAAGAGTTTGGGGCAGTTGAAAAATCAGACCATGGTGAGAGAGCAGGCAAAAGCAGAGCGGACCAAGTCAGGAGCAGAAAAGACCACAGGGAGATCCTATACTGAAATCACCTGCAGACGAGTTATTGTTGGTCGCTGGGCAAGATGGGGAAAACCTGCAGATGGGGGGTTTTGAAAACATGAAGAGAGAGGCAAAGATTGATGATGCTTGGAAAGAAGCACAGAGACAACTGTGAGAATAGTCCCTTCACAGATTCCCATGAGAAGTGGGAGCAGCTTGTAAGGAGTAGGGGCAGTGTGTGAATATAAAGTAGTCACTGATTTCGAAGTTGGATGTGTGAATTTGATGACTGAAATTTTCTTACATTTCATAGGAATTGTAAATTCCATTTTAAGAGAAAGTTGTATAGTAGCCTGCAGAATATCCTTGGGATCCGAAGACAGGCTGACAAACTGTCAGACAGGGGTAAGGAGCCAGCGAAACTGTTCTGAAATAGAACACATTTTAATTGTAACAAGAATAGCATAGAGACATCATTTTGACCTTTCATGGTGGACCCATTCAATTTCATACCATGCCCACCCATCCATCACTCAGCAGGTGTTAATGTAGCACCATAACTTCAGTTTCCGAACAATGCTTCAACCCTGCTTGGGGTTCTTCATGCTGAAATTAGGAGCAATGAAATCAAAAGGTGGCGTGTAAATTCCACAAAGTGCTCCACAAAGCTCGGAGCAACATCTCTTGGCCTTAAGGGGGTGCAGAGGCTGAAGGAAGGTGAACAGAGGCATGCTGACAGTTAAAACGGGCATTTGAATGGGGGTAGGATGGTCAGTCCAATAATATTGACCTCCGCCCAAGTTCTGCAAAAGCTAGCTAAAGGAATCACGGCAAAATCGGTATGCAATATTTACCTGATTTTAGAGCTGTACATGCTGCATTTTGTATTTAAGTGTATATTCTGGTACCACCAGTTTCTTACTTTACTCCATATAATTCAGGATTTTGAAAAACAGAGAAGTTGAATTCGAAATTAAAGCATCATGTGGTAAAAGCTGTCACGCCAGGGTCATCAATTTCAAATTCCACAGGTGTAGTCTCCAAAGCTAACTCCACATTTCCCTCTGAATCTCTGTGCCCCAACAGCTTAACTTAAATCATGTTTCCCACCACTCAATTCCAATAGGTAAAGGGAACTGGATAAAAGAATAAACTGAGCCTTCTCAGGTATTCTTCTGGTACGAACAGACATAAGGGGGGAATTACTATTATCTTCTGTTCTTCTCATCTCACCCCATAGGCCTGTCCCTGAAATGGTTACCACCTGGGCACCTCCACAGAACAGACAGGCGGCGATCAAAAGGCATGGCAATCTGCAATTCATTTGGAGAAATGGCTCTAATTTCCTTGCCGGATTAATTAGTCATTAATTAACATAACCTGAGCACTGATACTATTTCTAGCTAAACATCTATTGGCTTTACTAGCCCCTCCTACATCAGAAACCTTACTGCCCAATCCTAAATATGTGTGGTAGGCCGAGTAATGAGACAGATGGTACAAATGATAGATTTTACCACTCAACATTATTTGAAAGGTAGGATTAACACCTGCAGGTCCTGGGGTTAAGTCTATAAACAATCATTTCTAATAAAAGAAGAGGGTCTGGAGAAAGAAAGGTAGTGGTTCCCCTTGAATAAAAAAAACAAGGATTCAAATCAATGGCCAACAAAAAATCCAAAATCCTATTCTTGAAAAGTCCTTAGCATGCCGGCCACTCTATGATAGTATAAATAGTCCATAATTTCCAATTCTTTACAAGAATAGGGACACCATCCCTCTGGAAGGTAACAGAATGTAAATGTTTCTTATACAGGTTACTCACAGTGTGGGTCCTCTCTCACCCTCGCAGCTTTCACATGGTGCTCCGCCTTTTTGGCAGAAGTCTGATCTCCTTTTCTCACATCTTCTTGAGGACTCTGTGTGTCTTTAGGCTCAACGTGGCTCAATAAGAATTTAGGCTTGTGAGGTCTTTTCCTAATTCTTTGCAGGTCTTTCCTCAGGCATTGGCTTCAGGTTTGCAGCCAGATCTTCTTCCCATACCTTGCGTTTCAAGGTTTATTTTGACAGGTCTCTTCCCTGACCTTAGGCTTCAGGATTTACAACCAGCCTTCATACTGGTTGCCCTCATGCCACAGGCAAGTCTTTCTACCTCATGTCAGTGGTGGAGTTGCATTGGTCCCTCCAATTCCCACAATGTTCAGAGTGTGGTCTTCCACCGACTAGTTAACCTACGTGTCCTTGGCTCTATTGCAGGGTTGTACTTCCCCTAGATTAGCAGCAGCATATCTGAACCTAGCAGGTTCCCCCAGCTAGAAATCTTAGTGGGGATTTCCTTCTACTGGCTCTCCTGTCGGCACAAAGGAGGAGGGACAGCGTTGCCTGTATCCTTTGGGATCATCTCCCTGACTGGGCTTTCCCAGACCATTGTTATCCTCCTCCCATTGGGGCTGGGTTTCCTTCCCTCTTCCGATAGGTTATTCATTTCAAGATTTGAATTTGGGAAGCTGATTGGTTATTCCCCTTGTTTTTGTGACTCCTCATTATCTCTCGTTTGCTTTCTTGTCCAGATTCGGTAATTATTTGAGTGTCTTGATTGTTCCTAATGAGGGCCTTCAAGGTTTTAAAGGCTGGTGTGGTAGTCAGTGCCATCTTGGAACTAACAAAGCACGGTCCTAAGCTTCTCAGTCTTCATTCAGGCACTGCTCGCTAGAAAGCATGCTAAAGTCTGCGAACGACACTGATTCACAATCCTAATACTGAATATTCTCTGTATCCTCTTTACCAGTGTGTTTCGGGAAACGTCACAAGTTTGTGGCTCTCTTGCTAAGGGACCCACATGCCTGGTGAAGTTCCTTAATCATACACAACTTCACTTCTTTATAACAATCCCAAAGAATGAATACAAACCTTGGCTCCCATTGATTAACAGGGGGGGTCTGCGGGCATTCTGGGAATTGTAGTTTCCCAAGTCCCCATGTACACTCATTGGGTCCTCAGAAGGGTTACTGCGCCACCTGTAGAGTAGCGGGCCCTCGGGGAGTCACATCAGTTAGCAGCTGGACCAATCCGCCCCTAATGGACCATCACTCCTACAGGTGAGGATGGGAAATTCAGGAAACTCGCCACATATGTCAACAAGCAAACCTTTAATTTATTCTCCTAGTGATATCATTACTGTTAAAGAGACTTCTACAATTTAAAATCGTCCCCATAATCCTTAACAGCTTTTGAGTAAATTAGCCGAAGTTCTGGTGGCAACTATGGACAGTGAAGTAACTTTGCTGAAAATGTTGGAAGAGGGGGTGACGTCTAAAAGAAAGTGGCCCCTGCCAAATGAGTAGGGCAAAATAGTGTGCCACAAACATTGGAGGGGACAAACACCCTTGCTCCCCCTAAAATGACGCCCATGACTATGGGGCTCTATTTCTACTTTTAGCACTCCTGCAATTAACAGCTCTGGAACACTCACAACTTCCTGATCAATGCAGCTTACCCTGTGAACACTTGTCTGAATAAGGAGAGTCGTGCGGCTGAACATGCAGAGTGGCTTCTGAGACACTACTCATCACCACTCATCACCACCCACCTCTAAAACACACATGCAACCTTGAGCTCATCAATGCTCACTCCACAGTACTAAATGGAGCAGACATTGCTGACCTCATCACCACTCAAAACATAGAAACAAGCATTATCTCAAAGGCATGATCCACCCAACCTCCACACACATATTAAATGTCCTCATCCACATAGGCTACAGCATCCACCACGAGGACGTCAAGTGGAAGATTAGCCATGGGCTAGCAACCAGAGCAATCTTAACTATGCATTTTGGGGCATGGATCCTCCCTTCAAGTTCCATTACCCTCTTCATCCTTACTGGATTTAAAATAATAAACAAGTGGCATTTGAAGGGCAACATTAGGAGTCCACAAAACGGTACTTGTATTCTAGCATAGGCACATGACACTTTTTAACAATATAATGCATGAGGAAGGTATACAGGCTGAACTGTAGATGCAGGGCACTGATCAGTAGCTGTATGAAAAAGATACACATAGCCCAGCATAGACACAGAACATTAGAATAGCAGCCTGGCAGAATGTGAAAGTGCTCAAGCAAGGATACAGCAGGCCACTTTGGAGCAAAGAGAATGGCACAAATCTCAATGCATAAATAGTGGGCATGCATAAGAAGCTACCAGGAAGGTGCGCATATCCGTACACAGAAGGGAGCCATGTCTTTCAAGTGGTGTTAGTGAACAAAGAAACAAATGACTGTGGTGTGCAACAGCAATGGTCACGATTATTATACGAAACACTATAGCCTGATAAATCATGAGTCAGGCTTTTTAAGAGGGTACCTAGAGAACCAAACCACTTTTCGGGACTGACAATATTTAAATATTATGGGATTGGCAATTTTGACAGGTTGGGCGCTATGAAAGGAAATTAGTTGCCAATATCACACACTTTGGTTAAGAGTTGAAGCTGGTACGTGAGCTCAGTCTGCAATCAGTGTACTTGACCACAGCTCTTGGTGGTCAGCAAGCTGCAAAGTGAACACATCTCATAATAACCCATCATAACAATAATTTTTGTATAGAAAAATGTTAGGCAAAAGCAGAATGACTCCAGCTTAATTTTCTCCATCATCAAGAGACGTACCAAAGTACAAAATACAAATGTATTTGTGTTTTTACTACGTTATACTAATACTATATATTTCTTTATTTTAAAACTATAAAAACACAAACCAAAAACTTGTGGGTAGTTATTCAAGATGAGCAGTTAAACATTTGAAATTGTAAAAAAAAGCAATCTGTTTTTATGGCACATAAGCAGACCGGAAAATAAGCTTGTAGAGGCCTGTGTCATTGTGTCAGCTCTCTTCTATATAGGACCCCTTCCACTCAAATAGCTTACATGAAAAGAGCAAGCAGGCAATAGTATACCCATGCACCAGAATACGAGAAGGCAAATCTTTTCATTGATGACAACAGTAATATACAGTGAGGTAGGAGGATTTGTCCAGGATCACTTGGGTCATTGGTGTAGTACGTTGTTCTGTATAACAATGAGTATAACAATGAGTTTCACTGTCACCAAAATGCATACACACTGAAGTATATCAACCTGAGAGAGAGAGAGAGAGCGAGAGAGAGAGAGAGAGAGAGAGAGAGAGAGAGAGAGTAAGAGAGAGAGAGGGAGAGGGAGAGGGAAAAGGGGAGAGAGAGAGAGAGGGAGAGGGGGAGAGAGAGAGAGAGAGAGAGAGAGAGAGAGAGAGAAAGAGAGAGATAGGGAGAGAGGGAGAGGGAGCAGGAGAGAGGGAGAGGGAGAGAAGGCTGAGTGGTCATTGCCTGAATTTGTGACTGTGATCTGGCATATGCACACAGATCTTAGTAACAAGTGCTTAACACGGCGAACTATGCCCTGACCCTCCCTGGAACTCAAATGTATCACTATGTATTTTAATTTTGGTTATTGCACGTGATGAAAGGTGAAACCCTTTTTTCTTTTCTTTTTTTCTTCCTTTTTTTGTCTTTCTCTTATTTGTTCATGTGGTCTTTTGTGATGTTTTGGTGTGGGTTAGTGAGTACCTTTGGTAATGCTTTATTATTTTATGTTTCACATAGAGCGGTTATGTTAATGAAGTATACGATGTGAGATGTTCGGAAACTTTGGTTAGTGAATGCTTATTGCAATATTTTATTGGATCTATGTGACGTTGTTATGAATTGCTGAAAATCTAATAAAGAGATTTAAAAAAAAAGAAAGGTGAAACCACCACATGACCTGTGTAATAGTAAATGTACACATTCTATGCACTAGAGTGACCAACTAATGTATTACAGAATTAAGTGATATGATCAGATTGTGCTTGTCAACAACATCCGGTAGCAGACTCAGGGCCTCAGAAGTGCACTATGTAATATTATGACATGTGTTACTTAAGTTTTGTAAAAAAAAAAATGGTCTGCTCCTTCTGACCTCCAGTGAAGATGTCTCAGCTTCAATAATCCACAAGGCGTCATGGACATGCACCCTCCAGGAGCCTGTGACACCCGCACCCACAGAAATCCTCTCCTGCCACTTCACACTCCCCCGTGCTCAGACAGCTGTCTTGCACCTGATGTGACGACCACCACTAACCAACAAGACCTTTCTGAATGAAATGGCAGAGCTCGCCACAACAGAATCCGACAGCAACACAACTGACACCACGACGCCAAACAAAAACACACTACCTGGCACCATGGACACCAAGCAACTTGTCACAGAACCCACCCACAGCACGGTCTTGCATTCATAAGTATCTCTAGAAATCACCACAGGCTTGCCTGCTTCCCTTAATGGAAACAGTCCTCAGTGGTAGAAGGATCTTCTGTAGTAGTAACAGGTAGGATAGAGAGGCATCAGCCTCCTACTTTAAAGGGACGGGGAGTAAGGTTCAGCCTTTTCACCAAATAAAGGAAAAGGAAGAAAACCCTACTGCACCAATTGAACGAGAGACCGTAGGAACTACCAGCCGCTACTAACGAAAGATGAAATAAATAGATGGAGGCGAGTGAAACGCTTCTTCAGGATTAGAAGACGGCAGTGCTGTAATGGACTGCACCCTACGGCACTAATGGAAGTGGCGCAGAGACCAACTTGTGCTAAGGGATGGGGTGCCACTCAGATCCCATGAAGGGGGTTGTGATAGCAATGACAGAAGGGACAGGGAAGCAATGGGATTGGCGGTGAAAGAAGATCTTGATGCTAATGAAAGTGCCTGCGAGGCCTTGATGCAAAATTAATATTGAGGGAGTACCATGCCACTGATTGATTAATTTATTATAAGATAATTGGTTATTTATAATGCACTTAATACCCAGAGTTTTCTAAGCGCGGACCAGGGGATTGAACCTGTGTTGCTTCTTGTCGTCTTGCATCCAAGGCGAGCGCGTTGCCCCCCTCCCAAGACTGATGAAAAAGGAAGAAATGTATGAACAGGAAGGGAGATGAGGACACACTGACTAGTGAAAAGGGCAGCGAATTAACACACTTATAGTCTTTCCCTGGTGACTTATGTATATCCCCATTTCTATGTTTTGCTGCCCTTTATGTGCCACTTAAAGTATTTTTGAAAGCTGCCTTTGCATAGCAGATGCTGTTCTGGAAGCAAACTAACATCACCGCCTCGAGCAAGATGTATCGCCAAGCAATTAAAAAGTCATTAGACAGTGCTGCTATATCTGAGACCAATCAAAAAGTGACTTTGCTTCTGACCTTACAATGCACGTCCAAAACATGAGAGGGTATCTTTATCTTTTATAACGATTGATAATGGTGTTATAACACTTGGTTCCTTGGTCTGTTTTACGTGAAAGATAAATGGCCCCAGAACTTACCGTCAACAAAATGGCGGTAGCGTTCCCTTCCACGGCAGACATCTGGATGGCAGATTTAAGGCTGTTGATGAAGTTGTGGTGTCCTGAGGTATCCACTGGGTGAAGAGGGACATCGGCTACATAGAGGGAAAGCTTGACCAAAGTGCGAAGGTGAGATCCCACGGAGCCAACCAACAGGAGATTCCCGCTGATGGGGAAAGCAAAAGGAAATGAGCACACGCATGCCACACATGCCAAGTCTATAATAGCAGGGAAGGCGCACACACGGTCACATATCATCAATTAATGCATCATAGAGTATGAACATTTTGAAATTCTCTATAATACGTTACTGATATTCCAAAATTGTCATTTTATGCTGTCTCTCACTGGTGCCTAGAGGAGATTTAAGCCGGTTCTAACCCCACCTTACACACCTGTTCATAATATTCTGAAAAGTCCACTGCTGTGTCTCAAATATTGGAGGAAAGGTTGTCGCTGAAAAATATTTACCTGACACTGAAATCCCTTCAGACATGTTTAGAAAGTTATCCCCCCAGGAAACATGTCACCATGAGAACCAGTCTGAAACCAAAACAACGTACTCTGGACGAAGACACTCAGCTCCTCCACAAAGCTGAGAGGCTCACGCTTATACTCGTAGTGAGTGGCGGGTGTAACTGTCACTCTCTGCTGCGCCTGCACTTGAGTAACCAACACACCCAACTACATCCAAGGAAAACACTGTGCAGTCCCTAAACTCATACTAGGTACATTTCATGGGTGGTGTGGACCAGCACCTGATGCAGATGCAGACATATTCAGAAACTGAGTTGCCTTATTTTTGCATTGATAATATATATAGGATCGCCAAACGAACCTCCGTTGTGTATGTGAAACACTGGGCCATATTAAAGTAACTTGGAACAGGTGCAATTTTACACAGCATTTTCATTGCGCAAAAATGACTCTGGTGCAACATCTATTTGGTCAATGCATTTTTCCACGGAGTCTTTCTTTGCCCCAGGGCAAATGCTGTCCAAATCTGCTCTGTACTGGTGAAAGCTTGTGGATTTTCTCCATTTGGACTGTTCCAACCCAGAAAATGGTTTAGTGTAAGCATTTGTCATTGCTGATGAAATATTCGTAAAGCAGGACCACCTGGGATTAAGTGAACACTACTACTGGAGCATGTCTCACTCTCTTTAGAGCTCAACAGAGGAGTCTGTAATCACGGTGATTTGTCCGTGCATACCTTCGGCAGGGTCTCACCTGTGCGCACAGGCCAGCACTCTATAGATGCGGATTATCTGCTCCACAATATTTTCCGACAAGTCGATCTGCAGCTTCTGATGGCCCAGTTCCTCGTTGTAGTGCTGGAGATAGGTCTGCAGGCAGTCTGTCACTTCGTCCATTCGTTGGACAGGCTGCAGCAAAACCTTGAACGGGAAGAACAAGGGCGTGAATACTGCAGAAGACTCCATCTACAGCAGCAGCAGGGAGCTGCTTCCTCGGAGGTGTCAGCTGGTATAATGTTTAGAAATGGAAGAAATCCTAACAGCTGGCAGGCGGATGTCGCAATAAGCATACACGACAATACATTATGAGAGTGTGGACAAAGACAACATCAGCAATGAAACCCACAACTCCCTCCTGACTTACCCGCAGAGCAGAGGTCACTGGCATCCAAGGAGTCCTAACAAAGTTTCATTTGACAGGATCTACTAAGTCCCTCTGTATAGATGGCTCGCCTTTCAGGCATAAAATACAATTTTAACCAGTCAACTCTGCATTTCATTTTCACCCTGCTCGCCTCTACCTCTCCTTAAACTGCTGTGACGTGTGGCTCGCACATAACTCCCCCTCACTATCCTGATTTCGTACACTGCTCTTCTTCGTGTCAGTAACTCTCTTACTTCGGCACCCCTCTACGCTTTCTTCTTTGCTCATTCTGGAGAGTGCGCGTGGGTGGTAGCGGTGCGCGGTATAAATCAACATAGCATAACATGCTACTCGACCTATCTGCCATGATCCCGCTATCCTTCCTGTTAATTTCGTGTCATCACTGACATTGCCTTTTTTACACTCTTTCCCTCCCCGCCCCCACACAGTGTACCTATTCTATACCTGTCATGCCCTCTCTGCTGTTAACAGGGGTCTGTTCCTAGTCCACATTTGTTCTCTTCCTATACCACCTTTTTTTTCCTTCTAGTATACAGTCTTTTGGCTTAGGTTGGCACCGTCAAACTGGTGATTCAAATATCTTTCTTTCTCTTTTTCTCTGATAAAATTCACTTTTATGTCGCTAGCTATCTTTCTACTGCCTGAATCTGCATGCTCTCACACGCACTTCATCAAAAACCATCTAATATTGAAATTCTTTCCATCCTCCTTCCTCCTGCCTCCCCCCATCTGCCTTCCACTCCCCCTATGTTGCACATTTGACTCTTCCCTTTCTTTTTGAATGCATATCTCTCTCTGGGTCCCACCCATTGTTTTCTACTCTTCAATATTCTTAAGATGTATCCTTTGCTTCGCTTCAGCTCATTAACTTTCTCATTCTCACCTCTGACCACTGTTCATCCCTTCTCTTAAGTCTCCGTCCCTATGCGTTTCATCCACAGTATTTTGTTTAACACAGATGTTAGTCTTCTGTTTCAAATACCCCCACATTCTCAAATGTGCTCGGTATCACAAGCTCCCCTTTCCTGCTCTTCTTCAGATTTGATTTTTCGTTGTATCATTTTCAAGTGTGCCCATGCTCTTGCTCCTCCATACCTGCTCTCTTTTATCCACCATCGCCCTCCTGCTTGCTCTTTTTGTTCTTGCCCTCAATTTCTTCTTTCCATGCCTTGTCCGCCGTATGCACAGTCCCGTTTGGGCTACTTCTTTCTTCTTTTTGTTTAACGTTTGTTTATTGGCATTTTCAAATAAAACTGTGAAATCACCCCCCAAACCTCCTCTCTTCACCCCCACCACCCCTCCCATCCCCGCTACTGCTTACCCCCAGGTACAGATGGGCTTCCAAGTGTGTACGGCCAACTAGTTAAGGTGGGTGTGTCAGTTAATTCCCAAGATGCACAGTTTATGCAGGCAGTACGCCTTGCAGTAGTCATTGTGCAGGAAGGCGAGGACCATCCTCCACTCAGCTGAGAACTTGGGGCCGTCCCTGTGGAACGAGTAGGTCAGCCATTCTAGAGCTCCGAAGTGCCACACTTTGGCATACCAGTGTCAGGGTTCGAGGAAGACTGGGTTCAAGGTCTTGTGTGGGTAGGAGTTCGCACAGACTTAATTGTGTAAAGACATTTGCAGGGGGTTGGGAAGAAAATAAAATACACACCACTTTCCTTAACCACCTTTTTCAGAGATCTGTTGCTGGCAGCTCACAAGATAGAGGATTGGGCTGTAACCCAGTGCAAGATGGTGCTTTCGCTCAGTAACATTCTACTATGGAAAGTTGAGGACAGGTTGGAGGTGAACACCTTTTCCCAACTGCCTTTCATCTGAATTGTCCTTTTAGGAAGTCAAGTTTTGTTTCTGCTCTGTTGAGGCCTGCAGTTGGGAAGCTTCTTGGACCAGAGTTATGAAGAATTAGGAATTGCTGCAACTACAATACTTTACTGGTGGGAGTGCAGCGATTTGAGAGTTGCTAATTTTTTGTTTCATCGTTTGTGATGTGCTCAAATACTGCATAGTAGGTAAAGAGTGACATTTATTTCTTCATTTTTAATCAGCTAAGCCTTTGCAGAGGACTCACAGGTAATTGGGAAAAGAAGGAAGAAAGGGTGGTTTTGTGTAGGTGTTGGAAAATAGACGTGCATTAACACATTTTACTTGTTGTATAGGGAGCCCGGCTGTGAAGCAAGAAGAACAACTGTGTTTTTGTTATTTTACCCATTTCCCTTTTCTCCAGGCTGACCTAAGTTTTACTGGAAATTTAAACATCAGTAGGAGACAGAGCAGTCAGCGAGGGACTGTGGGGTTCAGCAGCTTCCACAGAAGAATTACACACAGCGGTCTGGACAGAATGAAAGGCTCAAGTTGATCTTTCCCGTCCAAGCTACAATGGACCCCACAGGTTTCTCGCTGAGTGTGTTGAGTCAGGTTCTGGTAGAGTTATGGCAGGAATTAAGGGCAGTCACAAGTGAAAATGTAGTTTTAGGTGAGAAAGTGGAAAGTTTGGGGAACCGGATGAAGGAAATGCAGGCTCAGGCAATTCTGCTATCAACAGACAAGTTTGATGATTTAGACCTTCCGGATTTACCTCAGGAGGAGGGGCTGGAGGAATTATAGACACTTAAGCAATTTAGAGGCAGAGAATGTCATTACCCAATTCCCTTATCCGTTCCTGAATTTTACGGGGGAGGACCCAAAAAGGTTTTCTGTTTTTGTTACTCAGTGCCAATTACATTTTTTGTGTCGTCCAGAGGTATTCCCTTCTGGAGCTTCTAAGGTAGCTTTCATCCTCTCATATCTTATTGGTGATGCAGCCTCTTGGGCAGTGTTGTTGGTTAGCCAAATGAGTCGACTTCTTAGTGATTTTAATGAATTTTTTAAAGAGTTTGGAAAGATGTTTGACAGGCGACAGATATCTCAGGAGGTAGACGAAGAGTTGTTGGAATTAAAACAGGGAAGAAAGGAATTAATTGGTTATATAACACAATTTAAAACATTCGTTTTGGAGACTAAATGGCCAGTGGAAAAAAGGGCAACATTATTCTATCGAGGTTTGAAGGATGAGTTAAAGGATGGTCTGTCCTCAGTGGTGGCTAGACCAGGTTCGTGTGAGGACCTGATAGCTCTTGTATTGCAAATAGATTTTCGTCTTAGTTAACGTAAAGGAGAACGTAGGAGGAGTAGCGCAGATGTTAGACAGAATTTCAGAGTTGAGAAAGAGTTTAGACCTTCTGAAGAGAATAAGGAAATCTTATATAAACCCAGGGGTCCTTTGTCTAAGGAAGAGCAGGAGAAGAGGGTGAGAGAAGGACTCTGTATGTATTGTGGAAGAGCAGGGCATTTGTTGAAGGATTGTCCTAAGATAAAACGTAGAATCCTCATGTCCGTTCCGAATTCCCAGAAGGTGGCAAATACAATCAGCAGTCCCTCATCTTACCTTGAACGTATCCTTATGCTTGGCAGGAAAAATAAAAGGATGCGGTCCAGTGATTTTAGGTTCTGGGGCCACAGAACTTTTTATGGATTGGGGTTTGGCCAAGGCTTTGGGAATTCTGGTTGTAAAAAAGGCTATTCCTGAACAAGTTAGGGCAGTTGATGGCTCGCAACTCTCTTCAGGAGCAATCACTCATGAAACGGTTCCCCTTTGGATGGAAATTGAGGGTGGACATGAGGAAGAATTAGTGTGGGAGTTAATTGATGCACCACAATTGTCACTGATTTTAGGAATGCCATGGCTCACACTACACAACCCCTATGTAGACTGGGAAAATCAAGGAATACATTTTGAATAACATTTTTGTACCTTACACTGTCTTGGTGGGAAGCTCCGACATGAGAAGTCTCCTTTAGAAAGCAGCGAAGGAAATGAAGCATTGTGGATAGCGGAGGGTGGTTCCAGGGGTATCACCAGAGGAGCAGCTACGGGCGAGTTGCCGAGTTGTTACAAGGAATTTTGGAGCGTTTTTAATGAGAGGGAAGCAGGTGAACTCCCACCACATAGGCCTTACGACTGTAAGATTGATCTTGAAGTCGGAGCTACAATCCCTTGCAGCAGGATATATGCTCTTACCGAAAAAGAAAATGAACATTTAAAAAGTTACTTGGAGGATAATCTAGCTAAGGAGTTTATTCGAGCATTTCAGTCTCCTGCAGCCTCGCCCCTGTTTTTTGTCCCAAAGAAAGATAAAACCCTTAGAACTGGTATAGATTTTCGCACACTCAACCGTATCACTATCAAAGGTTGCTATCCTCTTCCTCTAATTTCTGCAATGCTCAGTCAAATTCAGGGTTCAAAGATTTTTACCAAGTTGGATCTGCGTGGGGCATACCATTTGATTCGAGTGTGGGAGGGATACGAATGGAAGATGACATTCAAAACAAAATTTGGACTGTTTGAATACTTGGTGATGCCGTTCGGTTTGTGTAATGCACCAGCAGCTTTCCAGTTGTTCATTAATGAAGTCTAGCACGAATATTTGGATGTATTCGTAATTGTCCATATGGATGACATTTTAATCTACTTAATGGATGAGGTCCAACATCAGGAGCATGTAAAAAAGGTTTTAGTAAAGTTGTTTGAAAACAATTTATGATCTTGTGAGTTTGTGATCTCACCCCGAGGTCTGGAAATGGACACTCGAAAGGTGCAGGCAGTAGAAAATTGGCCTTCTCCTAATTGCATCAAAGAGGTTCAAAGTTTTTTAGGATTTGCCAATTTTTATCGGCAATTCATAAAGGTTTTTTTGTTGAAAGTTTAACCGATTACTCGATTACTTAAGAAAGGAGTTAAGTTTCAATGGTCAGAGGAGGCTGACCAGTTATTTCAAGAACTGAAGAAGAGTTTTGTTTCAGGAACTATTCTGATTCATCCTGACCCTGGGCAAGCTTTTTTCCTTGAGGCAGATGCGTCAAATTTGGCAGTCGGCGCAGTATTGTCTCAGCGACATCAGGAGACAGGTCAACTTTATCCAGTGGTGCTCTTCTCCAAGAAGTTGGCTCCTGCTGAGATTAATTACACTATTACTGACCCAGAATTGTTGGCCATAAAGGCTTCCTTTCAGGAATGGAGGCACTATCTTTTAGGGGCACGGCATAGTGTTACCGTTCTAACAGATCATCGCAATTTATTGTTTTTGAAGTCAGCAAAGACACTTACTCCAAGACAATTGCTGTGGTCTTTATTTTTTCGGAATTTGATTATGTTAATACATTTAAGCCAGGAAGACAAAACTGAAAGGCAGATGCTTTATCACGTCAATAGGAGTTTGAAGAATTTAGAGGATAAATCTGCACCATTGATTTCTGAGGAACATTTATCTTGAGCTATCTCAAGTGAAAGGTTGGATTTTGGAGCTAAGCTAAAATTACTTATGAATCAGGAACAGATGTTAGATTGGGTAAGAGAAGATCCGGTTTGACGTGTTTTTGAAGGTTTACCCAAGATGGATGATCGCCTTTATCTGCCAATTGAGGAGTTAAGAGAAGAAGCTCTAAAAGAATGCCATGAAACCTGTTTGGCTGGGCATCCAGATTATAGAAATACATTGGAGTTGGCTCAAAGGCATTTTTGGTGGCCTAAAATGAGAACTTACATGCTCAATTTTGTTAAGACCTGCAAAGTGTGTGCTCGAGCTAAAGGCCAACATGGAAAACCGGCAGGTTTTTTACTACCTTTACCGGTACCACCTCGACCTTGGCATACAGTGCCACTGGATTTCATTGTTGATTTACCACCTGATCAAGGGTGTACCTCGATTTTAGTAGTCGTGGATCATCTGTCTAAGGCTGGGCATTTTATACCAATGAAGGGGAAGGCTTCGGCTTCAAGTTTAGCAAGATCATTTTTGCAGGAAATTATGAAGTTACACGGATTGCCAACTCATATAATTTCAGATAGAGGGTCACAATTTGTATCAAAGTTTTGGACTGCTTTTTGCAAAGAGCTCGGAATGGAAGTCAGCTTATCCTCTGCTTATCACCCCCAGACCAATGGTCTCACCGAAAGAGTGAATCAAGAACTAGTTTTATTTTGCTGAATTTCCTTTCATCGAATAACTGTTGGGTGGATCGTCTGTGGTTGGCAGAGTTTTGCTACAATAATGTATTTAAGGATTCAATTAAATTGTCACCTTTCTTCTGCAATCAAGGTTTTTCATCCTCGATTTTTACATAGTGAGCCCACACTTTGGCATACCAGTAATGTTGATTCAGGGCATCCTTTGCTTTCCAGGGCTGCGCTATCAACAAGAGTGCTGCCACGGTTAATATTGCATAGGCCTTCCTCTGAGGCTTCAGCGAGGCCTTATTTGCAAAGTCTCCCAGACCCAATATGCTTTATGCCTCCCTTGATCTGATTGCCAAACACTTTCTTCATATTGTCATTGACCACTACCCTGTATTCCAAAGGTTTTGGGCAGTTCCACCAGATATGGGCCCAGTCGCCCGGTCTCCCACATGCCCGCCAGCAGTCCGGGGGGATTCTCCCGCTAATGGAGTGCAACCACGCTGGCCTGCAGTGCCACTGGGTCAAGACCAATTACCATTCCTTCTTTCTTCTAACCCCAATATTATGAAGTCAACATTACGCACCTTCCCTTGCTGTATTTCACTCCCTTATTACATTTTCTCCCTCCTTTCTTCAAGCCCTCAGCCCTCAGTCTGTTCTCTCCTTTTGGAGAACCAAAATGTACTTGTTGTACCTATGAATTAATTGCTTCAGAAATAAACATGTTCTCTTGTAAGCACAGTCCCACTTACTGTAATGGTCTAGTTGCATGGTCCCAAAACCTATGTATTTATTTTGTACGTCCTTACAGAATAACTGTCACTGTAAATTGATTTTAAGTAAAGGTTTACTTTTGGAGTGCCATGGGAGCACCTAGCAGTAGGAATCATGGGTTGACTTTCTGTTTTTTTATTCGTGGATGTTGTGTCACTAACAACTGAGAGTGATATTGGAATCAATTGATGAACCATCACACAGACAGTTATTGTTTTCCATGAAACTGTTCCGTTGCTGAGATCTCCCCTAACTTGTGGCTACATGGTTCAATCTACGAATAAACAGACCTTTGAATTGACCTTGGCAATGATTGTGGAGAACAGATGTAACTTGTTTCTTTAATATAGTAATACCCTGGCAGTCATAGATGAAACTTACTAAAATAAGAACTGCTCTAATTTAGGTTGGGCATTTGACACACAATGTATATTCAGTCATAAAAAGAAATAAACAAATTGATAAAATTACAAAGTAATGCATGCACGTGTCTTTCTACCTAATACATTTCCTACGTCACTCCTCAGGGGGGGCGAACTCTGAACATCTTCAATGCACTCCACTAAAGGCTTTGTTTTAAGCTTTGTTTTAAGTTTTCTTTTAGATATAGCAGTTGAGGATCTGGATTATTTATAGAATGATTGTAATTTAATATTGTGCCATGATCCAAACATGAGCAAGAACAATCATGACTGAAATAGCCTGTAGTCTCTTGTAATTGTCGAATTCGGACTCGATTTTCATTCCCAGCCTTCCCATAGTCATAATGGCATTCTGTCCTCTACGTTTTGCACCTACTGCAGTGGAACAAGACTGAACCAATCAGAAAACATCCTGCTCCCAGCAAGAAACAATTGACAAAATACTGTACATTCCATCCAAACACACTGTGTGTAATGTTCTGTCCAATCAGGGTGGGCATAGAGTTAGGATCATTCTGATTAGATGGGACATGGAGCCGGCTTTGAATTGACAGAAATTACCAACGTCAGCCAGTCATAGGCCCATAATATGTAGAATGCTTTAATGGTGCTGCAACCATTCTACTAACCTATTTGCTCTGTGGCCACAGGGCAGACACACAGGTATAATACTGTGCATTCCACTGATGCGTCAGAGCAGAATCCACAGGGATGCACCATTCTAATTACCACAGGGCAGAGCGTTATGCTTGCAGTTAGGACACTTTTCTTAACCCCTTATTAGAGGACACCATATAGGGGCACTGGTGAAGGAAGAATGTTTTGGGATTTGTTTCCAGCTAATTTCACTGCATCCACTGCTGGTTTGCTGCTCTTACTGATGACCAGCCCTATTTTGCTGGAATGTTTCCTGTAAGAACGTGTTGCATCTTATTGAGATCAGGAGTGTTCTCCTCAACGTCTTGTATTTATACCCATACAAGGTTTCAAATGTACTCATTGTGGACATTATTGATACATGGGTACCCGAGAGCCTCTTGGTTTATGGATAAGCTATTTCACATTCTATCTGTGGCCTAGATGATGATTATTTTAACATGGGGTATATGGCAACCACTGATGTATACATGTTCATTTACATACACACATATGAATATCAGAACTGTCTTACCTTGATACTCTTGTTCAAATTCCCAGCACCTGTTTGATGCGAAAACGTCATCTCCAAAGGAAACATGACAAAGTGCTTCCTTAATGACTCTAGTGAGATATCTAAAAAATTCTTGAAATGAAAGAAAAGATCTTCAAAATCATACATGAACAACAGTAGAATCATACATGAACAACAGTGTTAGCATTCTAGTGTTGATCATTAGTTAATACAAAAGTATGAATACATGACCATTGAATTCAGCTGCCCAATCATCCAGCATTTTCTGTCTAGCTGAGTCTGAATGCGTTTACCACTGAGCAGAACATTCAGGAACATACTCTCAGCAGAGCTGTGGAAGTCCTCTTGTGCTGATAATTACCACAGAGAGGAGAGGCATACAAAGAAATGCGGGCCTGTGGCATCGACCACTACACTAAGGACAACTTTATGAATATGGGAGTTACTGGAAGGACAGATGGCAATGGTATTAACTTGGTTTTTTTAAACTTATAAGGAGGGGGTAGTTCCACCTGCACATATATGCATGAGGTGCTGCCACCTCCATTCCCCAATTAAGTGCAAGAGGAATTAAGAATGGGGACTAACATAAAATAATAATCAATAGTGATTCTATAGTGTCCATGGGGAGTCAATGTAATTCATTTTTCTTTCTTCATTTGATTCAGATTTCTCCATAAACAATTAAGACAACAAAAAACAGAAATACCACAGATAAAAACACATCAGCGTACAGGAGAGACCCAAAGGGGTTGCCATGCAACGAGGGAGGATTGTCCATAGGTCCCACTGCCCCAGTATTAAAATCAGAAAGAAACAGAATAAATAGCAGAGGGGCTAACGTGCAACCTGCTATACCCCCTCATTTGTTGGAGATGCTCCCGACAGCCTTCTAGAACCGGAGGTCTGCACAAACCCATACGTGTCCTTGTAACACAGTTCTAATAAGTTCAGGAGCCCCTCGGGTATCTTTAGTGCAGCTAGTTTTTCCCATAACTTATGCCTCGGTATAGAACCAAAGGCCTTACCAAGGTCAATAAAAGCCATGCACAACTCCCCCCTCTAATTGCACAATACTTATTAATTAATGTATTTAGGAGCAAATAGTGGTCAAGAGTTGAAAACTAAAACTGAGATTATTCTATTTGGACCCAAGACAAAATTGGCTAACGTTTCACAGCACCGGTCCTGTCCCGAACTCTGAGGTTTCAACATCATTTGCAGCTAAGGTAAAGAATCTTGTATGTATCCGGCAGGCAAACCTAAGCTGCAATATGCAGGTAAATGAAATTGTAAAATCTGTATATTACAATCTTAAATTGCTAAAACCCCTGCTACTGCTGATATCATACAAAGATCGTCCACTGGTAGTTGGTGCACTGGTAAATTCCATATTAGATTACTGCAATGCCCTACTAATGGGAATTCCAAAGGGTCAAATCCAACGTCTGCAGGTTGCTCAAAATGCAGCCATTAGGCTAGTTTTGTCATTGCCCAGACGGTCACCCATCTTTCAGTTCCGGAGAAACCTTATCTTGTTAACAATAGAGCAAAGGGTTCTGTTTAAGACCCTTTATTTGACTTTTAAATGCCTCCATGGGACTGCCCCTAAATATTTTGTTTAAAAAATAACCTCTTACCATCCATATCGGTGTCTATGATCCTCAGGACAACACCTACTGGTGGTTCCACCATCAAGATTTGTGTCCTGGGGTGATAGACGCTTTTCCTGTACAGGGCCCGGGCCTGGAATGCCCTGCCCCATAATTTTTGGAAAATTGAATCCCTTCTCGAATTTAGGAAAAAGCTGAAGACCTATCTCTTTGAGTAAATGTGCTAGATAAATCTGGCGTTCTGGGCGTCATTGCTATCTCATCTGCGCCCAGGTGCAATTCTAGCCTTGGTTCCTTGTGGATATGCGCATTACAAATACAAAATCAATCAATACTGATGAAAGTTAATTGAAACAGGCCTGTGATAGGCTTGATCGCAGAACAGACAAAGGGGGACAGGAAACCTCAACACCTCTTTGATATGCAATGTGTCAACTTGAAAGTAGCTCCTGCCCCTTTGTATGAAGGGCAGTGGATGTCCTGACTGGGACAACTGTTTACAGTAGGGAACCCCTGCAGGGAACCCCTTTTCAGAGGGAAGAAGTATGTGATTTGATGGAGACAGAAAGTCTGTACTCGCCACAAACTTCAAGGGAGACCTGCACTTTGATCAGGAGTCACAGAGAGCTCAATGAACCAGAGAGACCCTTTGATCCACAACAGAGAGGAAGATGGGCTTAGTCACCTCCTACCTTTCCTGTTGCAAAGCACTCTGGTTATGACCTCACGCATAACAGAAGATTATTGGTGGGGACCCAGGATTGGTTCATTGAGGTGGGCTTAGCCTGCACCAATCACTGGGGACCATTTGGCTTTAAAAGAGGGTTGAGCCCCTCACTGAGGAGATCATCTGAAGGCATGTGAAGCAGGAAAGTGTGAAGCAGGAAAGAAGAACGCAGCATTGGACCCTGGTTGAAGGTACAGTCTGCCTTACAGCTTCAGCCAGTGAAGGAAGGCCAGGATTTCCAAGAGGGAAGCAATATTCCTCCCCTAAACATCTCCCAGGGCACAGAGAGAGATACCGACCTCAGAGGACCCGTCCAGTAACTCCAGAACCGGTACCAAGCCAGCACACAGCATGCCCTGCTAGGTTCTGCCAGCAAGCTTCCTAGGTGGGAAGTGCCAGAGAGTGTCTGACCAAAGGACCAGGCCATTGGTTGCAAACTCTCTCGTCAGCTTTGGGCCATCCACCTTAAAGGACGACATGAGCTCGGCGAAGAAGCTAGGAGGAGTGCGCCAACAAGCATCAACCAGCGTCCATCTTTTAAGGAGATTTTTCTAGGCAGTCGAGCCCTCAAACTGCAACCGTCTGCACCATTGACTGTTGTCACGCTGCAGTCACTAAAGTCGTTGAAATATCTGAGCGTGTGGGTGACTGCTAACAAAGTTGACACATTTAAAGGGATGTACAATTTGATTGCGTGTGAGCATGTGCTGAAAAATTGTGAGGTTGACCTACACCAGCATCCTGTAGACAAGACTATCACAGACCCTAGGGAGCTTGCAAAGGCTGCTGACAGGTTTGTGAGTACTCAAATCCAAAAAAAGGCCCAGACGAGCACACCCAAACCGGAAGAGAAATCGGCAGCCAAAAAAGTAAACAAGGATGGGAAGGACAAAGGTCCAACCCAATCCTATTTGAACGCAGGTCCCAAAAACAACAAAGGGAAATCCCAAAACTCTAGTTTAGCCGTGCTCACCAAAAATAAGAGCGCAGGCACCCCTAACACTGGGACACCTGCATTCTCACTACCCAAAGGTTGTTTTGGGTGTAAGGAGCTGGGCCATAGGATGGGGATCCTGCTTGCAAGGGCTTACCCAAGGAAGCCATAGTGAATGTTGGACTCGCGGAAGAGGCCATCATTAGTGTGGACCTCTTAGAGGAGGACTTCCCACTAGGCTAGGGATCGGCCGAATGTTACACTCAGTGAGAACAGTACCGGGTTGACAGAAGAGACCCCACTTCCCAATAATACTCAACTCTATCTACAACATGTGTATATCAATGGACACAAAACTCCTGCATTCCGAGACACTGCGGCTAGCGTCACTACTGTCACCAGGCAGTGGGTGCAGCCAGGCCAGTATATTGATGGGCCTGATTTGTGCATCAGTGGGTTTGAAAGAAAGAGTAAGTGCCTCTTGGCGATATTAGAGTTCAGCTGGCGAGGTCAAACGACTGTAGGTGAGGCATGGTATCACAAGTACGACACTGCCATAAAAGGTACAATTTGTAAAAACCTTTATTTAAGTTTCTGGGTTTGGAAAAACTCCTACTTTGCCCTATAGCCAGGATGGGAGTAGACTCGACCATCATATAGTAAAAAGAACAGTCCTAGTTGAGTCTGTCAAATCAAAATGGCCTATACTAACAAAAACCTAATGCCTGCCCTAGCTCTTGTACAAATAAGTGTGTGAAGGAGATATGTATGGAAAGGAAAATCAGTGTTCAATTATAAAGAATACATGTGGCTGGGTTAGCTCTCCTCCCCACGTTAGACAGCACAGAGTAAGGCGGTCCCTGTAGGCAGGATGACACACTCTGGCTCGGGTCCTTAACACAGTAGCAGTTCAAAACGTGGATCGAGACCCGCCTGGCCTTCCATGTTAAAGTTTCTCTTTTCAGTCTTCCAAACAACGTTCAACAAAGGTTCATGCCGGTCCCCTTCAGTCGGGCTCAGACCTCAAAACAAACATTCAACAATACTTGCAGGGGACTCCCTTCCCCAAACTTATTTCATATCCTTTAGTGGTTTCCCTTCCCATAACTTATTACACTTTGGGTCTCCCTCAGTCGGGCTCAGACCGTTTCCAGATGTCGAAGACTTTCGAATGTGCGTGGCTTTCTCTACAGACCTCCACAAGACCACTTTGACTCAAAGTTCAACGTTCAGCTTTTCACTATCCCTTTTTCTCGGGGTTAATTTTGATCACTTTGTTTTTACAGTTCATTCACTTTATCGCTAGAAACAATTCACCTTTCACAGAGACATTCGAGTGGGCTACTTCTTTTCGCTGGACAACTCCGTTACTCAGTATCGCTGGTTTCACAGCTATCCTTACTTCAAAGTACTTCTGTTCCACCTGGCTAAGAGTGTGTCTCTCTGTTCTGCCTTTTATCCGTGTGAAGAGAGCTAATTGGTATCAGATGTAAGTACTTAAAGTCAAGTTCCTGACTTTGCCTGACCCGATTAAAGGGACATATGCACTGCAATGTATAAGAGTTAGTCTTGTTACTCTCAGTCGCACTCTTCCTCGCCCCATTGTTAGTGTAGAAAGGGGGGAGTTGGGACATCAGAGAATCCTAAACAATAGGATGGGTTAGGTGTACAACAAAGGGAGGAACACTGCATCTCGCCATTGGCGGTCTCAGCCCCACTCCACGAAGAGCCCTCACCCAGGTGATACTCCCGCACTGGTCCACCCCCAGGGTCTGGATCCAAAGGCGATGGCTGTGCCCTGGCCACCTCAGAGTTAGGTCCCTATGGGCTAGGAGGTGGGTATTACGGCCATCTTCAGGACAACAGATTTCTTAATAAGGAGTCTTCACATACAAGGTTACCTCAGTGTTTGGAACATCATTGATCTGAAGAAATGTATGAACAATTGATTAGCTAAAGAAGTCTGAACGACATCTTTTCTGTATAGTGCATTCTATTAATACAGTCTTTAGTACATTGGTTTTCGAATCAGCCATTAGCTGATTAAACTTCTTTAGCTAATCAATTGTTCATACATTTCTTCAGATCAATGATGTTCCATCTACATCAAACACTGGGCTAACCTTGTATGTGAAGATTCTTTATGAAGAAATCTGTTGTCCTGAAGATGGCCGTAATACCTATCCTTGAATGGATACTTGAGAAAATGTCCAATTCGTTCTATGGCTGAAAAATGTCAACACTCCACTTCTCAAAAGACGTCTAAAGATAGTCGTCTTATCTAATTCCCTGTGTTAAAAGTAGCGTTCACTGTATAACTCACTTTTCTTCTTTCCCCTCTTTTATGTCATTAATATATATATATTTTGTGTATCACTAAGATGGATTGATGTATGAATACACCATTTTAAACATTTATATTATTAAAATTATACTATTTTTGCAATTTATGTTGCATATGCCTTTTCTGTTGTTGGAGCCACCTGTGGTTGTATAAAAAACACTGTATAATGTTATGTACATGTTAAAATCCGTGTGACAGAAACTCCAATCTCTTTACTCCTAGATTCCTGTAGAGAGGAGTAATCAATTCTCTGTGCATTCGCACCCAATCTTTTCTTTATACTTTCCCATTGAGAATTGTTCCTCTGTCAACAAAAAAAACAGGACTCTACCTAATTACTATATACATCCTGTACAGTGAGCCAAAAGACTCTGAGGGTGAGGGCACCAGGTGGTTGGTGATTGCCCAATGCCACAGAAAGTTCCTTTTGGATTTGGCTCACCAAATTCCTTTAGCGGGTCACTTGGGAGTGACTAAGACATCAGACTGGTTATCTGCGCACTTTTTTTTAAAAAAATGTTTTTTATTGACATTGTACATACAAGGTAGGGTGCACCAGCAATCCCCGCCTGCCATAGAATAAGAAAACAAAGATGTCAACATTATTATCTTTTAATCCCATCCCCCCTACCCACTCCCTCCCCACCCCCCCCCAACTTTGCAGCATACCAAGTCTTGAGGTTTTGCAGGTTATGGAAGTTGCCGAGAGAACATTCAAACATTGTTGTATACATTGTTATGCACTTTTGACATTGTGGGGTCCGCTTGATTCAAAGCAAACTGAGGGCCAAACTCTAACTTTGGGGCCAGTGCTCAGATGGATACAGAGGATACGTAATAAAGCATATTTTACAGACGCATTGAAACGCAGTCATCATGGAGGAGAACCGCAGTACATTCCTGCGTAAATTCCGACACTGTCATTTTTCACTGCTGTAAGCTTTTCATAGGTGAAAATCGACCTTAATTTACAAAGCCATTCCTCCTTGGATGGTGCTAGAGCGCTTTTCCACTTTTGGGCCAGTGCTATCCTCCCCGCCCTCAACATGGCCCCAATGACACTTGGGAATGCGTTCTGTTCTGTCTCCGGCATGGGGGTACCCAGGAGGATTTCCAGGGGGAGTAGGGATGGGCAGAACCCCTCTATGTCCTTAATCCAGCTGAGCAGTTCCGACCAGTACACCTGAATGACTGGACATCCCCACCACATATGGAACCATGTGCCCCTTTGGAGACATAACCTAGGACAGAAGGGGGATACCTCTACAAACATTCTGGACAGGGTGGCCGGGGGGCGATGCCAGGAATGGAGAATCTTGAAGCTGTGCTCCATGGCAGCAGTATACAGAGAACCCGTGAATATAGTTTTAAAAATTGCCCTCCATGTGTGGGCATCCAGCGTCATGCCCAGCCTTTCTTCCCAAATTTGTTTAAAGGGTTGTCTACCCTCCAAGTTAGCCGTTATCAGTGTACTGTAAAACTTAGATAGGGAGCCCTTCCGAGAGACACTTTTAGCTATTACATCTTCAAAGGGGGTGAGGGGGCGTTTAAGGTTGTCAGCCCACCGAGGGTGAGTCAGAATTTCCTTCAAGCGCAGATTCTTTAAAGATCGAGGGTGGTTTGTCGTCCAGTGCCTCACTCAATTGGTCGTAGTCTATGAAGCCCTCTTCGCAGGAGAGTTGGGAAATCCTCTCCAAACCCATGTCTGACCATGCTTGGGTATCACGGAAGCCTCTGGTGTCTAGATTGACAGAGGGCCCCACAATGACGTTAAAGGGGACCGCCAGGATGACAGCATTCTGTTATCTTTATTCAGTTTCCAGGCTACCCATAGGACCGCTAATGTAGGGTGTGTTCTGAGGTGGGAGGGGAGGGCTTTAGGGGAGGCCCATAGCAGGTCTCTGACTTTTTTCGGGTGGGTGTGGATATCTTCAATGTATGGCCAATATGTCCTCATATCTTCTCTCATCTGTTCCAACATCACCCGGAGCTGAGCTGCTTTATAGTATAGCCTAAAGTCAGGAAGGCCGAATCCACCATAAGACTTCGGAAGGGTCAAGGTGGATAACTTGAATCTTGCTCTCCTCCCGTCCCATATAAACTGAAGGACTCGGGATTGTAAAACCTCGAAAAAGGCGTCAGGGATCACCATGGGGAGGGCTGCAAAGAGATACAGTAGGCGAGGCAAGACGTTCATTTTAACTGTAACCATACGCCCAAACCAAGAGAGTGTAAGAGGTGCCCAACATTTGAGATCGCTGCTAATCTTGGCCAAAATTTCGGGGAAGTTACACTGGTATAGCAGTGAAAGGTTCCTAGGAATGCAGGTACCCAGATACCCAGTGGACACTCGTTCTATTCTTACTCCCAATATTTCGGGGTGATCCCCAATATCTTGGTCCCCAGGACCCATAGGCATAATGCTAGACTTGGACGCGTTTATCTTAAGTCCCGAAAAGGCACCATAGTAATTTATAAGATCGAACAGTCTAGGTAGTGAAACCTGGAGGTTGGTTAGGTAGCCCAAGATATCGTCTGCAAACAGAGAAAGTTTAAAGTCGCAATCACCACAACGTATCCCTGTGATTTCCTGGTCCGCTCTAATCGCTATGGCCAGGGGCTCCATTGCCAGAGCATATAGAAGAGGTGAAAGAGGGCAGCCCTGCCGGGTTCCTCTAGATAAGGCCAGGGGTTCCGATGTGCCACCATTGACCAAAACTCTTGCTGTAGGATCATTATATAGTGCTGAGACCCACCCACAAAAGTTATCCCCCTGGCCCATTTTCTGGAGAACTCTACCCATATAAGGCCATTCGACATGGTCGAAGGCCTTTTCAGAGTCCAATGCCAGCAAGTAGCCCTCCATCCCCTGCCTTGAAGCCTCGTGCATGAGGTCTAGGGTCTTCCGTATATTGTCCGAACCCTGGCGTCCCGGAATGAAGCCTACCTGATCTCCATGTATTAGGGAGGGAAGAGGCTCGCCAGTCTATTTGCTAAAAGTTTAGATAGGATCTTAACATCCACGTTAAGAAGGGATATTGTGCGATATGAGTGACACTGGGAAGGATCCTTCCCCTCTTTGGGGAGTACTACTATCAGTGCAGACATCATCGAGGGTGGGAGGCTGCCCTGATCAAGTGCTGAGTTAAACATCTTAGCCATAAACGGGGCTAGCGTTGACCGATAGGTCTTGTAAAACTTGACTGTGAACCCATCATCCCCTGGGGCTGTTCCACTCTTCAAAGAGGATATAGTGTCTATTATCTCCTCCCGGGTTACGGGGAGTTCTAGTGTACTTGCTTTATCGGGTGAGAGGCTGGGAATCGGGAGGGAGACCAGGAAGTTGTCAATCTCGGTTCCATCCCCTGCGTACTCCGAGCAATACAGGTGCTCATAATACTGCCGAAAATGTTCAGCTAATTTACTATCTCCTACCGTCGATTCCCCTCCCGGTGAACGGATGGAATTCACCCTTCTATTGTTTCTGAGCTCGCGAAGCCTCCAAGCTAATATCTTATCCGCTTTTTCCCCTTTTTCCATGTACTTCTGTTTCAGGAAGGACAGCTTTCTTTCCGTTTGTCCCACCTGGAGGTCTGCCAACTTTGAGCGCAACCTTTGAAACTCCTCCCACTTTCCGGGGAACATTTGCGTTTTTTAATTTCCCACCCGGTTGGATAGCCTCTATCTTTTCCTTCAATAGTTTCTCCTCATGGCCCCTCTCCCTCTTTTTCCTCGAACCTGTCTCAATGAGAATGCCCCTAATGGTTGCCTTGCATGCCTCCCAGACTCCCATGACCCCGACCTCCCCATTATCGTTGATGGAGAAGTATTCTGTAATAGCTGTCAGGAGGGATTGGCGCACTTCCTTGTCGTGCAGAAGGAGGTCGTTACACCTCCATAGGGAGCCGGGTGTCGGGGGCCGGGGCGTTACCCATTTTTATTCTAACCAAGTCATGGTCCGTCCAAGGAACAACCTCCACCCCCGATTCTGTGACCTCTCCCCGAAGCGTGGAATCAACTAAAATATAATCAATATGGGAAAATGTAGCATGAGGTTTTGAGAAAAATGTGAAGTCGGGATCACGGTCTTGCTTAGTGTGGTGTGCATCGCTCAAACCCAGATCTTCGTTAACTGTTTGGAAAGCCTCAGCCAATTTTTTATGGAATCGCTGATTAGGACATGGGTTGGGTGACCTCCTGTCCCGTTCAGGGCAAAGAACCATGTTGAAATCCCCACCAACCAGTAGAGTACCCTCGGAAAAAGCTATAATTTTCTCTCTCATCCCCACCCAGAAGCCATCTTGCGCCTCATTTGGAGCATATATACAAACCAGGGTAAACAACCAACCCCTCACCTCCCCCTTGACCATGATATATCGTCCTTCTGGGTCTGCCCTCTGAGCTTTGAGTACAAAATGGGCCACGGGAGAGACCAGTAGGGCAACTCCACGTTTCTTAGCCAAAAAGGACGCTGCATACACCTGTTCAATGATTTTAGCCCTCAGCTTTGGTTCCTTGCCCCTGACCCAGTGTGTTTCTTGCACGAATAGGAAGTGGAGCCGGAGCCTTGAAAATTCCCTCACCAGCAGCAACCTTTTAGTGGGAGAATTAAGCCCCCGTACATTTAACGAACCCACTGTCAAAAATTGAAATGAATCATCCATCACAGCGATGGTAAAAGCTCATGTCTCCCTCCACAAAGCAACTAATTTCAGTGCTCCCGCAATACTTCCGCCCCCTGCTATAGTCAAAAAACAGACCAGAAAACTTGGCTTGTCCCAGCTAAAACCCCATTGAACAAACCCCAACTTCCCCCCCCTCTACCCCCTGAACGCCTGGTAGACCAGCAGCTTCATCCTGTCGCTGAGCCAGGCCACCAGTGTCTCCCCTCTCCGGGCTCTTGAACTCTTCAACAACAACAACTTGAGCCCCCCTACCCCCCTATCGCTTTTAGATTGTGAACATTTACAGTGCTCCCCCTTTCGGAATAAAGTACACACTTGACCGTGAAGCGTCCTGTGGTTCCTCAAGTGTCAGGTTGTCCGAAGGATGTCGGAGCCACTCTTCTAAACTTCCTGTGGCCTCTGACTTTACGTCTCTCCTGTGGAGCCTTAGTCCCCCCGGGGCCAACCGGCTCTCTTCCGCGCTCTTGCTCTCCCACCTCCATGCTTGGTTCATCGAGGAGTTCTCCCGACACCCTGCGAATATCATCCTCCGTGACCAGGGCATATTTGTATCCTTCCAGTTCGAATGAAAGTGAAAAAGGGTATCCCCATCTGTATCGAACCCCCTTGGCTTGGAGCATTTTCGTTAGCGGGGAGCAGAGTCGACGTCTTGCCAGGGTGAAGGCGGACAGATCCTGATACACCGAAATCCGGGCCCCCTCCCAGTCCACCGGACCCTTCTTACGTGCCAGTTCCAAGATTTTGCTTTTCTCCGTGAAATAATGGAATCGTACGAGAATGGATCTGGGGCCTCTGTTAGCCGCACCCGCTCTGTGAGCTCTCTCGATAGTAGGTTCATTCGTATTTGCACCTTCAAAAAGAGTTCCCACCAGAGCATTAACAGCTTTGATAATGTCCATTTGCCTTTCGCCCTCCCGCTCAGGGAAGCCCAAAAAACGCAGATTACAGCGCCGTTCCCTATTCTCTAAGTCATCAAGCCTTAGGGAGCATTTCTCGTCTCTCCTCTCGAGTTCCGATAAGCGCATGTCGAAATTGAGTCTCAAAAATTTCATTCGAGGCTGTGTTGTTTTCAAGCATTTGGACCCTGTCATCTATATTGTCCACTTTTTTATCCAAGGTGTCCAACCGTATCGTTATGTCCGCTCTGAAGCCTATTATTTCCTCCAAGAGGGCAGCCATACCTTTGGTGACTGTGCTAGTATCAGACATTTCCTGATGCGTCAGGGACGTCATCTCAGGGCAGGTTGGCGAGCTTGAGGGCATGCGTCGAAATCTCTGTAGGGATTCCTTCCAGTTCATGGGCTCCCCCCGACCATCTCCACAAGGTCTCCTCGTGAACACCCCAGGTCAAGTGGGTTGCGCCGCTGGGCCTCCAAACAACTCTATAGGGAGAGCAACGGGGGGACTTCTCTGTATACAGCCTTGACTCTGAACTCTCTGTTGAGGCGGGAGGTTACTCGTGACAAATCTCCAGGCCACGGCCAACAGGGGTCTATCGCTCTCTGTCCCCGTGTTATGTTTGGACCCCTCTGCTTGAAAAAAACCTCAAGGGGGCGGACACTGTTGTTGGGTCAGGCAGCAGGTGCGGCAGTAATCCTCTTTGCCCTTAATGCTGATTAATAATCTGGGGCGCTCTCATACCCCATGGAGCTCTCGGAGCTCTCTTCTCACCTCTCTTGGGCAACACAGAATCCAGGGAAGGCCCAATGGGGGCGGTAAGGAGAGACTGCTGTAGGCCCCCCTGCAAGGGGGAGGCTCCCGCTCTCTCGCTCCGCCGGTGGGGGCCCGGGCTCTCGGGGCTCCCAATAAAGAATGGCCCTGCAGGTCGTGAGGGGGCCAAAAACTTTTGAGGGAGCAATCCGCGCCCTCTGTGTGCGCTCCCGCGCCAGTTCCCCAGTCCGCCTGTGTCCCCTGGGGGAGTACAAGCCGTAGGGCCCGGCACACGGCCCCAGGCTGTGGTCCCAGAAAAAGAAAACCAACTCCAAGACGCTGAGTGATCTCGTCCGGGCGTCGATGGGTCTGGAAATCCCCCACCACTGAGTCCGGGGGGGGGCGCTCTTCTGCGCCGTCCGGCGCTGGTATGGGCCTCACGTAGGCCGCAGCTCACCGGAGCCCAGTGTGGAGCCGCTGTGCCAGGGGAGGTGGGGCTCGCTCTCCCTCCCGGTGCAGAGCAGTCAAGCCCCTGAGGCGATGCTTGTCTTGGTTTAGGCTCAAATGGTTGCAATGTCCGCCGCAAGGATGCCCAGTGTGGAGGGGGGTCGCTTCCCATGGCCCCAGCCCATCCGCGGCTCTCCGTTACTTCTTGCGGAGCCGCGGTGCGGGGGAAGGTGGAGCTCTCTCTCCCTCCTCTTTCAAGGGGCCAGAACTCGGCGAAATCTCCGCGTCGGGCAACCGGAATTGGGGCGTGCGGGGGCTCCGCGATGTCAGCAGGCTGCGGGGGGGGGACAGCACTGCACTCCTAGGGGTCTGGGGGGGCTCAAGTCCCTCTGATGGTGCCCTTTGGAGGAGACTAGTGCAGATGCGTCAGTGCATCTCTGCGCCCCCTGGTGGTCCTCCGTCTGCGCACTTTTACTGGCCGCAGTTCAGCATAAAGGTTTGTCCAATCCTGTCCGACTTGTCAAGCTTCTGGCAAGTCAGATGGTGCCTCAAAGGACCCCTTAATTCCACTACCTGTGGTTGGGCGGCCTTTT
Organism: Ambystoma mexicanum; assembly: GCF_040938575.1. NCBI lineage: Eukaryota > Metazoa > Chordata > Amphibia > Caudata > Ambystomatidae > Ambystoma > Ambystoma mexicanum. The sequence continues at coordinate 741,915,890 of NC_090927.1, read as the reverse complement.
GAGAAAATAAGCATGGATATTGTGGGTCCTTTGGATCCTCAAACCAACTGAGGGAACAGTTATATCTTGGGGGTGGTAGACCACGCCACAAGATACCCTGAGGCTGTTCCTCTGAGGAGCATCAAAGCCCCTGTGGATGCGAAGGCTCTGGTTGGGATATTCTTCCATGTTGGATTCCCCAAGGAAGTCGTTTCTGACAGGGGATCAAACTTCATATCAGCGTATATGAAGGCCATTTGGGAAGAGTGTGGAGTCACCTATAGGTTCTCTACATCCTTCCATCCACAAAAAAATGGGCTTGTTGAGTGGTTCTTCAAGATCCTGAAAGTCATGATAGGTGGCTTGGAAGAGCACCTGAGGAGGAAATGGGATAGTCTCCTGCCATGCCTTCTGTTCGCCTACAGGGAGGTGCCACAGAACAGAGTAGGGTTTAGCCCCTTTGAGCTTCTGTTTGGACATCCTGTATGAGGAACCCCCAGTCTTGTGAAAGAGGGATGGGAAAGCAAACCCTCATGCCCTACATGAGATGTGGTGGACTATGTACTCAGCCTTTGATCTAGAATGGCAAAGTACATGGAACAGTCAATAAAGACCCTAAAGGCCAGTCAGGAGCTGATGAAGCACTAGCACGACCAGATGGCCACAGTGACAATCTATTATCCAGGCCAGTGGGTGTGGATTATGGAGCCTGTCCAACCCAGGGCCCTTCAGGACAAATGGACTGGGCCTTACTGTGTGCCAGAAAAGGTCAGTGAGGTGAATTATTTCATTGACGTGAAAGGACCTAAACAGATGTGCAGGGTCTTTCATGTGAACCGGCTAAAACCCCATTATAGCCGGTATAACTTGGTCATGGCATTAGTGACTGACGGAGAGACTGAGGAGGAGACCGATCCCCTCTCAGACCTCTTGCACACTGAAGCCACAAATGGGTCAGTTGAAGATGTCAACCTTGCAACATACCTGTCAGAAAAGCAACTGTCAGACTGTCGCTATTTACTGGGACAATTTGCCGGTCTGTTTTCTCAGGCTCCAGGTTGCACAGATTTGTGCACCCATGATCTGGACACTGGAGACAGTAAGCAGGTGAAGAGTAGGATTCACGGATGTCTGATAAGGTCAGGGACACCATCAAGGAGGAAGTTTCCAAGATGTTGACCCTTGGAGTGATAGAGCCATCGCACAGCCCCTGGGCTAGCCCAGTGGTACTGGTACCTAAAAAGGCCAGTGGTTCGAAGACTGAAGTTCGCTTTTGTGTGGACTACACGGGGCTCAATTCTGTCACAAAGACAAATGCTCACCCCATTCCTCAGGCAGATGAGCTCATCGACAAGCTTGGGATTGCCAAGTACACGAGTACCTTTGACCTCACGGCAGGTTATTGGCAGGTCGGCTTGAAAGATGGAGTTAGAGAGAGGTCAGCATTCTCAACTCAGGAAGGACATTATCAGTTCACTGTGATGCCCTTTGGATTGAAGAATGCCCCTGCCACTTTTTCAGCGGATGGTTAACCGGGTTTTGTCAGGTCTGGAAAACTTCAGTGTCGCCCATTTAGATGACATTGCTGTCTTCAGCCACACCTAGGAGGATCACATATCCCACCTGAAACAAGTGCTTCAGGCGCTACAGAATGCAGGTCCCACTATCAAGGCCACAAAGTGTCAGATAGCGTAGGGCACAGTGACTTACCTAGACAACCTGGTCGGTGGAGGTAAGAAACAACCTCTCGAAGCAAAGGTACAGGCTGTGAAGCATTGGGACATCCCCACCACACAGACCCACCCTGTTTTTAGGTCTCACAGGGTACTACCGGTCGTTCACCTGAGGGTATGGGACCATTGCCATGCCCTCAAATTATGTAACTTCAAAGAAAATGCTGAAGAAGGTAACTTGGACCCCCGCCTGTCAAACCTCCTTTCAGGATTTAAAGGATGGATTGTGCAGGGCCCCAGTTCTGAAAGTTGCCAGATTATGGTCAGGAGTTCATTATCCAGATAAACGCCTGTGATTTTGGAATTGGAGCAGTGTTAGCGCAGCTGAACTCTGAAGGGGTGGAGTTGTGTGGGCAGTAAAGAGATCTTTGGGTCTCACTTTATGATCCAGACAGACCACCGGCTTCTGCAATGGTTAAAGGCCATGCAAGGGGAGAACCCTAAGCTTTTGCGTTGGGCCATATCCCTACAGGGATTAGATATGTACATCCAGCACAAGCTAGGCTCCCAGCATGGAAATGCAGATGGCCTCAGCGGTACGTTCGCTTTGATGATGAACCAGACCCTCAGTAGGGTGGTAGTTCACATGTTGAGGCTGGGAGGCATGTGAGGAATTCGACCATCCGCACGTGGAATGTGCGCTCGCCTGTTTTTGTTGTTGAAGGTTCATAATAAAAAGGAATGATGGGAGATCAACCTCAGAAAATGTGTGGGTCTGGGGGGCGTTGTTGTGTGGCGACCAGGATGGCGGCTCTTGTCTAGAGCTCCTGTACCTGTGGCCGACTTGGACGGAAACTGTCTTATTTACCTAATTGTGGGACTTCCGAGAACAGGCAGTGAACCCCGGACAATACCCCGGCGGTGCACAGATCTTACCCTGGTCCTGATCGGTGGCCGAGAAGCAGGGAACGAGTGATTTGCTCTGTGGTGGCAGTGAGGGATAACGAGCAGAGCGCATCTGTCACCACCCGCTGCACCATTGGAGCCGGCTGCTTTGAACCCGCTGGCGTCTGAAGAATCCTTGTGCCGGGCAACGCAACTCAGCGAACCCTCACCTCCTCCCTGGCACACCAATGACAGCGTCCGATTACGGCACACAAGGCACCTCCCCCAACAACGGCGTGGGTCTTTCACATTGAGCTACTCGAGCCAGGGCACAGACACCGCGGCTGGGATCTACCCGAGCTGCGGGGCGACCTCCTGCAGATTTGCAGCTGAAGTCTCCCTGTGTGGTACCCCGGGTGGCCACATACCCAACTCCATTTGAGGACTGCTCCAGAAGACATTGGCACCCTTCCCCATTGATACGAGCCCTGCAGTATCCAGTTGACAAGAACTACAGGTCCAGCGCCACGCATCATACTGGCGACCATTGCAGATAATGCTCAGCAGCTTTGTCGTGTGAACCTAGAAGGCCATCTTGGAGACAGCAGGGCGACCACACATTACAACCGGGCCATTGGAGCCTGCAGCGGTGAGTGGGAGCCTGGCAATTGCTATAACATATCTCCAGTTGACTCTTAAACCATAGGGGGCACCGTCTCATTGACTTCTTTGCAGAAACGCATGCGATTCTGGCACTGCTCTACACTCTGCTTGTTTTGCCCTGTGGGGGGCTTAACTGAGACCTAGGGTGATCGCATTAGCCCAAACCACTGCCTAATGGGCTGTGTTTATCCTTATTGACTGCGCCGCCCCATAGCAAGTGGGAAGCCACAGGCCTGGTATCCCTCATAGCATTCCGCAAGGCCATGAAAACTGTTCTCTTCACATAATGCTTGCCACAATCATCAGCCTAGCCTGACAAACCTCAAATGTATTTGTAATGTGTACTCTTATCAACTATGCACCCTAATATATAATTGTACAAACATGTAAATGCATTTCCCAGCTGTACCCACCCTGTAACTAAGCTCCCTTCAAGCAACAGTGCCTCGATGCCCACGGGCTGTTTGTGATCTATACAAATGTAATAAATATTATCAATGCGCTGTGGATTGCCGGATTAGGATACTCAATACCCTTGGACCGCTCTCAACCTTGGATTGTGATCCTTGTCTTTGTGCAGTATGAAAAAAGGGAGTGCAAAAAACCAACGCTCCATGAATACACCAATTCCACTCCTAAGCCATCGACTGCCGGCGGAGTGACTGCAAACATGGAATTGGAAGCAATACCGATGGAACTTACCGAAACTCAATGCATGATGGCATGAATGCAAGAAGGATTTGCCATAGTGCACAGCAAACTTGATGACATGACCAGCAACATAGAATCCATTAAAACTCGCATAGATAAAACTGATCAACGCCTAGCTGAGGCTGAGACAAGAGTGGGCACAGTGTAAGAAGATATGTCCACCATGAGAGATGAACTTGCTGCACTTTCCAGGCGTGTGCTGCAGTTAGAGAAGAAGAATGCCGACTTGGAATCACGGTCCCGCCGCAATAACATTCACATTATAGGAGTTCCTGAGAGTAATACCGAAATATCCGTGGAACTATGGATAGAGTCCACCATGCTGCCACTTCTGGGGAATGCAACATTATCGCTGCAACTTGCAATTGAACGCACCCATAGATCTCTGGCTCCTAAACCTAGACCTGGCGCACCTCCACGGGCCATCATTGCCCGTATTCTCAATTAACGGGATCGTGACATGATCCTTCGAGCGGCCCACGAACAAGGAATCCCGATGTTGGGATCGAAGAGAATACACATCTATCCCGATTTCTCGGTGGCTGTTCAGCAAGAGAGGGAATACTTCTTGGCAGTTAAGAAATGGCTACGAGACAGTAATTTGAAATATGCAATGTTAAATCCTGCCAAGCTATGTGTTTAGTGGAACAACAAGACTTTTTGTCACGTTACCTGGCGAAGCCATGACGTTTTTGGATGCCGGCGTCCTGAACCCTGAGCACAAAGCTTAATGTCTGTTCTTGTAAGGGTGAATTACTCTCCTCAATCCTCACATGGAAAGTTTTACACGCCTTTGTTGCTGCTTTGTTATCCACTGGGATGTTGAGAAGTGACACTTTCTTGTTCACAGGCCTACGGTTAATGGTGAACGTGTTACTCTTAGCGGGGGCAATTACATTTGAGGAATGTTTACACCCATACTTTTTTCCATGTCTAAGTCCTGTGTTGGCCCGGGTGGACCAGTGCTCCAGCTTCCCCATACAATGTTGTGTAAATGGTTTGGGGTGTTCCTTGGGGGTATCATCACTCTAGTTTCAAGGGGGATGTGGGTGGTGGGGGACTGTTTGGGTTGTTAAAACAACACTTGGTACACACTATACTTACAGTTATGAGAAGGACAGGCGCAGAGAGAAACTCAGGGGTAATGGGATGGTCGGGTCAATGAACTATAGGAGAAAATACTAACCAATCTGTACCAAGATGGGAGACATAACCTGCCTTAGTTGGAATGTGCTTTGCCTGGCTAATCCAATCAAATGGCAGAAGATACACCTATATGCCGAAAGACACAACGTTCAAATCCTGTATTTGCAGGACACCTAAGCCCTTTGGCGGTCTGCGAGGGATTTTCTAGGAACTGGGGTGGAAACCTCTTCTATACTTCATACTCCTCTTAGGCTATGGGAGTCATAACCCTGGTGCACAAGTCTCTCCCATTCCGGTGCAAACATGCAAAGGTAGATCCTCTGGGTAGATATGTCTTGGTGTATGGGTCCCTAGCGGGGAAAGCAATTTTTCTGCTGAATGTTTACGGCCCTAATGTTGATGACCCCCAGTTTTATACAGACATCTTGGATGAACGTGCCCGATATCCAGTGATCCCTATATTGTGGTTGTGGGGGGGCGGATTTTAACACTATCCTAGATCTGAAACTGGACAGATCCACCCACACTCAGAGAGCTCTTACGCAGGCTGCCTCTACTATCAAAGAGGGCCTGCATTCCCTTGGGCTGGTAGATTCTTGGAGAACATTACATGCTGATGACCGCTCCTACTCTTTTTATTTGATGGTCCACGATTCCTTCTCCCATATAGACACGTGGTTAATTTCTGATACATTACTCAGAGGAGTTAAGGATGCCAGCATGCTACCTCGCACCTATTCTGACCATTTTTCTTTGGGAAACCTTCAAGGTCTACATTCGGGGGATCGGCAGAGATCAGTGTCCTCAAAGCAATCCGACATAGGATAGTACAATATGAGGACGGACTGCGGAGACTGGAACGAGAACTAGCTAACGATCCCCCCCATGGCCACGTTGGCACTGGTCCATGCTGAGCGTGAAGTTAAATTCTTTGATACCCCAATGTCCACTAGGAGATACAGGGACGGAGACAGGACTGCCAGACTGCTTGCTCGCATCCCGATATCGTTATCTGCCATTATTCAGGCAATTGACCATCTACCATCTGGGAAAGCCCCTGGTACTGATGGCCCCACAGCTGAATTGTATAAGCGATATACGGAGCCCTTGCCCCACAACTTCTAAAAGTTTGTTGAGAATCCATTGTGTCCCTGTCGCTTCCTGGCACCATGCACGAGGCAGTAATCACGGTTTTGCTGAAACCTAAAAAACCTGCGGATCAATGCGGTTCCTTTCGTCCCCTATCCTTAATTAAAACAGATGTAAAGGTGTTTGCGAAGATACTGGCCACCCGGCTGATGCCGGTCATGCCGTACATTATCCACCCGGATCAGTTGGGGTTCATCCTAGGTAGGTTCACAGTACTGAACCTGCACCGCCTCTTTAATATATTGTCACAGATAGATCCTGGGGTCCAAGCGGTAGCTGCTACACCGGACATTCAAAAGGCATCTGACTCTGTATCATGGCGATTCATGTATGCTGTGTTATCAAAGTGCGGGTTTGGCCAAAGGTTTCTCAAAGCTTTACGCCTCCTGCACCGGCAGCCAGAGTCAATACACACGGGTTGCTCTCCTCCCAATTTGAGATAGGCAGAGGCACCCGTCAGGGATGCCCCATGTCATCCCTGATATTTGCTATCATTATTGAACCATTGGCAGATTTAATAAGACTTAAACATAGACAGCATGGGATCAGAATGAAGGACGAACCGCAGATAATTTCCCTTTATGCAGATGATGCGCTGGTGTACATTCGGAACCCCCAGGAACACTTAGGGCCTATTATGGAAGACATTCTGAATTTCTGACAGTTTTCAAGTCTCTGGGTGATTTGCAGCAAATCTCTTTCCCCTTACAGGCATCACCACCTTACCCAAAAATCTACAGGGATTCAAGTGGGCTCCGGTTACTATACGCTACTTGGGGGTGACAGTTGCAAGACACGGCCCTACGCTATACGACTGCAACTATAATGTGTATATGTCTCAATTACGGGCTAAACCCATGGGCTGGGCCCATCTCCCCATCACAATAGCTGGCAAGATAGCACTCCTCAAAATGACTGTTCTCCCTAAACTCTTGTATCCCTTCCTTAATGTACCGTTGTGGCCCAGGAGATCATTATTTTCTGGAATTAGAAGGCACAATGTGTAAATTCGTATGGCACTCTGGGGCAGTACGATTGAAATGGGACACGCTAACACATCCATATGATAGGGGAGGGTTTGCAGCCCCCAACTTCCGACTGTACTGGATGGCCGCACAATTCACGGCCTTCTGGTTTGGCGATAACTCACCTCCCCCTCACACACTGCTAGAAAGACACTCAGCAGGGGACAGGGACCTGCCATCGCTGGTTCTTCCTGCGAGATTTGCTAACGACTGCGGACAGCGCTGGCCTGGTGTAGAATGTGGAATGAGATAGGTGTACATGCCGCATACCATGAGGACCTTCCCCTCTGGAATTGTGTTCAATGCCGGCTCGCGTGGGACTTGGATGCGATACGGGTTCCACACATTGGGGTCACTGTATTTGGAAGACAAATTCATCCAAATCACTGATGTCGCAGGGCCTGTCTGCAGTACGTCCTTGCTGTAGTTGCAATATGCGGGCCTACGCAGGGCATGTAAGAAATGGTGGAGTTGTTTCCCGGTTAAGCCTGAAAACAATGCTTTGTTGGGTTTTGTTCTGACAGAATGCGACAGTCTGAGCCGAGTGTCGTCCCTATATCACTTAATTCAAACTCGCTCAGGTGTATTACAACACAATGTACGAGCTAAATGGGCGGAAGCTCTCCAATGAGATGTCACTGACGGTCTCTGGTCTGACATGTGCACACAAACACGCAAAGTGTCATATAATTCCTGATTCCAACTGATACAACTAAAAGTGCTAAACCAGTATCACTACACTCCAGATAGGTTGTGTATGTTTTCTAAAGAGGGGGGCGGTGCATGCCCACAGTGTTACTTCACCCATGCTAAATGATTTCATATGCCATGGGACTGACCACAATTTATGACCTTTTGGAAAGATGTTTGTGCGACGCTGTCGGAAATGAATGGTAAGGCTGTTGCCCCCTGCCATTGCTCTGCTTGTTTCATATCTACGACCCACCATTAGGCAATATGTGTAAGTTTGTACGGCTATGCCTCCTTTTAGGCAAACGCTGTATTTGTCTGCGCTGGACGAGTGTGAATGCTCCCAACAAAGACCACAGGTTAAGGGGTGTAGTGTGGGCTAATGATATGGAAGAGCAATGGGCACACATGCAACCACCTGAATCTCGCACAGGAAACATTTGGAACCCACTTAAAATGTACCTTCTGCACACAACGACAATGCCGGATACAACCTTGTCCCCCCAATCGATGTGAACTATTCCCCTGGCACCAAACTCCTTGTACAAGAACTATATAGACTCACTCCCCTGTGTACTCATGATTTATCCTTCTGTACCATGTAATAGACAGCCACAGGTACATCAAAGTTTGGAAGGGGGAAGTCAACACCTTCCTCCGGCTGTGGCCAGCCTCATTAAAATATCAAAGTCTCCTTGAATCCGCCCTCTCCATTGTCTAAATTCTGCTGGTGGCAGTGCATGCTGATGAGAGTTCATTGAAACAGGGATCAGGAAACCCCAACACCTCTTTGATATGAAATGTGTCAACGTTAAGATAGCTCCCACCCCTCTGTATGAAGGCCAGTGAATGTCCTGTCTGGGATAACTGTTTAAAGTAGGTGGTGGTGTTATAACACTATTATAAATGGCAATTTTAACGCAGCATGCGAAGGTATTGGTCGTGAATCGAAACATCAAGATCAAAACCTCCCGGTGAGGCGAAGAGGGAAACTTCCCAAACACCTTATGGTAACCAGTGACTTGCACAATCTTCACTGGCTTCGACCCAAATTAAATCTATTGATCCCATCGTGGCAAAGAGGAGACCAACAAGGAACAATTGATCACGTATTTGTCTCTAAGGATCTCCTCTCCGCGATCCACACCTTCAGGGTCGAGCGGACGATGTTCAGTGACCATAATCTTCTTATTACAGAAGGCCTGATGTTTAGACCACAGTCTTTCTCGAACCCGCTGCCTTCGGAGGTGTCGGCAATGGGGAATCACGTAAAGATATCAGACAAAGGCCTGAGTCAAAATGACCTCCATTACTCCTGTCCTCGACACGATGTTGTGAACCCTGGGAAAAGAACCAGAGGCGACCTGGACTACACTCCATTGCTGACAAGGTTCCTGATGCCAGCCGCAAAGTTTTCTAGACCTGTGGTAGGTCAGTCTCACTCATATAACAGAGACCTCATCGAAAAAAGAAACCTTCACCGACATTTCAAGAAAATCTATCAAAAATCACGTTCTCCAGAAAACTTAGAAAGATGGGTATCGGCCATCCACACCTACAAGAGCTGGCTTAGACACTACCGGCACAAATTGTACCAGAGTGACGGCGAGCACATGCTGTCAGCCATTTGTGGAAACAAACCGAAGGAATTTTGGAACCTGATCAAGGGGACTTCAAACAAGACGAATGGGGAAATCCAGAACAACGTAGGAGAGGCCAGGTGGATATCCCACTTCTCTGTCTTGTTCGCCCCGATAGCAGACAACAACCCTCAGATCGCACTAGCCGTCAGAACATCAGTGAACGATCACAAACCCTAAAACATTCCCGCTGATAACGAAACAATCTTACTCAAATTAAAAAAACTGAACAACTCGAGGGCCCCCGGGCCTGACGGCATTTGCAATGCAGAGCTCAAGAAACACTCAGAATTGTGGGAAACTATAATGAGTAAGATATTCGCCAACTGCAATCACTTCCAGGATATTCCTCTCTCCTGGAAAAAAGCCACCATCGTACCCATATTCAAGAGAGGTTCAACAGTCACTACAGACCAATCGCCCTCTTGGACGTTATGGGTAAGGTGTTTGCATCTTTGGCCTTGGATGCTTTTCAAACATGGATCCCGGGTGCCCATCTCGCAGACCCCTTCCAGAATGGTTTTGTTAAAAACTCAGGAACAACCATCAACATCCTGCTCCTAAGCTCTTTGAAAGCCAAAGTTCTGCACGGCGGCCCAACTACCTATATGGCTTTCATTGACCTGGTTCAAGCCTTTGACCAGGTCAATAGGAAACGCCTATGGGCAAAATTGGAAAGTATAGACTGTCCTCGCCTAATTTTGGAACCCATAAAAGCCTTACATCAGGGAACCTCAATACGGGTGCGCCTCAGTGCAGAAGGTCGATTGTCTGAGGAAGTACAGACTTCAAGAAGAGTAAAGCAGGGGTGTCCCCTTGCGCCTGCCCTGTACAGCGCTTACATTGCAGACTATGGGAAATCAACGGAAATGGTCAGGTGTTTTCCACCGTCGTTAGGAGGCTCTAAGATCGAGCGATTACTTTACGCTGATGACATCATCTTGATGGACTTAACCCCCATCGGCCTCCAACATCAACTTGATAACTTAGTACGTTATCTGGCAGAAAACAATCTGAGATTGAACGACGACAAAACCAAAATCTTAATACTGGGAAACCCGGCCAAAAGGAACCAAAAATGTTCTTGGCATTGTGAAGGGAGGAATCTTGAAACAGTTAGTGCTTTGAAATATTTAGGCATCATGATCAGCAATGACAAGGAGGAAAAGATCATGAAAGAGTCCCTATGGTTGAAACTGAAAAACCTCACGGCCCAAGCTAAAGCATTGGACAGGAAACACAGAAGATTTTCCACTATTCCTATTATAAGATTCTATAAATCTAAGGTTGTCACTGCCTTGATTTATGGTACGAATGCAATGCCTCCGATCCCGAACTCAATCTGGGCAAAATACGAAAGTTTCTTCTAGCGAGTCGTCTTGGGCCTGGCAAATCCCACACCGCTAGCTCTGATAAGAAGAGAACTTTGTCTATCTTCTCTTCTGGCTATAAAAATGAGAGCTACTCTTATGTTGTACCGTAAAGTCATCAACGCATCGGAAAATAAAGTCCTGGACCTTATCCGGAGTGAAATCGAGGGTGGTAACAACATGACGCTTTCCAGATGGGAACAATTCAATCATTCCAGCCTGAAAGAACTTGACATTACTTTGGAAACATTGATTCAAAATCCTAATCATGTATCTAAGAAACTCTTTGAAGCAGATTGGATCAACACCCTGGAAATCGCTTGCAGCTATTCACTGACAGCAAATCTACCAAGCACCCCGATGAAACTTGACGAGGTGCGCGGCTATCTTCTTAAATTCCCGGATAAGAGGCTAAGTAGAACCTTTTTAAGGTTCAGACTAAACCAGCTAAAAACAAATGAAATTTTGGCAATTTGTAATCAATCTCAATCAAATAATTGCCACTACTGTGGACTACCAGACACTATAGAAACCATAGAACATTTGGTTCTTGAATGTACTGGCCTGGTCGTGAACAGGTGCCGATTTCTGGTCGAGCCACTGAAGAATTACCGCACCTTAGACTCAGAAAATCTATGGTCTCTGTTGACCAGCGGCAACAACAAGCGATGTGTCATCAGAATGTCTCTGTTTTTGAGGGCGCTGAATCTGTGAAATTTGATTTTTGACGAGAGAACCTCCTTCTCAATTCAGAAAGGACAAATTGAACTTAAAATTCATATAGGCTTCCGGTTGGATTCATTTTGTAAAAATTGTTATACAATTAAATCAAAAATAAAAACAAATTTAAAAAAAAGTAGGCAACCCCTGCAGGGAACCCCCTTTCAGAGGGAAGAAGTATGGAAGTATGATTTGATGGAGACAGAAAGTCTGTTCTCGCCACAAACTTCAAGGGAGACCTGTGCTTTGATCAGGAGTCACAGAGAGCTCAATTAACCCGAGAGACACTTTGATCCACAAAAGGTGGATTTCCCAAATGTCAGGGTAATCACCATTTGGTCATTCTCTTGGCATCCCAGGAAGGCTTTGGAGGGAACCCCATAACATTCCAAATCTTTTTGAATCAATGTGATATTCACATACTGAGTTGCCCAGGGTCCTTCCAACACCAAAAAGTACAAGGTAGGTTTTATTCTACTATACCTTACCAGGGATGCAGCGTCTTGGTGCATTCCTCTGGATGTGCAGGAAAAGCCAGTGTTGAGGAATTAAACTCATTTAAAGCTGCTTTCAAATAGATATTTGATCATCAACAAGTGTCACAAGAGGTTGATGGAGAATTACTCGATTTGAAGCAAATAAGCATGAATGTAGGAGTTTGAAAGGCAGTGGCAAGAAGATAAGAGGGTCTCCCTATTTTATCTTGGACTGAAGGAGGAGTTAAAAGATGATTTGGCGGTTGTTGTTGATAGACCGGCATTCAGCGATGTCCTGGTTAGTTTGATGATGCAGCTGAACTTTAATTTGGGGGAGAGAAGGTGAGAGGATACGCAGGGTTCCCAGGAGGTAAGACAACTACTGAAGGGTGAGACCTAGTGAAAAATAATGCTATGGAGATGTTAGACTACAAAGGCCACACAGATGGGTATGTGCACCCATCTCCCAAGAGGAAAAAGAGAAGCAGTGAAGAAATAATCTCTGCATATATTGCAGTAAGGAAGAGCACTTCCATGCCTGCCTAGAGCAAGTAGTCAGGAAGGTCCCTAACCCTTAAGTCTCAGCAAGCGACCAATACCTTTCCATCAACTGTTCCACACATTACCCTAAATGTATACTTTTTTGTGAAGGGGAGTTTAAGTGTTGTGGACTGGTAGTTATAGAGTCAGGACATCTGGAAATGTCCTCAATTGGGGTTCTGCTAAGGCAGTGGGAATTCCTTACCATAAGAAGAGTCATGCTGAACTAATTCCTTAAGGTTCGAGGTTTCGGGAGGCATAGGGAGGAGATAGTATTCAAGCTAACTAACTAACCAACTAAATATTTTCTTGTATAGCGCAACTCTCACCCAAAGGTCCCAGGGCGCTCACATGGACAAGAACAAACAAAAAACAAGACATGGATGCAGGTGGGGTTCAGAAGTCATTCTTAATCAAATGACAGGCAGTGTCATAAGGAGAGGCAGATTTTTATTTTTGGGATCATATGTCAGTTTCTTTTATTTATTTTTTTTGCCTTCAAACAGGAACGTCTTCAGCCGTTTCCTGAACTGTTGCAGGGTTGCACATTGTTTCAAATAAATTGGAATTACATTCCAATTTCTTGGGCCCCAGGTTGCAAAACTTGCTCTGCCTAGTTTTTTTGTGATCGCGCGTGGTTGAAATAACAGCATCTGACTATTTGAACGTAAGCTACGTTTGAGTGTTACCATTTTAATCTTGCCTTGAGATATTCTGGGGCACTACCTAATATACATTTAAAGACTATGGGCCTCATCACGACTTTGGCGGTAACCCTTAAATCCGGCGGCAGTAAGAGCGCACATTTTCCCCATTGAGCCCAATGGGAAATGGGGCGTTCCCGAATGGGCTCAATGGGGAATGGGGAATTACATTACCGCCGAACTCGTGACCCGGCGCTATTAGCGCCAAAGTCGTGATCAGGCCCTGTGACTAGTCCCTTAAAGGTCAGTCGTTGCTCAATAGAGAGCCAGTGTAGTCTTTTTCGGTGTTCTGTAATGGGGGATTGACGACTCAATCCACACACCGCCCGAACTGCTCCATTTTGAATTGTTTGAAGACTCTTTATATTGGATTTGGTAGTGCCAATAAAGAGACTATTACAATAGTCCAGTTTAGTATTTACAATCGCAGCTGCGATTGATGCTCTATTTGCTTCAGACAAATAAGGACGTATTTGCCAAAGAAGATGTGTAAGGAAAGCACAGGATGATTTAAGATAGGCCACGTGCTTTTGGATTGATGCACCTCAGTTGTAGGTAATTCTGAGCATGCCTTGATTAGTCCCTAGAATGGACTAGAAGGACTGGCAAATCCAAGTCACTCTTCTGCTTGGAATTCCGTTTGGGAAGTAAACATGAAGATAGCCCATGTCCATGGTGGAAGGGGGTCCTTTAGTGTGAGGCTGCCCTGTGCATTTTGAGCCCCCCCTGGCGAACAGAAGACTCATGAGGATCTGCGTCTTGTCCGGGCTCCACGCGTGCTCGGGCCAGCGCACGTGACCTGCCCCATTTATTTGAATCCACACGCGACAGAGTTATGTCACTCTGCAGCGTGTGTTAGTTAAAGGGACACCATATCCATCTGTGTTAGAAGAAGGTGTTTGTTAGGAGTAATGCTTTGAATATCATCATCCCTATGCTGTGGCCACTGTGGAACTTCCTATACGCTATTTTGACTTCAAGGAAATTACTGATGAGGCTGATGCAGGTGCGTTTCCTCCACACCGTTCTTATGATTGTAAGATTGTCCTGGAGGTCAGAGCCACCGCAGCATGTAGCAGAGTAGGTGCACATATAGAGAAAGAAAATGGGTATCTGGAGAAATATCCCGAAGATAATCTAGCCAAGGGGTTTATTAAACAGTCGCAATCCCCAACAATTTCCCTCTTTCTCTTTGTGTTCAAAAAGTATGGCTCCTCGCAGACCTTTATAGAATATGGAGCTCTGAATAAATGTATTATCAAGAATTGCTGCCCTTTTCCTCTAAATGTGTTCATCTTGGATCAAATTCAAGGTGCCAACTGGTTTCCTAAATTGGACCTACATGTGGCATACCATCTAATACACATTCACGAGGGCAAGTGGGAGACGGCACTCAGAACCACGTTTGGGTTCTATGCATATTAAGTGATGCCATTTGGACTTGGTAATGCTCCTGCTGCCTTCCATTTCTTCATCAATGAGTTCCTTCAGGAGTTACTGGACATGTGTGTTGTGTTATATATAGATAACATCCTCATCTACTCGCAGGACCTTAATCAGCATTATAGTCATGTTAGGCAGGTCTTCCAGAAGTTGTGTGACAACCACCTTTATGCCAAAGTTGACATGAGTCAATCCACACTCACGTTGTGGAGTTCTTGGTTTTTGCTATTTCTCCGAAGGGGTTGGAGGCTAATTTATGAAAGGTTCAAACTGTCTGGGACCGGTCAACTCCTTCCAATGTCAAAGTGGTTCAAAGTTTTTGATCATCGCTTCATAAAGGATTTTTCTAGACTGTTGAGTTCAATTACTAAATTGTTGAGGAAAAGGGTAAGAGGTTGAGGAGCCTTCCAAATTTCCACTAGTTCACTTGAGCCCTGATGCACCTCATCTCTCAATTAGGTCCAGTGCATTTCTTTGTTGTGGGTGGAAACAGTACATAACTGGGTACATTCTTGAGAATCAAGAAAGGCATTTAAGCGCTTACCCACATGCACAATGGACTTTCCCCCACTATAGGTTAAAATCACTGCAAATGTATTGGCAGACTTAATGCAGGCCTCTTTGACAAAGTCAATAAGTTCCTTAATAGAAAGGTAGAGTGTACCAGAGGGTGACATCATCAGGAAACAGTAGTGGTCTGAATGAGGGTGCAGGGGAATGGCAACATTTTGGAGTGATAAAAACCCTGATAGCCTACTAGGGAGGTTTGGAACGAAATGGTCATGAGTAACCTAACCCTCTTATTAAATCGATCAACATACAAAGTATAAGAACCTGTGTTGCCACCTGGAGTAGACTATCTGTAGCTTGGTAGACTATAGTGCTGAGGGGGATTATGTGCCGGTATATTTTGAGTTCACAGAGATACTAGGAAGTCTGTGTTCCTCTGGTAGCTTCAGGTCGCTTTCCGACAATGTGCTGTCCTTCATCAACTTCTCTTTCCACCACTATCTCTAATGATGTCTCATCCTGGTTCCCATTGTCTCGCCACACTCTGGGGTCTCACTTCTCTCTGATTTGCCTGCTATTGTCCATCTGGCCTTTATGAAACTGAAATGGGTAATGTGGACACACTATTGCCACACATCATTTACCCAGTGATCACCATGGACTGGGTTGAGTGTTTATATCCCCTCCTTTATTCTTCTTGATCCGCTAAGTGATTTGCATTCACCTGCTTTCAGCAGAACATTGAGGGTAAAAATGTATCAACCAACCAGTGGCTGGGTGCTAACTGGATCAATGTCCAGACCACAGGCAAATTGTGAGTTAACTTCTCTAAAGCCTTATAACCCACCTACGCCTTTGGCTCCAGGCAATCATTTGGGTTTCTGGGCCCATAACTTCTGGCATTGGTTGGAGGACAATACTGTTTAATGGGCACCAGCAGTGAAACATTCAGATCTTGACAGGCAATAAAAAATCTGAGTCTTCTGGCATTATGCACTGGTATGGCTTGCCTTTTCATTGGTCCTGTTGGCTGTCAGGATGCCTGTGTCTCCTCTACGTGCCTCCTGAGCCTTTTTCCGACCTTCCCTTAGCGCCTGTATCTTCACATTTCACTCACTCTAGCTGTCGCCGTCTCTTACCAGGCAACCAATTGCAGTAAAACAATAGTAAAGAACAAACTGGAAATGGGCAGACCGTTTAGCCTGGCAGTCCGTATTATCATCAAATTATGTTTTTTTTGACTAGTATGTGTTGTTATAGATAAAACTGACATTGGTTTGATGTGCGATTGCTAATCTAACATTGGAAAATCTTGTAACAGCCCCTGAAATAACAGGCCAGAGCGAAAAAAAAGAGCCTTTAGCAAGGGATGCAGCGCTTTTACCCAATGGTTCAGATGACAACCACAGGTGTTATGATTATTAGCACCTGTGGCAGATTGTTGCTCTGGTGTGTTTTCGATTTGAAAAAAATGCTCACTCATGTGAACTGTTTTTACTAAATGAAAACATAACAAACACAATACGCAAACCACCTTTCTACTTTCTTGGCCATTAAGGTGCAGCGGAAGAGAGGCACCCAGGAGCAAAAGGCCAGGAACAAAACGGATGAAAGAAGTGTTTGGTATATTTTCTTTAAAAAAGAAAATAGCGGCGGTTAAGGGTCGGGCGGTGAAAAGGATGTGCGGTGGGGATAGCCTGGGACATGGGCTCGTATCAGCAGATACAGCTTGCATGCTAAGCAATCTGACTAGCTGTGGCACACTTCTAGCCTGGTAATTTGCCAATACCCGCTTTACATGGTTCCCGCACTGTAAATAAGACATATGATTCAGGGGGGTAGGGTTATTGAGACCTCCATACCGGAGAGATGCTTGCAGGGGTAGTGATGATTTCTTATCCGTGAGTCTGAGGTTGTGCTGGTAACCAAAAGCCCTGTATCTGTGCCATTTGGGGTTGCACCCACGGGTGTTAGTAATCTTGTTCATTCAAATGTGATAATGGTGCAACCAGGAGAGATATGGCCTTCAAACCTGCTGAGGGATAGGAACTGATGCCATACAGCCATTGTTTCCTCCGAACCTGCCTGTACGACTCAACATATACACAGCACGCTCAATTCAACCTGCATAAGTGCAGCAGCATCTGGTACCGGGTGTCCAGATGCAGCTGCACCACATAACACAGTGCATGAAAATACATTAATCTGGCAAGCCCATTCTTATTATGATTATAAACTTCCTGGGGTAGGCCCAGCTTAGCTGTCATCAGAGAAGGACCCAAATTCAAGTGAGCCCCACTCCTAATGCTATTGTGCTGTAGAACCTTTACGGGCATATAAGTAGACAGATTCACCTTCAAACAACTCTGCCAAGACAGAGAGAGGTAGGCCCCCAGCTGGAGTTAGTAGAATCAGTGCATCTTATACATGGAATATGAGGAGACTTTTTATTACCTGTGCATAAGGTAACATAAATATATAATAACAGTTTGATAAATCAGCTGAATATAACAAATATATGAAAACCTCAGTCATAAACGACTGATGCAGGGGCACTATGTGTACAATTAATATATTAATGTTCCTAGATGTTTCCATTGTTGCATCTGTTTATTTTATTTTGGTTACCGGAACGCAGCATTGGCCATTGTAGGATGGGGCCACTGTGGTTGATGTAGAGGGGATAAAAAGTGGGGTGACTTAGGAGGCTGGGGGCCTCTCCAAGCTAGCCATCAAAGGACTTTAGGGTGGTATGGGAAGAATACCCTGGTTACCACTTGGCAGGGGTCAGTCGCATGGAACACACTCAAAGAACTGGCTCTTTAAGGGTGTTCCCTGTGAACCAGGACCTAAGTCAGAGAGACATTTCATGCCTGTTCTGTCTGACCAATAATATGGCAGTAGCACTGCTAGCCAAATCCAGCCATTAGAGAACACTGCATGGACGAGCTGTCACTGGGGCGCAAGGACCCTGCTGCCTCTCCACAGCATCCTGACTGGTTTGCTCCCTTCTCCAAGTATAAAACAGTTCAACAAAGTCAAGTCTCAAAATCTTCTTATTTAGAATTAGAATGCCAGGAGGTCTCTTCAGGTCTCAGGGTTTCCTTCCCCAAGTTAGGACTCTGGATCCCCTTCCCCAAGTTCCAAGTCACACAAAATGACCTTGAAATGAAAGGCGTCTTATCAGGACTCAGGTTTCCCTTCCCTGAGTTCCAAAACACAATTCCAAAAGAAACACAAAATGTCTCTATCTTCCACAGTGTGGATCATGTTGTTTTCAAATGCACTGTTCAAATGATTTTGTAGTTTGCCCACAGGTTGAAACTGTCTGTGTATCAGGGTGCACTGTCCTTTGTCTGCCTGTTCTTGTCACCTTTTGGTTTCAAAGCGTTGGTTCTGTATAGCAACAAAGTGTTAATTCAATTTGGTGTCAAATAATGAAACCTCTGTCTTAAGGTTTGTTTTCCCTTCATATGGAGTTCAATAATTGTTCATTTCACTTCAAATGTATAATTCAATGTGCGCAGACCTTTGAACACGTGTTTCTTAGTCACACGCGATCATTCCGATGCCAGCTATTCCGTTTTGTTTAATGGTAGACAAATATAACTGCTTGTTTTGC
Organism: Ambystoma mexicanum; assembly: GCF_040938575.1. Lineage (NCBI taxonomy): Eukaryota > Metazoa > Chordata > Amphibia > Caudata > Ambystomatidae > Ambystoma > Ambystoma mexicanum. The sequence continues at coordinate 741,896,944 of NC_090927.1, read as the reverse complement.
TTTAATTGGATAGTTCGGTGTTCAGAGACCTTCGAGAACGTGTTCCTTACCACACAAATGACAACTCTGATACAAAGTATTCCCCTCTCTTGTATACTTAGCAAGCATAAATATTCCTTCCCCTTTAATTGAGCTGTTCACGTTTCTGAGAACTTTGAAAACACGACCACTTGGATACAATGCATTTAATAAAATGCTTAAATTCACACACGCGCACCGGGTTTCTCAAGCCCCAGAAACTCACTGGTCACTTAGGATGTTTGTGTTCTAGTGCAGATCACACAACCTTCTACATCTAGTGTTGGGGCACCAGCTTCTGCCCCCTCAGCCGCTCGTGGAGTGATACTCCACCACAGGGGAACAAGCACTTTAAATAGAAAGGAACCGGGCAGTCCTCCAGCGCAGCTCCCTTCACCTTTTTTGGTCTGCTCCAGGGAGTCCTCACTCCCACGCCATGCTGAATGGTCCTCTGCTGCATGCACCGGCCTCCTGGTCCTTCTCCTGTCAATTCCCTCTGCCACTGGGTTGGGCTCCATTTATACACCTGATGCCCCTTGACAGGCTGCAGCTCTGAATGATTATTCAGTCCTGCCTGACTCCCATTAAAGGGACATGCCTGACCTTCACTACTCCTAGCAGGCATCTTCCTTTTCCCAGTACTAGAGTGGGAAAAGAGCATGGTCTACATTGCTCTTAGTTGTCTCCTCTTCGTCCCAGTACTGTCAAGTGTCAATGGTAGAGAAATGAGGGGAGCTGGCTTATAACAGCCCATAAAGGTTGGAGAGGGGTTGGGTCGGTTGTCACTAGGCAAAGGGGGGTACCATGTCTTGCCCAAGGTAACCCTACTCCCGGTTCCCAAGGATCCTCCATCCAGGTGAACCTCCCTCGCTTCTCTGCCCCCCAGGGTCAGGATACAATAGCGATGGCCTTTCCCTAGCCACCTGTGCAGAGGATCTAAGAGGTTCAGAAGTGAGAATACCCTCACATTTCTCACCGTTCCCCTTGACAAACCTGTATACCTGAACTTATTAGGCAGATGATCCTTCCTGGGAGTGACGTTCTGGGAACACCAGTACTTAGGAAGAATTTGCCAACACCCACCCAGGCCCCAACAGTCACACTAAGCCCTCCAAATTCAGGAAATGGAAGGCCCAAGTAGGGAAGTCGGGCTATTATGAAAGTGGGAGAATTTTTGAGAATTAGGTTATGGAAGCCAAGAGTTCATTTGTGGATGTTGAAAGTGGAAAACAAGCAACTTTGGTTAAGGCTGGAGAATAGAGCAAGGTTGGAGATGGAGGTTCTGACAAGGAAGGTAGAAAGAAGAGATTTAGCAGACAAACAGGTTGAGGAGGGCAGGAGAAAGGGGCAAGGATTCACTCCAGCAGTGAGGAGTCGAGAGGTTCCCAAAGGAATTTGGTTAGAGAGAGTTGCCCAATTGAGTGAAGAAGAAGGTAAATACATGAGTCCTGTGGAGCAAGGAAATGAAACATCAATTGAAGAAAGATGGTCAATAAAGGAGAAGGAGTAGGATAAAGGAGGCAGATTTAGTGGAGGAGTTAATGAGAGAGGTAGGAGATAAAAGATCTGAAGTACAATCAGGAGGACAGGAAGAAGAGGTGATGAATGAGGAAGCACTCAAATGGAGAGAGGTCTTCAATAAACAGTCAATGTACCTGAGGGTGATATGGATGAGGGGAAAGATGAGTGTGGTGCAAAATAAAAGAAAATGCATGTTTTAAGGTGTTGTGTTCTCATTTGAAATGCTTAAATGCAACGCTGCTTTAAGAGCCAAACCAATACCATCATTGCTATAGTAGTTATACCAAAGCCAATTTGATACTGCACTGGCTTGGTTAAATGCTCGACTTCATTTTAAACTGTGAAATGCTTGTACACATATATATGTTTCCTCTTGGTACATATAAGCGAGAAATCCTCATCTTGCATTACTCATGCCCTGCACAGTTAGGTTATTCCTCTGAACATTAACCATTATAATTTAATTCCGTATGACACTGCTTTGTAGTTGAAACTAGATATGCTGCAGTACATCTTTTATAATAAGAAGCACTGCAGAATTGAGTGTGAGCTCCACTGCAGGGGTCTAGGAGAAGTGAAAGAGTTACGATTCCTCTTTGAAGTTCTTGTGATAAGTAGGAAGCTGAAAGCGTACTCCTGAGGAAGGCTCTGGGCAGGTTCAGGTTTGATTTGTTTGTGGAAAACTGCCCTGTCGATATTTGTTATTTCTTTTGCTTTGCTGCTATTAAAGACATTTACCAACCTACCTTATTCTTTATTTGGATTGTGTGAATGGATGTTTCTTCGACACAAGTATGCAGTAGCATGACAGCAAGGTGCTGACAGAACTTGTGAAGTGTGTGATGGAGGATATTTGGAGTTTAAGATGATAAGAATAGGGGGAAGAGATTTTTGTATTGAGACTTACCAAGAGGAAAACACAGGTGAAGGTGTTGAGGAGAGTGAACAAGAGACCTTCATGGAAGACCGTGAGGAGAGCAGGGAGTATGCTTTAAAAGCCACAAGTACAAGTTAACTCCTGGAGGAAGAAAGAGTAAGCAGGCTGCTGGGTATAATAGTGTGGACCCACCAGCGTGGTAGCTGAGCCAGAGAGGGAGGTAGTGTCAGAGAAGTTATTAATTCTGCCAACCTCTCTTAGCTCAGATTCAAAGCTTTCGGACTTGCCAGGGCCCTCATTTATTCTCCTGGCCTCAACAGGCCAGTAGGGGAGGAGAATAAAGATGTAAAGAAACGCGTCCATCCTACCCCAACAAGAGAAAGTCCACAAGGAACTAGAAAGACCAAGGGCCTCATCACAAGTTGGGCTGTAGCCCTTAAATGCGGCAGTAACAGTATTACCACTGCATTTAAGGGCTGGCCCTATCATGAGTTGGGTGCTAAATGGGCTGTTTAACATCTAGCTTTTTTCTGGAGGTGAAAATCCCATTTAGCGCCCTGTTTTAGCCGTAATTACTGCTGGCTGTATTAGCCTGCAGTATTAGCGCCGAAAATGCCCCATTGGATCCAATGGACCCAATGGGGAATGGAGATTTACTGTTAACGCCCAACCGTGATCCGGCAGTAATACTGCGAGACCGGTGGGTGCTAAGGCTATTACAGTCGGGTGGTATTACAGCCGGCATACAGCCCAACTCGTGATGAGGCCCCAAGTCAGGTCAAAACAGGTGGAAGTATAGGGTGATATCCTTGTGAGACTGTTACTGGGTTATGATCTCCCAAGAAACCCAGATTGAGGTGTGTCCTGGGCCAATGTGAAAACCCAGAGACTTTGCATAAAGTCTTTGTTGAAAGCTCCCTTCTTGGAAGCAAACAAGGGGGGAAGGCTTAGGCGGAAGGAAAGCCCTCTTGAACTTTAAGTTGGCCATAAGGTTTTAGCTAGTCCTGGCCATTTTGCTAATCCAGACAGTTTAGTTGAGCTTTATTCCTACCTGTGTATTAATATGTCACAAACTCTATTGAAACCCTATTAAACCACACTAAACTTGAGTTTCTGTCTTGTCTGGTCTTTTGATCCTTGTCTAGGTCGTGACAGTACCCGTTGAAGAAATGGCTCAACTGTTTTCCCCCCACCAATATTTATGAATGACATAGCCCCTTTAGCAATTACACCAAGCTCTATCATGTGGACAGTGACATATGCAGGTAGTCAACGGAGAGCTAACTTTCAACTGAAAGCAACACAAGTGATAAGAGTAGAACTATGAGTAAAGTGAGTGAAGGAAAGATCACTGGCCAATCGCATTTGTAGAATGTCATAGAAAAAGTATGTTCATATGTTTTAAATATGGCACCTATTGTAGCTGTGTTACTGTTGTACATTCATTATTGCAGTCCTAAAGTATTTCAATGGTTTCTACTTTCCCAATTAGAATCCATACCTCTGTCATGTTGTTTACCAATTCTCTGGTGAACCAGTTCCGATCCGCTTGGCGACTTAGTCTGTCTTCCAGAATCCGACAAAGCTCATGCTGCCAGAAAGAGACCACCATCATACTGTCCTCACGGTCTTCACTTGACAACCTTTGCAGACACTGTTTAAGAGCAAGAGGCAAGATTCAGAGACTGTCCCAATGAAAACGTGTGCTTTCAGATTGTTTTATGCAATTACTTTTGTGTTGTTGAGCCACAAGCCATGAAAATCTAAATGTAAGTAAGTGCCCATAACGGGTAATCAGTCTTGGTACTCAACCAATTACAGATTTAGTATGACAGACAAGTACCAGAACATACACTGGGGCCTGCGCCATAAACAAAAGACTGGTAATATAATTTCTTTGTCCTGGGCTAGCTTCTGGACTTATATGCTTACACAATTTTCCTTGTACGTTTGTAGAATTTGAGATCACTCTTGTTAAAATAATTTCTCCACACCTGACACTTCAGATACATAGAAATATGCAAGTAAACTGAGATTCAAAATCCCCAAAAGGCTCTTTTTGCATGTAGCAGTGACAGAAATCTTGTGAAGGAGGATCACCCACATCACAAAGTGTGTGTTTTTTCCCTCACTTTTGAGATCTGAAATAGCTACATTCATGTTTAAAATAGTCGGAGGTGAGGAAGGGCAAAAAGCAATCTGGTGGTGGTACGTGCGCATGAGAAATAAGTTGACTGTTAAAGGTGGATGAGATTGGTGGGGAATGATTTGTTTTCTGTGCGGCCAAGTTGGGCACATTTTATATGATGGAGTAATGAAAGCCACAATCACTCGGTCCAATAGCGAATGCCACATACAACCAAAGGAGTCTCAAGGGTTTCAAGAAAAAGACAGCACTGGGAGTAGAATCTGAATGGAAATATTAAGGGTGGTTGAGACTTTTTGCATTAATATACCAACAGGGCGTATCAGTGTTCATCAGCAGGACAGTTTACATTAAATGTCTCTCCATCATGTTTGTTCTTATCAGGTACACTGGCCCTCATCACAAGGTTGGCGCTCCGGTAAGAACGGCACCGGTAAGGCAATACCGGCATCCATTACCGGGCCGGTGTATCATGAACCTAGATGCCGTTGCTACCGGCATCGTCAAGGACCCGCTGTGGCCGTGCACCACCGTACCAGAATGCAGGCACGCACACAGATGGGGAGGCCTTAATACCGGCATGCCGCAAAGAAGGGGACACCAAGAGTCACACGTACAAGTACATACCAACATCAAGATGCCGGTATGAAGGGCCACCATGATGCCGGCAATACCGGCATCGCGGACCACCCGTAAACAGCAAACTGCTGTGTAACCAAGTGCCACAGGTGCACACAGCACACCCCCTTCCAAACCAAAATGCTACCACTTGTACTTGCCATACTGGGCCTGGAGGACATGCCTGCACTGCTACTCCTTGAGCAGGCAGTACAACAGGAAACACAGAGGAGACGCAGGAGGAGAAGGAGGGTGAGACATGCCCAGCAAATCCCACAAGTGCAGGCAGTCGCTCCCCGCAGACAGCCAACAATCCCACGTATAAGGGCCAATCCATTTGACTTAACCCCAGCACAGATCCACACCCTGTACCGCCTGGACAGAGACACCATCACCAACATAGTGGAATTAATACAGGATGACTTGGTCAGCCTGATCAACATCCGCACAGCTATCCCCCCTTTGCTGAAGGTGGCATCTGTGCTCCACTTGCTGGCCACAGGCACTTATCAACACACAGTGGGCCAAATGCATGGCATTTCCCAATCATGCTTCTCTGTTGTGTTAAACCAAGTGCTGGATGCACTACTGAAGCACTCAAGTGCCTCCATATCCTTACCAAGGACACAACAGGAGGCAAATGCCACCAAAATAGCATTCCATGCACTGGCAGGCATGCCCAATGTAATTGGTGCCCTTGACTGTACCCATGTAGAGTTGGTCGTCCCACATGCCGTGGAGGCGGTGTACTGCAATTGGAAGCTATACCATTCCATCAATGTTCAGATGGTGTGTGATGCCAGCCAGATAATAACACATTGCTGTGCCAGATACCCAGGATCCACGCATGATGCCATGTTGCTGCAGAACTCCTCACTACCCCGCTACATGGAAGGAGACGTTGTACGAAGTGGCTGGCTGTTGGGTGAGTCTGCCCTCTGGGCCATGGGGGCAGATGGATTGGGGGGGGTACATGCATATGCAAGGGGAATGCCCTCTGGGCCATGGGGGCAGATGGATTGGGGGGGTACATGCATATGCAAGGGGAATGCTCTCTGGGCCATGGGGGCAGATGGATTGGGGGGGGGGTACATGCATATGCAAGGGGAATGCCCTCTGGGCCATGGAGGCAGATGGATTGGGGGGAAGGAAAGTTTCTTAAGTCATCCGCCGGCACACAGCCCTCACATTTGCATGCAAAATGCCCCTAGCCAAGACATACATTGGATGGCCTGGTGGTTTAAAATCCTAGGACCCTAGGTCGTGTATGTCACACAAGGCTCCCTCTATGAATTGGCATACACTGTACAGGGCTGACAGTCATGTGGATGCGGCTGCCAATGACGAGATTGTGCATATGAACTTGAATGATGTACAGGCTGAGCACACCTGTCAACTGAGCCTCATCCTCACACATACCTCCTTCTGCTCCTATGTAGGAGATGCTGGATATCCTCTGAAGCCATGGCTACTCACTCCTGTCAGGAACCCGAAGAACAGGCATGAGGAGGACTTCAATCGTGCACATACACGTACACGTGTGGTCATTGAGCAGACGTTTGGCCTTTTGAAGGCACGGTTTCGCTGCATCAGCAGGTCGGGAGGGGCACTCATATACGGGCCTGAGAAGGTGGGCAAGATCATCACGGCATGTGCAATGCTGCATAACATGTGCATCCGGCGTAACATACCCCTGCCACCTGACGTGGAGCTGCCACCACCTGGTGAAGTAGAAGGAGAGGAAGGAGTAGAAGTAGGACATAGGCCAGGACGCGAAAAACGTGAGGGTCGCGCAGTGCGCAAAATGGTCATAGACCAATCATTCTGATGTACTTTGATGCAGAGGGTGCCATGTGTTGTGAACTGTGGGCACTGGTTGTGTGGGCACATGAGCACGAATCACCATGAAGCAATAAATTGACATACAAAAAATCAGCAATGTCCACTCATGTGATATTTGTTACACAACTGGTGTATTCGCGAGAAATTAAGTACAACATGATTCAACAATCCACGCCCCCACCACCCCTCCACCTCCCCCACCCTACTCCCATGCCCCAAACACCCCAGTACGACACACTACACCCACCACCCCTCCACCTCCCCCACCCTACGCCCATGCCCCCAAACACCCCAGTACTACACACTACACCCACCACCACCCTCCACCCACCCCCTAACACCCAAAGTCAACTATGGCACGACATGTGTCTGGATGTATACCCAAAGAGATTATGCAGGGTGGCCCTGCTACTGTTGAGCCCCCTTCGAAGGTGGGGGTTGGATCTCTGAGCGGCGGGGCTGGTCTGCCTCGAGCTCGCTGGCGCGGATGATGCGGATGACCCAGATGGTTGTGATCCCAGGGGAGGGGTTTGCTGTTGGTCCATGCGGTCAGCAATCCTGGTGAGGATCTGACCCAAGGCATTGAAGCCATCACGCACTTGCTGTGCACTTGAGTTAATGGCTTGGATAACGGCCACAGTGCTGTCCTGGATAATACGGCGTGTTGTCGCCCCTTCAGCAAGGTACTGCTGCACATAGCCTTGCATCGCCTCCTTCCGGGCCTCCATCCTGGAGAGACGTCCCCCAAGGTCCCTTATGGCAGTGTGGGTTGTGGTTGGTGGGTGATATGGTGGCACTGCATGAATCATGGGGCTGTGCATGGCTGGAGACCACTCTCCATGGCTGCCCTGGTCGGATGAGTCCCGCTGAGGTGTGTCCTGTGGGGTGGCCTGCGGGCTTGGTGTGTGCACTACAGGCTCTGAGTGGACAAATCCTGCATCGCCCTCATTGTCCGGGTCAGCTACCTAATCAACACTATGATCTGCCGATGCAGCCATCTCCCCAATTGTTCTGGCAGCAGCAGAATGTGTGCCTTCCTCCATGCCTGCTGTGTCCTCAACCAGTGTGGATGGTTTGACCATGGATGCAGGTGCAGGTGTCAGCTTGTCCTGTGTGCTTCTCTGTGGTGCTGTTTTTGCACCGGATCTTGGCCCGCTTCCCGCTTGGCCCATCCTTGGTCCACTTGAGGTTGATGGACCTGTGCCATCAGATTGCCTCCTAGGCCTTTTGGCTGGTGTTGTGCATTGTGCACTCCCTTGCGCTTCGTCACTGTCAGCATCCGTACCTGTGGGGGACAGAGAGTGGCAGGAAATCAGTGATTCTTCCGCTTGCATTGTGCATGCATTAGTCATTGGACATGTGGCGCCATCTGATCAGTTGCATTCGTGGCTTTGTAGGGGACTGTGTACATGCAATGTTGAAGAGTGGATTTTGATAGCGTAGTCGTGTCCACATGTACGCATTGTTGGGTGCAGTTGGACATTGATGTGTTTTGGGAGGGTCGTCCTGGGTGGCACATGCCCATAAAATGTGTCTTGTGTGTGTATTCGTGTATGACCGCAACACGCATTGGGATGGGATGGTGGTAGACCCAGAATGTGTACATGGATATGTGTAGGTGTGCATGATGGCCCATTTGTTGGCTGGTGTAGCAGCCACATTTGGAGGAGGATGATTTTGATTATTTTTACTGTTTCAGTAGGGACACTCACCTTCATCTGCCGATGTTGGCATGCCAAACTCTGCTTCACCGACTCCTTCGATGGACTCCACGTCTATGATGGAGCTGCAGGTCTCCTCCCATCTGGCCAATTTCAGTGGGGAGTGTGGTCCTCCTCCTGTTGCCAGCCCATGGCTCCCATTAGCCGACAATATGTTCCGGACTCTCAGCCTGAGGTCGTCCCAATGTTTTTTGCAATCACGCACTGTGCGTGCTGTGGTGCCGACTGCACTTACTTTCTGGGCAACTTCTTCCCAGATGGCCTTTTTCTTGAGCTGGGCTGGACGCCTGAGGTTGTTGCAGAACACCACTTCAGCATTTGCCACAAGGGTGCCGGCCAACATGTTCAGCTCATCCTCCATAAAACGAGGTTTGCGCAGGTTGGCCGTGCCTCTCCGGGTGGTCTTCGACATGTTGTCCGTGGTGGCCTGGGAGTTGGGGTGTAGAGGGTCCTGTAGGTGGAGGGTGGCAATGGATTGTGTTTTTAAAGATGGCCGCCATGGCATTTCCCGTTCCGGCGCGATGACCTTACTTCTGGGTTCGGTATTAACGCACCCGTTATTTGCACTATGTTAATAACGGTAACGGTATTTAGGGGTTGCCGAGGGAGGAGCCGTTCTGTGCGTATTGGTCGATGCCGCTGTCTGGGGGTCGTTACCGGCATGCCGGTACGGCCGCTACCGGCATGCAGGGATGCGCGCGCTCGCGCACTCTTGATCGTCTGCTATTTGCGGGTTGGTGCCAAGCCGGACATGTTATTACCGCCATGCCGGTACGGCCAGATTTTTAGCGCCAACCTTGTGATGAGGCCCACTGCCTTAATCTACACTGCACAGTTATTTGATTCCTTAAGTAGTGGTGAACTGTCTGAGTGTATACCCCTTACTTAGCCTGCTGGGAGGGTATTACCCAAATTGACCTTTTACACAATTTACCTAATTATAGTGGTCCTAATTGACCTTCTGCACAATTGACCTTTATATTATTTTAGTTATTTTATGTATGTGTTGGGTTGGTTTTGGATTATAAATAATATAAAGGGATTGGGTGGAGGGTTGCAGGGTTTTTTGGATTGGGTTGGGGTTGCGGGGGGTTTCCCCAGCATATATGTCCTAATTGACCTTCTAAATTAGGTCAATTCTCCCGAGGTCAATTCTCCCGAGGTCAATGCGGTCTCGATGCCTAAGAGCATCAAACCTGGAAAAGAGCCTCCACAACAGATGAGCTACTGTTCAACATCATTCTGAACTGACTAAAGCACAGGGTGCAACAAAGGCACCGGCACATTTCAGGGCTGCGTGAAGGAACCCCACAGTTAGTCAGGCCGCATTGATGGTCACAGGGCTACTGGTAAAGGTACATACTTTTGCAATGTTCCAATAAGTGTCTCTGGATGAAATGTTCTGCTACTGAGGGGCTTACAGTGCAGGATCCTGTGGGGCCAGTGGTGGGAACCCTGCTGCCCTCTAGATGTTGCAGCCTACAAGTGCCATGATTCCTCACCATTGACAAGGCTGGCTCAGATAAATGGGAGTTACAGGCCAAAACACCTAGAGGGCTGCAGGTTGCCCACCACTGCAGTGTAGCCTACAACAGAAAGAGATTAGACAAACTATTACAAGTGTAAGGCTGTTCCTGTGCTCCATCTGTCTTGAAAGAAAGTTGTCATGATCTTCTTTGTCTGCTTCAAGAGGCATCGGAGCATGACAATACCTACACTCATCAAAGTAGTAGCCACTGGATAGACAATACATGCAACTGGCTCTACCATCTCCCTTGGCCATCTTTCTTGCACCAATGACACATGTGTGGGAGTTACTCAACACGCTTGTAAGATAATGGGTGTATAACAAAAGAGAGATTTGGAGCAACCTGAATACAGAAGTTGCAGGAAAAAGACATGTCACAAGCCGCAGAAAAAGAAATGAGCAGAAATACAGTTGGTAGTCAAAAAGTCATGTTCTTCAGAATGGAATCAAAGCTAAAATGCACCTAGGTGAAAAAGGATATACACACTTGTCAAATAATACCTAAAACAAAAGTCGGTCCTCTTGAGTTGCACTCTGTACAGTGCAGAAAGGTTCAGAACACTATGGGGTCCCCCCTAAACATGCCTCTGAGATTCCCTCGAAGGGACAGAACCGTATATGAATTTTCAATTCACAGCCTTCAGGCAAAGCCCCGAGCATGTATTTTATTGATCTTTCAAGCCCACAACCCAACATGGACTCTGGAGGACAGTGTTTTTGATCTTTTGAATGAAATCGCGACTTGCAGCATTTAGATCTTTCACGCTTCCTACCAGAGGTCCACAAGGCCCTTCTCCACTGCACCACTCAGCTGTCCACTCACATTAACAGTCCCTGCAGGAGCAGGAGTGGAGATCAGTGGTACATCAGTCAGTCCAAATGGGAAATGTTGACTGGCGTGTACCGTGTCTCTTGTTGCAGATCATGGTGTGGAATCAGGGTAGTTGTTTCAAAAATCAATCTCACTACTGCGGTTTGATGCCAATATAGTGCCACCCTTACCTGAAATGCTTTATTGATATCTCTCAGGGAAAACAGATAGTGCTGTCGGCCTGGAGTTGGAGATGGGAGTAGTGCCTTCTTCACAGCTTCCAAAAGTTGACATGAAGCTTTCACAAGAACGCCGTGCAGTTCTTCAGCTAAGGGTAGGCCCTCCTTATCACCCATGTTTGCCTAATAAAAAACAGAACAGGAATTCTCAAGCCCAATAGTTCTTTTCTGAATATAAAATTGCGTTATTTACCATGATGTTTGCTTTTGTACAACTGTTTCAATTCCTGCATTCTGCCTTTTCTTATGCTGTCTACTTCCTACTCCGTGTGTCTGAGCTGTGCTGTGTTACTTTTTACGTGAGGGTGCAGCCTCTGAGGGAGGCTCGGTGGGGTGATTTCCAGCAGCTGCACAGAACCGCTGTGGTTCGGTTGAGCCAGGGTGCGTAATATTATTTATTAGCCGGCTACTTCTTGGTGCTAAAAGGTGAATCCTGGCAGGTCTGCTGCTGCATTTAACAGGGCTAAGTTTTTTTGAGATTACCTATTCTTGGCCTGGAACTAGCTCCTTTAGGAACTTTGGCAACCATTTTTCCCTCGGGACAGGGTTTAAAACATCTCCAGGCCTTTGTTTATGTCTTAGACCTGTATTAGACATATTTTTAGCTCCTAAAATGAATATATATGGAATGCAATGAAAGTGCTTTTTAAGGACCTCTAATTTGCAGTGAGTGGAGTCCTGCCTTGACAATGTATTGGAATATCCTTTGGGTATAAGGATGAGAAGCTATCTCATCCCATATTATTTCACCTCTGATGTTTATGCGTCTGCATCCACGGCCACTGTCTTTGACCTGAGGATCCCACAAAGTCATACCCACTTAGTGAACCCTAAAATGGAGGCTGGTGATGAGTGCAACGGTTGACATTAATGCCACTTCAACCTCACCCAAGCTTCTGCCACTACTGCAGCATAATGGGCAATGGTGAAAATAAACAACACAAAACATTGCCCCACATTGGCATTTGGTGGCAATTACGGTGGAATTGCCAACACACCTGCTAACTGTTACCGGCACGTGTAATTGAGCAAAATCCACATGATTACAAGTGGTAGAGTGGTAGTGTTAATCCCCATTTTTGCAGTTGATTACTGCCTTTTTTTCTGCACCTCCAAACTCATAATGAAGCTCTTTATTCTGACTGAATGCAATTCACGTACCTCCAGAATAGAGAAAATAACATTATGCAGCTGATCTCCCTCTGGATCCGGAAGATGAAATATCGCAAAGTGACGCTGAAAAGAAAATAATTTGTATTCAAAATAGGCAGAATTCAATCATGGGGAAAGTACACTATCAGTAAAAGTGTCCTAAATACCCAGACCCCTGACTTGTGCACGATGAGAAGAGTCTCTCAAAACCCAGAGCAAAATGGGATAATGTGAACACCCCACAAATGCCTTCATACCCCTAGAAACCCACTATATGGGTGTCGCTGGCCATGCTCCCCGACTGGCCAGCAACAAATACAGAGATCTTTCAAGCCACCTTTATTTTGGGTAAAATCTAAGTTTAAAGAAGCATTAAAATTAGTAAAGGTAATTTCTGTATACCCATGGTACTGAAGTCTATATAAAAAAAGTGTCATTTATTCTCCTCTGTCATATCTTTCCCATCGGTTCTATGGGCCTCATTACGACCCAGGCGGACTTCGCGGTGCTAAATGCACCGCGAAGCATGGCGGAAAGCCGCCGATAGCGCCATGGGGGTTGGCGGATTTACCGCCCCATTCCGACCTCGGCGGAGCGGTAAATCCCCAATCCCCATTCTGCCCTTCCCCATTCCCATTTTTGCCCCATAGGGTATAATGGGAGTGGGGAAGGAGTTAATTACGCCACCGTAAAATACGGTGGCGTAATTAACAACGAGGTCCCGTAGCGCCATGGTTTTCTCCGCCTGGTAAAACCAGGCGGAAAAGGCCGCCATGGCGCTACGGGAACTCGTAGTATGGCGGAGAGGTACGCCATGCACTACGCTGGCGTAACACCCTCTCCGCCAGGGTCCTAATGAGGCCCTATGTGTTTTAAAAGACATTCTTTGAACGTCTGCAGTTTGGTCGTAACCCTTTTGGTCAACCTGAATTCGACCAGTTTTTATTTTTGTTATGTGGGTTCCTCCATACCCCTTCTCCCTGCCTCTGTACCCCACCCCCACCTCCCTTCTCCCCTACCCCCACATACACACAGGTGTCATTACGACCCAGGCGCTAATGGGTTAGCGGCGTCGTAAAAGGCTGCGGCGCCGTTAACCTATTAGCGCCTAATTACGAGGTCCATTTGCAGGACCCGACCTTAACGGCTGGTGTAGACCAGCCGTTAAAGTAGGGACCCGCAAAGGGACCTTGGTGCTAATTACGGTGCCACAATTTGCGGCACCGTACTTAGCGCCTTCCCCATTCCCATTGAGCCCTATGGGGCAAAAATGGGAATGGGGAAGGGCCACGGAGGAAGGGGGAATTACCGCCCCGCCAACCTTGTAATGGGGTGGTAATTCCCCCTTTCTCCATGGCCGAGTCGGTAATTTACCGGCATGGACCATGGTGCTAGTAGCACCATGGTCTTCCGCCAGGGTCGTAATGAGGCCCATATTTATGTAATTGGGCAATTTGACCAAAAGTGAAGTCTTTTGCAAAATTGGAAATGTATACAAATCACTTAGTCAACATTTGGACACAATTTGCCATTCCACACACCAGACCCACACATATAGCAATAGCACATTTTCATACAGCGGCCTCAGTTTGCTCACACTTCTATGACCCGCAATAATATGTGTGTTATTATTACCTAGTTTCATCTGCTGAGGTTCAAACCAGTGTCTTGGGGGCTGAATCCAGATATTTAAATCAAGCCTTTAACTCACAGAGCTACCTTTCTAACGAAAGATGTAAAATATGGAAGGCAGATGATAAAGAGAGGCTGGACAGCACATCTGCAGACTTCATTATATGTGTACCGGCCCTTGCAAGCCTACTCCCTCTTTCTGTGCGCATATTATCCTGCACGTCTGCCATCACACGGCTTCAGATCACAGGACCCAGCATAGGGGCATGGTGTTCCCTCAGGAGGTTGCATTATTGTATTCTGTCAAAAACTCCTCCCACTTCCATTCATCTGTTTAGCAAAGCAGTGATACTCAAAGAGTGAAAAACAATCACATTGATTAGAACATTTAAGAATGTCTACAATGTTGGGGAGTAAGAAATGGACAGAGGTCCCAGACAAGAGACTTACCAGGAGCCTTTTGTCACTCATTCTTTGGGGACTGTTGGCATACTGTGGTAACGACATTGCCGCCTGAACCACCAAGCCCTGCAGGGACTGCCACTCAAACGGTTTACTCAGCTTCACAAGGACTTTGTCATCCAGTAGAAGCCTCAGCAGCTGACGAAGAAAAGCATATTGTAAATAGAACACTTACATTTAATCACTTATCATGCTTAACAGATGTTTTTGCCCGTTAAGGCCACTTTCTCTCAATTTCATTGTGAATGGTTTTGACTTTTTTGTCATAAAGGTGTTAACTAAACGGCATGAATGAGCTTTGCTAACTTATGGTCAGACTGATTAAATCGGACATTTCATAGGGTTTCTATTGGATTCTAAGGGAGCATCCATTTTGGCATTTCAAGCAGCCTCCTCTGTTCATGTTAAGCTCTGCCCTGGGGCACTAATCAAGCAGCAAAGGCCCCATACTGGGAGATTTTGCTTACTGCAGCCAGAAAAGAGCTCAACATGAAAGAGGCTGCCTTCACTTTCATTTTACGTTTTCGGTGCTCCGCAAGCCCAGGTAAGCACAGAAAACGTAAAATGAAAGGCAGAGCAATTATAAATACTTCGCTCGGAGGAGCCCGGGAAATTTAGAAAGAAAACCGCAGCATTTAGAAATACAACAACGTTGTATTTATGCTTGTGCTGGCTTCCACTTTGAGACTCTTGGGCTCCCCCGTGTCCGGGGAGCCAGGGAGACTCAAAGTGAAAGACGCTGCAGACATAAATACAACACAGTTGTATTTCTAAATACAGCAGTTTCCTTTACTAAGTTTCACGGGCTCCTCCGGAGGAGCCCGGGAAACTTAGAAAGAAAGCTGCAGCATTTTTAAATACAACAACGTTGTATTTATGTTTGAATTGGCTTCAGTTTTGAGTCTCCTGGGGCTGAAGCCACCGCAACTATTAATACAACATTATAAATGCTGCGGTTTTCTTTCTAAGTTTCCCCGGCTCCTCCATCCCGGGGGAGCCCGGGAAACTTAGAAAGAAAACCGCAGCTTTTATAAATACAACAAGCTTGCATTTATATTTGCAGTGCTTGGTTAAGAAAAAAGAAATAAGCACTTACCTACATGCAGCTTTCATGCTTGCATTCTCTGGTCTCCGGCAATAATGAAGCAAAAGCCACCCAGTGGTAGCTTTTGTTTATTACAGCTGGCTGGCTTTAGCTTCATTAGTGCCGCAAGGGCAGAGCTTAACAGAAGCACAGGAGGCTCATCCATTTCATAAAATGGATGCCTCCTAGTGCTTGAAATGTTTGAGTTTGAGCCTCATTTGCTCAAAACTTTATATAGGGACTTTGTTTAAAAATATTTTTTATATAATGTTTGATTATGGGCCATTTTCTTAGCCAATAATATTTTAGAGTGAACTATCCCTTTAACTAACCAATTGAAGATAGTTCTCAAATATGACTTAGACAGGTCTAGTCATAACACATTTCAAGATTTGCAATCAAATGTGAAGGAGTTAAAGGTGAAATACGTTTTCTGTCAGCAATGCCTTCTAGAAGAGCTGGAGCTTTCCTCCATATGGTTACATTTACACAATATGAAAAGGTGGTGATCTTTTAGCAATATAGTGTGTCAGTCTGAGAATTCAAATAATATAAGCTCCATAAGGAATATGTATGTGAAAATACAGAGCAAAATATTACTAATGCTTCTCTGGGCTGTGAAGTTCTAACTATATATACATGAGGTGGCCTCTAATCAATGCCAATATTGCGCCCAAATTGTCATGTCCAATAAACGAAGAAGTCACTGTGTTTCATCTATAGAGCGGGAAGTCTACCGGGAAAAATAGGGACACACAGGTTTTTGTCCAAGACATTACAAGGATCCTCCATCCTAAAGTTGGGTTCCCAAACTATTAAGAGAAGAGAACTCAGCAAGGGAACTCCTGAACAATGTCTCAGTAATACACATTATACATTAGTTAGTTACTGAAAAATGATATAAGTAAGGACACAATCATTTATTTATAAGTGGGGAAGTTAGGGACAGTTAGTTAGAGAGTTAGAATACTTGGGTTGACTGTTTATATTCTGTAAATAAAAAACATTTTCCCATTATCTATGCAAGAAAGATTCAGCTACACAGATTCTTCAACTAAAGGTGAAAACTACCAGAGAGAAGGATAACGTTTCTCAACTGTGTGTTACCATACAAACATTCTGTGCTAGACCTGAGGGTCATAGTCAGCAATCTGGTGAGTCTCTAGATGTATAGGCTCATCCAATTGTTGCTTTCTCCCTCTACCTTCAGAGCTCCAATCAAGAGAAGGATGAACATCTGTTGTTTGCCATTTTATTTACAACCCTGTTCCCCCCAGGATTTTAGCTGTAGACAAAACTAGCTGAAGCAGGGTTCAGCAGTTCCTGCAGGTGTCGATCAGTGGGGACCTGACAGCAGGTTGATTCTCATGATGCTAGCCCTCATTCTCCCTCCCGTGCCTCACTGTTTTCTTATGTCAAATACTCCCTCCCTTACCTCTCGATTTCGCAGTGAAGGCACACCCTGGCCAACTCTCACCACCCTTCCTGGCTGCTATCGAGAGGGAAGAGAGCTCCACACAGAGCACAGCCCCCTATTTCCATGGCAATTAGATGAGGGTGTATTTCTTTGTGTGAATCAACAGGTGACACACTCACCGGAATCTGTTATTTCATACAAACACATCTCTCTCAGTACTGGTGGTTATTTCAACATGGATGTGGGCGGAAAAAATGATGCTACTGAAAGATATTTCTGCTGAGGCAGCCATTTAAAAGATGAATTTAAGAAAAGTGACACTGACTCGAGCATGGCAGAGTCACTCCTCAAAATATACATTTCCAATTCCGGTCCAAGGTACCACCGACAATGAATCATCATGGGCATTGGATGCAGAAGGAGTGACTTCATAACTGTATGTGTTCTGAGACTCTAGCTTCCTTTCAGGTCACAGCTAAGAAGATAGCCGGGTAAAAAGACGCTTGCTGGCCATTTGGATAATATTGAGTTGCTCAGCTCCATCTAAATATATATATGATCAGGAGTAAAATTCATACTGCTTTTTCTGTGTCTGAGAAAACGATAAATATAAGCACAAAGAAGTGTGTGACTAGGTGCGCAGTTAGTAGAGCTATGAGGCACTACACTGACACATTCTGGTAGTAAAGCAGCAGCGGATCCTGCTTGACCCCTCCTAATGGGAGGGCTAATGAAACACCAGCTGCACAGGAAACACATGCGTGAAGAAGTGTGTGACTATTGTGAGAAACCTGAAGGTGTCTCACCCGCTGGTCCCCAGAGATTTTCATCCAGGTGGCCAGGACACGGCCATCGCTATTGGATCCAGTTCCTGGGGGTGGACCAGTGGGGGAGGATCACCTGGATGAGGGTCTTTGGGAAGTGGGACACCAACGGTTGAGATGCGGTACCCCCTTCCTTCTAACACCTTTTCCTTATCCTACTCTGTAGGATACTTAAAAGCTCTATCATCCCTTTTCCGACATGAACATTTTCTTACACCGTAACAGACAATGGACTAACACCAGAGCCGTTTACCTGACATGTACCAACACACGGGTCAAGCAGAGTCAGGCAATTGCCAATAACCGCACACACCTGACGGCCCTTTACCTTTCCCACATGGATAAAAGGCAGAGCACGAGAGCACATGAAGAGCAAGACTAGCCGCATGAGGAAGCAGCTAATCCAGGATGGCAGTTTAAACAGAGACGAAAGGTGTTGAGACCTGAAAGGGGGACAAGGAGGGAGATGCCCTTGCCCTTTTCAACCCAGAGCCGCAAAGCATCCAAAAGAGGAAACATAGATCGGGATTTACAACTGATGTGTGGAGTAGCAGATATCAATGGTGCACGGGGGCCTCCCGCATTGATATCCCAGTCAGGGAGGCACACTGGCTACCGTGACACTGTCCTTGACTCCAGAGGCAAGAGGAGCCAAAGGGTCCCGCACAGCCGGTGAGTCCGAAAATCTGATAGCGAACCGAAATGTGTTGAGCCCAAGGTTGCAATCGGTAACTGAATGCAAGGAACTGAGGAACAAAGAACTTACGTGCTTATGAACTTTAAAGAAAGCTCAGTTAAGGTCCAGGTGCAGAGGGGTCCGTCGCCACGTTGGTGCTAATTAGAAAGACTCTGTCCGGGACCTGGTTTGAAATTGCAAGTAGCAGAAGGCCCTAGGAAAAGGGTGGCATGAGGTGTCAGAGTGGTCCTACAAGGGTCACGTCAAATCCCTTGTACACTCAAAAGTCTCTGACCCATTGGCGAATGAAAGCTGGGGGAAGAGAACCCTGCGTTCTGGTAAAGATTGTGAAGATTTTGGAATGATGCAAGTATGAACTTAACAGAGGGATGCTGAAAGAAAGCTAGGGGGAGGGAATCCCTGCTTTCTAAGAAGAGTGTGAGTAAAAGCATGAACTGTGTTAAAAATGGCTATGTGAATCTGACAAAGGGATGCCAAGGGGAAAGCTAAGAAGAGTGAATCCCGCATTGTGTTAAAAGCAAAGTGAACTGTGAAACTGGCAAATGTGAACCCGGCGGAGAGATGTCTATGAGTTGGGGTGAAGAGTAATACACCCGTGAACATTGTGATGACAAGAGTGAACACGGTCAAGGGTTGTCCGTAGTGGGAGGTTGTTTAAAAAGACATTTCAATATTGCAAGCTGCATTTGAAAGGCGGTAGTGAACCCGACAGAGTGAGGCCCAAAATGCAAGAAGGATCCGAGGCCAACGGAAGGAGATCCAAGGGGTGAAGAACAATCGGCCAAGGTACAAGATTACCCAAGGAACTTTTGTTTGTTTGTTGTTTTGGTGCAGCAGGCCTTCTAAGGCAAGAGACTTTGTAGAAAAGAGACTTGGCCACTGAAGGCCCTGGTATCGTTGAATGGAACTGTAACCTTGTGCTAGCGAGGTCCAGGAGTGTGCTGTGCTCAGAAGTCGCGCCTTGTCCCGTGTCTAAAACGTGGGGAAGAGAGACCCAGCCATACCATCCTGACTTATCATTTTGTGAACATTTCTTTCTTTTCTGGGGAACATTATCCCACAATCATTTTTTGTAAACATAGTGGAAAGGATTGGCAATAGTTTTCTTTTTAGCATAGGTCCTTTTGATTTGACAAGATGCCACTAGGGTTGCCTTGCTATTATTTGATGGTCGTAGCTTGCTCCCATCTTAGATTTAGGTTAGAGTAGGTGTTTATCTCACCCATTTTTACAGTTTAATAAACACCCTTGAATTGTGATCAGTTGTGTCTGTTTTATCTTGATACCATGCCTTACTTACAGTGTGTATTCTCTTCTGTGTCAGGTTGAAAAGAATAGAAGAGTCTTGAAACTGTACTTAACAAGCCTTTCAGATACATTTAATTTCAAGAGTACTTTGCACATTAACGGTAAATCCAAATACTGTTCCTTGCACCCATTCACTCAGTATCGCTATAAGGAAAAGTTGCTTGCATGCCCAACTTTTTCTAGACCTGTTCAGTACCTCGTTGCAAGACTGTACCCCGTTGTCATCAGGCTGAGGAAGGTTGATGTCATCGATGAACATTTGGAAGGATTTCCCATCCCGTGCTCCATATAGAAAACCTGCAACAAAAGAGGTTTTTTAGTCGCAAGACTACATATGTAAAGCTGCAGCACCATGATCCTGAAGTAGAAGGATCCCCCAATCAATATCAATTAAGATAATTTCAATCAACTCAAAAAATAGCTGATGCAACAAGGATCTGCCAACTATCAGGTTCTTCTGCTATTCTATGTATTATGATGAAGGGCACATTTCCAACTTGGATATTCTCTAAAGCAGGGGTCTGCAACCTTTAGCTCTCCAGATGTTTTTAACTACAACTCAATCCAACTCTAGCCAGTAAAGTCAATGGTAAGTGATCGTTAGAGTCTTAGCGCAAAATATTTGGGGAGCCACAACTTGCAGATCCCAGCTTTAGAGAAATCAATGAAGGAGTTTGAAAAATTAATAGTTAACTGGATGTAAATTTGATCTGAGGTACAGTTCCCAGACCATGGGCAGCATAAAGACTAGATACAACTAACTGATATATTGTGATATTAAATTTGATTTCAAAGTATGTTAATTCAGTGAGATTTTAAGGATCCCAGGGTACTTTTGCTGTACCACCAGATTTTTCACTTTTTGTGACTCTAATTATGCCGTAGGCGGAAGCTTTGGTCCTGTGAAACTTCAACAAAGGGTTCTTTTTCTATGACAATAAAAGTCATAGAAAAGATCTGCAACTTAGGTAAAATGTGAACATTATGAACTCCCATGCCCTTCCCACCCATCACATGTATAGACTTTGGGTAGATTGTGACAGCAGATACTTTTTTACTTAAAGTTTGAAAGGGGCTTTGCAGTGCAAGTGGGCATTTACATACCAAAGGAAACTGTCATAACAATGCGACTTTTCCACCAAGTCAGTTCTGCTGTCTGGCTCGAATTGAATGATGCAAGAACCTCCCACCCACTTAGCTTGGAAGGATGCAGCTTAGGTTCTGATTTTCTCAAACCTCCTGTGATACCCTTGCTGAACTCCCTAAATGAAATCCCACTCAGAGAGATCTATTGTGTGTTCCCAGGAGGAAGCTTCCTCGCCTGCATAGGGGGCAGTTATCTAATCCAGTCCATATGGCTTCTTTTGTCTTCGCAGAGGAGGGAAATGTAGATTGAGCGCAACACATCCAATCAATCTGGAGAGCCACCTATGCCCCTTCAGGAATGTCAGGAAGATGTAACCACCATGACAGAGCACATTTTGCAAATATATTGAGTTTCATCTCTGATATCCATCTTTCCAACACCTTTTCAATGTAATAGACAGAAAAATCTCAATTAAACCTTCATGAAATCAAAAAGAATGTACAGTAGTGGCCTGATCCACTTTGTAGACAATACATTTCCATTCAAATTAAAAAACCAAGTAGGTATCTGAACTAATCTCACAACTACAGATTGTTTGGAGCATAGATTAGAACATAGATATAAAAGAGAGGAAGGGTGGAGGGACAAACAAGGGGGGATATATACAAACCTACATTACCAAATCACTGTCAAATTCGTATAATAACATTCCTGAAATTAGTTTTATACAAATAAACTGCTTAAAGTAATAAATTAACAAAGTTACTCACCATAGTGACTATCTTACTCCTAGTCCATAGTCCCCTTTCCTCCATACTTTTGGGACATTCCGTCCAGTGGGACGGGACCGGAGCACTTTTGTAAAAAAGCATCAAATTGAAAAATGTGTCCTCCTTCTCTTTTTACCCAGGGTACCACACGCGGCCATAACCCCGCCCTCTTAAGCTCCGCCCCGCACATTGCCCTTTAGTCCTTTTCTATCGCCAGGTCTGAGACCTTTAAGCAATAATAGAGGATACTTATTAGAGGGGACGGCAGGCGGGCGTATGGAGGAAAGGGGACTATGGACTAGGAGTAACATAGTCACTACGGTGAGTAACTTTGTTATATTCGTGCGTCCCGTTCCCTTTCCCCATACTTTTGGGAGATTACCAAGCACTCCTCACAGGAAATACGGGTGAATGGAACCTCCTTACTGAAAAAGGTTTTGAAGAACAGCCTGGCCGAATTGAGCATTGGCCCTGGAGCCCACGTCTAAGCAGTAATGTTTACCAAAAGCTGGTGGGAAAGCCCACGTAGCTGCTTTGGCAATGGTTCGATGTGCTTACAGAGCAACCAATGAGGCAAAGGAGGCAATGAGGGGAAAGCATAAGCTTTCATGCTGACCCACAAGCTGCAAAGAGGACCACCTCTGGCGTGCCCCATTGCTGGAAAAGGTTGGAGATGCTATTGCTGTTCATCTCACACTCGTAACCGATGCCGACTGGTGACTGAATTAATCTACGGTCACATAGAGGTGAACCGGGATGTGTGGAGCCTTGAGCCAAACAATATAATGGATGGCCCAGCCCAAATTTGTATGACACTATCCACAAGGAGAGGAGCGTTTGTGTCACCCTGCTTGTTAATGCAAAACATCGCTTTAAGGGAGGTATTCAAAATGGCCGCCATGGCCCGCAGAGGTTGGGCCGCCATTATCACACACCAGGGGCTAACTGCGTCACAGGATCAAGCGAAGCAATAGTCTCCCCAGGGGAGTCAGGGGCCTTGCGGCCATCCTAGCCGTGAAACAAGGAACCTTGGCAGAGCTGGTACTGGCAGATCTAGGGTGTTTACTCGACACGTCAGGGGCTTCCCCAGAATTAGCCTCTAGTGGAGGATCCTCGGCAGAGCTGGTACTGGAAGGTCTGTGGTACGTGACTGCCTTCTTTCGCCCCCTCAACAGAACTGGTATCACCACGGCCGCGCGCGCAGCAAGGCTAAGGGATATACCTTACAGACAGGACCCTCGATGAGGGACTCTCAATTCTGTTGGTGACCGATTTAGCCCCAAGCAGGGGAACCTCAGGTTTAACCCTGGTTTTATAGCCAACTTGAGAGGGGCCTCGAGCCAAGACTCTGTACAGTTAGCTCCAGATGGAGAAGCCTTAGGGCGAACCCTGGTATCCAAAGCCACAGAAGACCTGGGGTCAGCCTTAGCCCCAAATGGGGAACCTCGGAGGAAGATCGGGTATTGGGGCACCGCTGCGGGGCCCCTCAGAGGAGTTTCCGGTGTGTCTCGCTGAGCCAAGACCAAAAGGAGTACCCAAATCTGAAGTGTTCTGCTCTCACGGAGAACCGCAGATATTTCATATGCGGGCTCCAAGTCAGAATGTGCATTTAAGCATCCTGGAAGACCACCACACTGAGCCAATCGCCCTTCCGAAGAGAGGACTTTATTTGGCAGGGTATGATCAACTTGAATTTCTCTCGGAAAGATCGAAGATAGTGCGCAGGCCAACCTGGTTGTTTAAAGGACATCAGTACTAGCCCCTCCCTTGCTCGATGAGGGGAACAGATTCCACCGCTCTGAGGTAAAGAGGTTTCTGTACCTCTGCTCTGAGGGAGGGAATCCCGATCTGTCGCAAGAGAGGTTTGAAAGGTGGGGTAGGAGGAAAGGGCAAGCAAAACCCTGTCTAAACGATTGACAAACCTCACCAGTCTTCATTGATGGTTTGCTATGCCTCCAGATGAGACGAGATTCGTCCTCCCATCGAAGTGTAGTGTGACCAACAAAAAATATCATTTGGTGATTTGTCGGCAGGGAGATTACCTGTCCCTGTAGAGGAAGGTGATGGCCGAGAGAAAAACCAACCACCTTGCCGCTGCCGCTTAAGGTGGGGCGACCCTGAAACCCCCTGATCCCAGAGAAGGACCAGGAGAGAAGGACAACGGAAAGAAGAAAAATTTCTTTCCGGTTATGCAAGTGCGTCCAGCCCCTACCGCGCGGAGAAAAGGACTGAAGGGCGATGCACGGGGATGAGCTAAGGAGGGCAGGGTTACAGCTACGTGTGGTACCCCGCGTAAAAAGAGAAGGACACATTTTTCAATTTGATGCTTTTTTACAAAAGTGCTCCGGTCCCGTCCCACTGGATGGAATGTACCAAAAGTATGGAGGAAAGGGGACGGGACATAGGAGTAATTATATTATAATCAAGACTTACTATGGCCTGGTGCTATCTAAATAATTAATAAAGAAACACCATTTCTTCTCATATTTGGACGATAGAGTTGGTGTATTTGCTACCATTCTATGAATAATACAAATATTATTCCACCACCCCAATACTGAAAGCTTTCTGAAGTCCCTCCAGTTCGAAGTTATCAAACGTATGGCTATTAATATAAACAAATCAAAAATCACAAGTGATGGGTTAATCTTCATGGGGGTAAATACCAGGCTACATAATAATATAAGGGAAAAACTTAGAGGGATGGAAACTTTAAATATATGTAGTAAGTAATTCCAAACCTGACACCAAAACAATGTTTAAAAGGTGCACTCATAGAACATATGTTTAAATGAACCGAATTCCACTGGACAAGACCAACTTGCATCATCATTTAAGAGTTTAGCCTTAAATAATTTCAGCGGAATAAGAAATGCTCTACATACAAAACAATAAAATGTTTGTGTTAGATTTGCTGAAGCTGAAACCACTTTAATCTTGGACCAGATACTGGACCATGTCATTTCGTTGAACTGTATTGCACAGGCCACCTCCCATTGCACCTCTGATGCACCTCTGATGACCACTTAATTTTCGGTGGTCTTCCTTTATTAAATCATTTATAGAAATTAGATGCTTTAAATGGACCTAAGGCATCCATGTAATGAATCCTGGTTGGATCCATCCCAAGTCTGTCACTCCCTTCCAAATTAATATGATCTAAACATGCATTCATCAGGTTAAAATAATGATTAGCTGTAA
Source organism: Ambystoma mexicanum (assembly GCF_040938575.1). Taxonomy (NCBI): domain Eukaryota; kingdom Metazoa; phylum Chordata; class Amphibia; order Caudata; family Ambystomatidae; genus Ambystoma; species Ambystoma mexicanum. The sequence goes on along the minus strand of NC_090927.1, from coordinate 741,871,989 downwards.
ATCTAGGAATAGAATATTTATCATTACATTCTTCAGATGAAAGAATACTATCTCCTGTTATGATTTGATTCATATATCTTACTCCCTTGCTTATCCAGGCTTTCCATTATACTGGTTTACCATTTATGGTGTATTTTTAATACACCATAAGAATGGAGAAAGATCTTGAGAGGGCCTATCTATTTGATAGGAGAAATTCTCCTAAATATAGAATTGTCAAATAAATTGATTCAGAATAAGCTGACTTAAGACCATTAGACATATAGGCTATATCTTTAAGATCAAAAGGTGAAACCAATGCTTTCTCAATAGTCAACAATTTAGGCACAATGTCAGACTAACTTGGAAGGAAACAGTTTTGAGCTTGTTTAAGGATAAAGGCTTTGTGATGACATTTGAAATCCGGAAATCTAACTCCACCGTTCTTACATGAGTTATTTAATTTGCTTAAAGATACTCTCTTTCTTTTCTTGTGATCCCCACAAAAAATCTAGAAGAATTGTGTTGATAGATTTAAAAATAAAGGCAGGTAAGGGAATATGTAGCATTTGTAGATAGTATAGAACCACCGAAGAGAGCATCATTTGTATGGTTTTCAATCTACCGCACCATGTGAGATATAACGGGAGCCATACAGCAACTGATTCGTGCAATCTTGCTAATAGGGTTTGCATATTCAATTTCATTATGTCTGCATTCGAATTTGCAAGAAATTGGACACCATTTCAGAACAAATTTGGCCAAATCCTGCTTGAGATATAACGAATTAAGTGGAAGCATCTCCTATTTGTCCTTATTTAATAGCTACCCCGAGAATATTGAAAATGTTTTAATGGTATCCATTAAATTCACAAGCGTATCCTTTGGATTCTTCAAAAAAACAAATATGTCATCCGCGTAGGCTGCTATTTTGATTTCAGAATTACGCAAATGAATACCTGGAATATTTATATTCCTTCGAAGAAGTTCCAACAAAGGTTCAAGGGATAGTACAAGAAGAGTTGATGATAAGGGACAACCCACTTTAGTACCTCTTTGCATTGAAAATAAAGAAGAGAAATGGCCATTCATAAAAATAGGGTTTTGGATCTGAATATAAATGTTTAGCCCTGGAAATGAAACTATTCCCACTGTCATGCCACTTTAGCGCTTCAAAAAGATAATTCCACTTTACTAGTTCGAATGCTTTTTCAGCATCCAAAGCAATGGCCATTTAACTATCAGTTAGTCGTATATTTTTATTAATAACATGATGTGCGTTCATAAACAATCTGGCATTAGAAGATATATTCCTTCCCCTGACAAACTGAACCTGAGCAGTTTTAATTAGCGTTTGTGTGAAAAGTTCCGTTCTATTAGCCAATATTTTAGCAACCATGTTACTATCTGAATTGATTAGAGGTATAGGCCTTTAACTTTTAAGCAGCTCATTATTCTTAGGGGAAAAGAATCAAAAGGGCATCTGTAAATGTGCCATGTGTTGTAGCTATTTCAGAGAAGTATTTATATAGGGAATCAAGTTTGGGTATCAAAACTGGAGCACAATGTGCAAAACAATTGATGGAAAAACTATTTGGGCCTGGTGCTTTTCCCTTATTAAGATCTTTTATGGCTTTAAAACTATCATGCCACTGAATAGGAGTATATAGAGAGCTTAAATCAATATCTGGATGCGGATCCTTTATTATTTGACTAAATAGATTGTCAAAATCTAAATGTGAATCAGTATGATTTGAAGAATATAAATTCTTGTAGAACTTGGTAAAGACTTCTTTTTAGGTATTTTAATTATTTTATTTTTTTAAATGAGAAGCCAGTGCCTCATTAGCTTTCTTGGATGTTCGATAGATTTTTGCTTTATGTTTGAGTAAAACCTCACATACTTGTTTTGAGAGTTTTTTGTTAATAGCAAAGCGAAGAGGTAACATCTCCTTAGACAAGCTATAACCCGTAGTGGAATCATTCCTTTTCTCAAGTTTATGCAGTTCATTAAAAATAATATCTCAATCTTTCTTCACCTCTTTTTTTTGGCAACGTACAAGATTATATGACCACGTAAGGCTGCCTTATAAGCATCAACATCTTTATTGATTTCAAAGAAGAACTGATGAAAATTCTGAAATTATTCTTCAAATTCATGATCATGCAATAAAGAGTTATTACATTTCCATCTATTAGAGCCTTTATCCAAATTATTGAATTCCAGATTTGTAATTACAGGGGCATGACCAGAAATAACCAGGTTTTCAATTCTAGAATCTACCATTGTGCCAGATAAAGATTTAGAAATACATATGTAGTCAATACGGGACAAAGTATTATGGGGAATAGAATGGAATGTGAAATAAAAATTTGCCGAATGTGCCAGGCTCCAAGAGGTAAAGTGCCTTGAAACACTTGTGTATAGGCGCGTTACAAATGCCATATCATATCATATCATATCAAGAGTTTTGCAACCCAACCTCTGATAAATAGCGGAAGAGCTCCTTATGTGTTTATTGCTTTAAATTGACAAGAAGATATTTAATCTAAAAATGGATCAATGATGTGGTTAAAATCTCAACACACAATCAAGTTAAGTAAGTCACATTGCACTAGCATTTCTTTTATATCAATCCAGAAAATAGGATCCAGACTTGTAGGACCATACATATCAACAATGGAAAGGAGTTGGGATTTGATTTTCAATTTAACTAATGCTATATTTAGTATCAGAATCTTTGTGTAGATTTGTATAGTTCATCCCTTTCCTAAATAATATTGCAACCCTGTTACGTTTCCCTTCAGTTTGGCTAGCAATCACATCACCAACCCAGAACCTTTTCAATTTCATGGATTCCTATAAAGACCAAGGTGTTTCTTGAATACACGCTACATACAGTTTGATTCCATTCAAATGTGCAAGTACCTTTTGCCTCTTCACTGGGTTGTTCAGGCCTTTAACATTCGAGCTGATGTACTTTGGTGTCATTGACCAAAGAACGTATGATGATTAGATTTATTATTAGAACTACATCCAGTAGTACCCATCTGACCCATACCTTTTTTGCAAGCTTCCTATTCTCGTTAACCCAAAAAGCAATGACAGTTTAACATTTTATATACGTTTAGACAAAACAAATGCGACACAAGAGGAAAAATCAGGGCAAGCTAGAGAAGAGTTGCAAAACTTGAAGTCAGGGTGTTTGTGAGCTTGTCTCTATGTCCATGTAAGAGGTGAACAAAAACCACTTAATGCAAATAATGAAACAAGACTATAACAAGTAACAAATATGTATAAACAAGTATGCAACACAAATGTGTATGTGGTGGATGGGCACACCCTCAGCAAGGTACGGAAAATCAGGCATCGACGTTTCCTACACCCACTCCTTATTTTTTTTATGAAGTTCATACTGGAGACAACCTTAAGACATATTAATAAAACTTGCAGGGCTTCGGTTCACTCATGTATTAGCTGACTTTTGATCCTGGATTGGATTTGAGGTATCCATGTCTTCCACTTTGTATGACCGTATAAAGTTTTTGAGATCAACAGGATCTTCAAACGCAGATGTTGTGCCTCTCATAGTAACTTTGAATGTGAAGGGATCTACCAAGCCAAATCTAGCATGTATTTATTTAATGGCTTGTCGAAAGGATAACAGTTCTTTCCTTCTCTGAGCAGTTATTTTAAAAACATCTTGTGATATATATATATATAGCACCTGTGGCCATTCCATGCAAAAAGTTTCATCTCCTTGTCACGGTTTATTGCACGGCACACGCCAGCCAGGGAACTCCTTCCCCAACACTGAATGTGGTGCACAATAAAATGCTTTTTATTTTTAATATACTACAGATTCTTTTTCAGTAGGCCTCCAACCGGTCTCACACCCAACCTCCACAACACCCCATGCCACAATGGACTAGGGACCAGGCCAGTGTGTATTAATAAGATAGGTATTATTTTATTATTTAATGAAAAAGGAAAATCAACGAATTACACAGCCACCAATGTTGTGGCAACACAACATGCAATAATCTCTACAAAACAACCAGGTTTAAGATATAATGTTACAGTTAATTCTGTTTTTTTAATGGCAGAACAGAAAAAGGGCAATTTACCACAATGATGGCACTACGGTTAAGTGCTCCCCCCTGCAACACTCACCCCCATACATCAACTGGACTTGATTCCTTTGAATGGAAGGCAGTGGCAAGGAGTAGGAATATAGGGGGGAAATAGTTTTTGGGGCGATGCCAACCACCACAAGATGGGAGGCCAGCAAAGAAAGGGAAAACCCGTTTTTGGAGAAAAATGGAAGAATCGGTTTTTACTATTTCTCACAACTGCTAAGAGACAGCATAGAAGAAAATCTGTATTGATTAAACTTAGGAGACAGGCAACGTTTTAGAGAATACTAATCTGCACACCAGAGAAAATATAAATAGTGTAGGAAAATCATTTTTGGGAGATAGCCAATGCAAAGGGAAAATACAGTGGCAAATGGAAATGTGTTTACACTGAGGCTTACAATGATAGGTATGCTCTGGGAAAGGGGTAACTTACAATAGGAAAATCGGTTTTCATTTACAAAGACAGAGGCACATAACCGGTAGACTTCTGGGCAAAGGGATTGCTCACACTAATAAAACCAGTTGGGGTTTAAACTGACAGATGCAAATAGGAATTTGTTTGGTAACACACACAATACACTGACAAGTTCGGTTTTCATCTCACAAGGGGAATAATTCTTTTGGGGAACACTTTAATGACTACAACAATTAACAAAAACACTGGGAACAAGATTGTTGGTTTAGAATTTCAACAATCCCGATGCCTGAAATTGAATGGGGGAATTAATTGATTTACTTACAAAAATACTAAGGATTTACACAGAAAAATTAGTATTTTTTTAATGGGGATATGCTAACATACTCAGGCAAACAAGAGATTATTTCATAGGGAGATGACTGAACTACACTGGCAATTGGCAATGAAGGGTGTATGTAATTTAGGGATGGGGTTATTGCTACTTACATAGCAAGCCTTTGTTTAAGATTCAGGAAAGCCAGCTGGATATCTGGACTCTCTGGAAACATAGGGTAAGGGGTCTGGTCACTGCACTCTCAAAGATGGTAATTTTCATCAGTATTCTCTCCGTCCTCCTTTTTCTGTCTTCCCCAGTTGTCTGTGTGTGTACAGTTCCCCTTATATAGCAGAGATAACATTACTACTTTTACAATCTAGGGGAGGTACCCTGCCATAATCCCTGCCATTAGGATTGGACAGTTACCGTCTCTCTCTCTGCCCCCAGTCAGGATTGGTTTAGGGGAGGGGAACACCATCTGTCTTTTTCCATTTGCCATCATCCTTTGTTCTCCTTACACCTTTTTGGCAAAAACTAGTTGTGCATCATAACTTCATAATTGTATTAGTCACTGCCATATGAAACATATATTCTGTTTAAACGGATCATGAGGAATTAGATAAGCCAACCGCCAAATCTGCATGAAGTAGCATGGCCACGTGTCACATTTTTGTCGTTTTCATAAAATGTACAACCGTTATGAACATGTAAGTTATCAAGCATGCTCCTCATTTCATTTTCCACCTTTTCATCAACTCTCATATTTGTCACATGTTCAGATCAGCCGGAAACCTAATCTAACTGGCCATTACAGTTCCCAGAGTCCCAGGGAGATGCTTTTAAAATGGCATAAAAACAAAATTAATCCTCAGCCGGATTGCTGCGCAAAATGCCTACAAAGAAAATAGTCTTTTAAATTAATTGGGAGTGTATCCTGTTCCACAAATGGGAGGGCTGCTTCATCTCCCACAACCATCTGTCTACCTGGGCTCGCCTGTGACCAGAGTTGTGTATAAGTCTCTTTGAAGTTAGAGTTGGCTCTTTTGAAGTGCTTGTAACAAGGGCTCACACCTTTTTGTCATGCTTCAGCTAATGATGATTTTTCCTTGAAGTCCCTTGCTTTAACTGCCTTCAGTGCCAGCAAGTCTGCGGAACACTTGGCTTTCAAAACCTGCAGCAGCAGATTCTATTGCAGGGCGTCATTAGATGGGAGATGTGACATCCAGTGCTGGAAGTGGGGCTTTTCATTGAGAGGTTTTGACCTCTGCCAGAACAGGTTTTTCCTGAAGTAAGTGTCTCTTCACATGTTAGTGGTGTTTTGTGGGTGAAACATAATATACATTTGCTTTGATCACCCCACACATCATGTTTTGCTTTCCTGACATATTTTTCTGTGAGCAGTGATATATTTTCCATTGTGGCTTTTTAAATCTGTTTTTATTTGCAAACACATCTGCAGGCCATTTTTGCTTTTAATGTTTAAAAATCCTGTTTTCCATGTCACAGTATTCTTTGATTCCTCCTTCTTGGGTGAATTAGCTGCTGCTTTTCTGTTGATAATGATAGGCAGGCCCTTTTCCACATGGCTCTCAAACTTTACATGGAACAAAAGAAAAAGCCAGGCCATTTCTGTTGCAATTTTTAAATGCCTGCCATTCATGTGACAGGGAAAGCAAAAGCCAGGCCGTTTTTGGTTGCAGTGTTTAAATGCCTGCTATTCATGGGAAAGGGACTTCTGTTTGGGGCCTTTAAATGCACTCCACATCCTTTACTTTCTATAAAATCAGCTGAAGCTGTGTATATTCAAGTAACAGGAAGGCGGGCCAGAGTTCATCTGTATCTTGTTTTTTTCAAGCGAATCCTATGAGCTCTCTGAATATTCAAGGAGATGGACTGAAACTTGAGGATATTCGGAAGCATCCTCCTTAAGAATTGAACAGCATCTTCACCTTCTGCTCCCTCATAAAGGCCAAAAATGCATACATTATTTCTGCGGTTTCTGTGTTCTAAGTACTCATATGTTGCTTTTGGAGGGCTATGACAGACTTTTATGAGGATGTGACATGCTGCGTACCGTCCTCTGCATTCCCTATCCACCTTTCAACCTCCTTAATTCTTGCTTCAAAGTTAGACCATCTTCATCCAACTGCTGGAGATTATTGTTAGTGACTTCCATAAAAAGTTTCAAAGCTCTTATTTCTAGTAAGATGGCTTCCATATTAGCCACTAAAAGCAGCTGGGCAAGAGAAGGAGGCTCACTTTTTGGCCTCTTAATATTCGAGGAAGCTGATGAAGGGACCTCCTTGTTTCCAGTGTCTTTTGTGCATTTCTGAGAGGATATAGCCTATAAAATCACTCAAACACTATTGCAGACCAAATGTATTTTATGTAATGCTCAAATAGGTATATGCTTTGGTTAAATACCTATCACCTTATGGGTTCCAATGCTTGCAAGCAATGGTAAAATAATAGCCAGGAGTGTTCAAGCTCTATTTCCAATATGTAATTCCAATCAAGACATATAGTCCTAATATGTTGCTCAGGTGCACATTCTTCTTATATAATGATTGAAGCTATATGCTCATATATCCTCCAGTCACAGTATATAATTACATGTTCCAGGGCCAATATAGACGTTAATGCCACTGAGAGACAAATGAGATATTTCTTTTTATAATGTAAAAATGTAAAAATCAGAAGTACCTTTTTTTTCCACTAGATGGAAATTAGCAATTAGGCCCGTATTGTGAGGAAAACCGAGCTCCAGAAAAACACTGTTGCAACGTGTAGACACGTGTAGGCTGTGTGACGGCTGTGCGAGTTACAGGTCTCTATGGGCGCCGAGGCCCATGGTTCTCTCCTCTTAGGAAGACCGAAATACACGGTTCGGAAGCCACACAATGGAGCCAGAAGTCAATACGCGGGTCCTCCCAGCAAGAGACTGAGTAAGAAAGTCAAATAATCTCTGGCAACTTCTCCAGATCACAACGGGGTGGGAGCAAACAGTTAGTCTGCCATTACTGTTCGACACCAAGCCACGCCCCCGACCACCCCGAATGCAGTATTAACATTTGGAAATCCACCAAGTTTATGAAGAGGGCCTAAGATGGAAACATGAGCATCAACATGAAGACCTTACAGCACCAACACAGGGAAGTTGTATCCAACATCTAACCCACCTGGAGAACTTTCACCTGCATCAAGCGTCAGGACCAAGAGTAATTGCTAGATCCATCCAAAGATGGGGTGGTCACCTGCCATCTGCCTCCACTTATGAGAACATTTCTCCACCCCTAAGAGCAAGTGTTGCAATGCCTTTGCTCTTCAGGCCCAACCTCTATCATATGTCATCTAAATCCATGTCAGTCCTGTTCCGTATCCCTTTCCCGCTAAAATTAGATATTTTCTTGGCCATTTTAGTGCCTGCACCTCTGCAATTAGCTGCAACATATTACTCTAGAACACTGAGGGCCCAGTTCACAGAAAATCAGACATCTAAAACAAGTGCAGAGGGCACACTTTTTTTAGATGCCCCGTTTTTGTAAATGTGCACATCACTTTTTACACAAAGGTGACCTGCTGGTATTCTGGGTGGCAGCGCAATCATGTGCTGGTCAGCCCTCTTGCCTACATTAGTGTGAGGAGCATGCTCCCAACATCAATGCATGGCGGGCTTCCAGCATTTCACAGTAAAGGGCACACCATACACTGCTGCCCATGCTGTGCTCGCTTAGTGTGTGAGTAAGCATGGACTGCCACTTCCATTCTGGTGTCTGCTCTGCTCTGCTCATACAATAACTGCTCTGCGTGAGAATGCAGGCACTACTTCTCTCCATGTCATGCCTACTTTTCATAAGAGCTTGTACTGCAGCAGCTTTCCTGTACCTGCTGTGCACATGTGGTGACATTTCACTGCTCATGCCTCCTGTTGTACCTAGTCCGTGCGTGAGGAGAAAATATTGTGTGTGTGAGAGGAGCATGCACTGCCATGCTAATGTTACACTCATTATCTGACCTTGTACTGTCACCGGATTACACTCTTCCTCATCTTCTTCGGTAAGTAGTAATAAAATCGCGGCAAAAATGCCGTGGTTTGACCTGTTAAAGGTGTACCCCATTATACCATTTAGGGGGGCGGGGGTTGCGGCGGTGTCCCCCGCTCCTCTTAAATTTATTCATGCCCCATTTTTCTTTCTCTCTCTCTCTCTCTCTCTCTCTCTCTCTCTCTCTCTCTCTCTCTCTCTCTCTCTCTCTCTCTCTCTCTCTATCTCATAGCTTTGTTCTCCATGGCCCCAAATTACAAAGTGCCAGGGACCGTAGTGTGCAGCAAGCCCAACCCTTCAAAGAGTGGTTTGGTGATGGGGAAGTTCTTCAAACAATAATTCAAAGGTGAATTCCAAAGCACATAGATGCATACATAGGGATTAAAAAGTAGAATAGCATAACAAAAACTTAACATACAGCATCGTAATGTTAAGAACGATGAAACACACTGGAAGCTTTGTAACAATGTCTGTAGTCCAAATGACTGTGGCGGATGAGGAGAGAGGGCTGGACGGGGGCATTGTGACTGGTAGAGAGGTTGAGAGAAGCGGTAAAGCAGGCAACCTCAATCTTAGCATTTAAGGCCAACCAGAGGCTGCTTCCGGCAGAGCAGTGATTTGGAGTGGGTGCCTCTGTGTATTTATTCATCTCATGTTATGGGGAGAGTTTACAGGCATTGCTTGTTATTAGGAGTGGAAGACAGGTTCAGTTTTCTGCTAGTCCTGGCCCTAACCTTCACAGCGATCTCACTGTATCTGTGGTAAAATGTGTCCAATGCTACAATAGCTGAACACAGAGAATGGTGATAGGTAGGGGGAATAATGACATCCTTGTGAAATAATCAACCCAGAGAGAAAGTGAGCAATGACAGACAGGCAAGCAGTGTGTGTTTCAGGACAAGTATTATCTGTCTGACTTGCTATACTATACATGTGACTGTGGCGCAGCAGGGCACCTTCCAAAAGACACCTCTCCTTATGGGGGGCCGGGGAGTCGGGAGTCTCCCTGCTGCAAGCGATAGCCACCGCAGGAGCCAAGGGGTAGGTTTCAGGTCCTGCATCTATGAGTAAGGCGAGGAGGGACCCAACTTTGATCTTAGTAACTCAGCGGGTTCCTCTTCCCATAGGTGTATGCTGGTACTATGGACCCAACTATACTATAGCCATAATTTAAGGCAAGTTTAAAGATCCTCCCTGCAGCCAGACGTTCGGAATTTGGGCTTCTAAGAATGGGTATGGGTGCCTAATGCCAGGGATCTACCAGTGTAGGCCAAACCTTGATCATTACCAGGTCAAGTCCGGGCCAAAGCACCCTCTTGCCATTCCTCCCATGATTAAATATATCCCATTCCACATCAGGAAGGACACATAGCATCATGCAGCAACATACAGCTCTCACTTCTGGGAATCTAAGCTCGTGTGTGCAGCCAATGTTCCCTCAGTAACAAAACAAATGCCCTAGAACTATCTCATTGGTAGTTGGTGTATTGGTGTTTGCTTATTTGCATTGACCTCTGCTACTGACGAGTCCCTCAAAAACATGGACACAGCACTGTGGTCAGCTGACAGAGGTTTCCAATAGACAGAGTCCTCGCTGTCACGCTATCATGCAAAGACTGAGATAATGCTGCACTGCAGCGCACTGCACTGTTGCCTCTGGCAATACTGACAGTGTCCCTGGTCCATGGGCTTTTCCTGCTACAAATTAGTCTGTGATGTCCTTGTTCTCTGGCATACAATAAATCGAATGGTGTGGGGCAGTGTAAGATGCTAATATATTTAACTTAACAAACCAGATGTTTTTATGTGTGCTTCTCGTGGACTGCTGTCTAGAAGTTACCCCATTGTTACATCAATTAGCAAGGGTGAGCTATCGTAGCAATATATTCAAGCATTCCTTATTGGATGGCTCCTGGATGAGTACTCACACTAAACAAACCATCAGTGAACAGGTAACTTTCATTGTATAGCAATACTAACTATTTTAGGGCATAGGCGTACGTTCCATGATGGTAGTGCAATTCCCATTTCCTCTTACAGTTCTAGATCATTTCCCCTCAAACTGCAGGACACAGCAAATCTGTGTGCCGCAAGGTGGTGCTAGGCATGCCGCAAGGTGGTGCTAGGCGTGCCGCAAGGTGGTGCTAGGTGTGCCGCAAGGTGGTGCTAGGCGTGCCGCAAGGTGGTGCTAGGCGTGCCGCAAGGTGGTGCATGCCACAAGGTGGTGCTAGGTACGCTGCACCGCCAGTGGCCGCAAAACTGCTGAAGTGTTTTATTTAGAAACTGATGAACTAACAAACATCATAAACCGAGCCAAACTAATTGCTATTGTATGTTTTGCTCACGGGTGCTTCATAAAGGAACTATTTGTAAAGAATTCCCTGAGCAAACAACCGATAGACATTTTAAATGAAGGCATTGAAAGGAAAAAACTGCACATTTCTATGCACGTATAGGCTGCTGTGAAGACAAACTTTTGAAGGCTTCCTCTCAAATGTCACAAAACAAAATGGAACGGTTCAAGTCTCTCATAGTTTTCCTCACCGTGCACACTTATGGCCAAGAGTTTGCTGGAGCAACTCACTTCAGTACTGGGTGAATGTGTCAACATGTTTAAGTAAATCAAAAGCTAGAAATGTGTCGTATATTTGAAATGTTTTGTGAAGAAATGGTTCAACATCTTTCTCTCCTACTTCACACTTAAGTACGATGGCAGCCAGCGCGAGGAAAGATGCTATCAAGAATATTCAAACTCTGCAACGAAAGTACAGAATTCTTGATAGTGAAGTATACACGATGATTTCTATAAGATCTGTTGTTAGCTCAACTTGCTTATCGGACAGAGGTTTTTGAGTACCACAGTGTACTAAACCGCAAAAAAGCGGCGAACCAATGAAAACGTACTAACCGTCTGGCAAATTAAGGGGACTTAGAACAAAGTTGCCGTTATGACAGGAGGAACTAAAGCAAGGATCAACAGTCGATGCTTGAATCGATACATAAGGTAAAACATGACGATGGGTCTAAGCTTGTACGAGTGACTGAGAAATATTCGATCATGACGCAGGAATTAGGGTGCTTTATTTCGATGACATGACTGATGGTTACGATAAGATTTGCAATCCCATTGCTGCATCCGCTGATATCTCAATAAAACATTTTAAATTTGCATATGTGATGAGTTAGCCAACCGCGGGGGCAATCGAAGTTTACTATCAATTTCCATGAAAAGAATATCCAATAAAGTCTGATGAGGTGACTTCGATTTTGATACCATCATTTTCAAAACCTCTATGTGTGGTCTCAGATTTCCAACTTTATCATCAGTTAACAACAGCAAGATGGCAAGTTCACGCAGATCGGAGCAAGAACTATGAGTAGCTCGTCACAATTTGGATCCAGACAGACATTTGTGCCCCACAAAAGAGGCGCACATATCTCATCAAGTAAATTACATATTATATTGTAATAATGCACGTGTCAATTTCTAGTGTATGTATTAGTGTAACTAATAAATGTATTTTACAATATAGATTACAAGTGTGCTGTGAAAGTCCTAATGTGTGCCATGGGTAAACCACGTTTGCAGAGTACTCGTCTAGATAATATAAATCGTTACATTCTACGTCTCATGCCTCTCCAAGTGGGCACGCCACTAGCTTGCCTCTTAAGTATATCGTTTTCAAAGGGCAGGTGAAAAGGGCATCGCTTACCTTCACAATGCCAGGCCCTTCTTTTCAGGGAAGCACACATAGGAAGTTCCTAACCTTTGGCCGACAACCACCACCACCTTCTTCCAGACCTTGCGGGATGCATATCATCCTCGCGCCCGCTCTTGCTCATTGGGAGAGCGCGTCAGAACCATCCATCTACCATTTTCAAGAACCAAGCAGAACTCTATGGGCCCGAATCACAGAAGCGTTTTATAATGGCGCAAGGAACCCCATTGGAAAACGCTCTGTGAATCAGGCCCTATGTATCCCAACCAGCGTAGGGGCCAGTTTAGGGTACCCAGAGTCCTTTTAGCCACAGCATCATTGCGAATGTGCAATGCAGGAATGCAAAAAATGCAGAAGATTCACAGGAAAAAGGCCCATGGCGCTGAGACCAGCCAAGAAAAATCTTGACCGCCCCTTATGCCATTCCACCCCTAGACACACTGTGACCACATTTACACCTATGAGCCCAATGGGACGGGAAGATAATGGGGCACGTGAAAGTGGGGAGGTAAAGGGTACAAGGGATCAGGGACTGTATATGAGAGGAAGCAGTGGTGAGAAGAAGGAAGGGACAGAACTAGCCTCTAACTCTGCCGCAGTTTGAGTGTTATACAGAGAGTATCAGTCTCAAACTACTTGCTTGTGCAAACTGAGCATATCCTCGTCACATAACACTTCTGTAGACAGATTACAACTGCCCGGGCGGCCAGATAATGGTATAGGGCTGCATGCTGGACGCCCATTCTTTTAAACCTACTTAATAACACTGGACAGCACTGTTCATACTTGACTGTTTCCCACAGAACTCATAGTCGGGTTGGTTCCAAGGGATTTGATGGGGTGAGGTTGCTCCACTGCACTCCACCCACATTAAATGATAAGTGAAAGAGTGACAAGTTGAATCATTCACACCAATCACAATGGATGCCCAGGGCACAGGAGAGCATGTCTCACCTTGTCTGTGAACAATATTGCTTTCCACGAGCTGCTGGAGGTCCGAGGCCTTGGTGGATCCAGAAAACACCATCCTCTTTATTAACAACTTGGATTTATCTGGAAAATTAAACACATCACTTCCTGTCAAATGCTACTTCTACAAACTGAAATGAGAGATGTTTATTTTTCTTAAATGTGCGAGGCATGCTACACATTTTATGCAGGATATTTTGTGAATGGTTGTAGGTAAAAAGCTGTATGGTCTTGCAGAGAAACATGTAAAGGGTAAATGAGTGCTGTGTACCTTGAGTATTGATGAAGTCATTAATCATCGCCGTCTTCCCCGATCCTGGAGGTCCGATTAAGAGGACATGCTGGTTCCCCATGCTGGCGTACTCCATGAATGTCCGAACAATCATCTATGATAAACAATGGTTTTACTTCACTTGCCACAAACATGGACCTGGGGGCGTGGTATTGGTTGGCTGCACAAGAGTCCCTCAATACCTTAATTGACCAGAAGCATGCAAAGCAAGGAAATGCTTGAACCTTCCTGAGGTGCCCTCAATGACCGATTGTGGGGAACATTCATTAGGGGTAAATTGTGGCAAAAAAGAGGCCAGAGTGAGTGAGTGAAGTGAGTGACGGATTGAAGCTGTTTGTACAACACACTAAATGGACCAACCTGTCTCTAGCGGCGGGCGCACGTGCAAGGCTCCAGCAGCAGCCATGCATTTGGTAATAAGCCTTCATCCAGCGGATGTGTTCTGGTCGTGTGCCACTTACCGTGTGTATTGTGGTAACAAACACCTCTCCCAGGATATCTGTGCTCCCAATGTAGGTCATTTCCGGCAGTCGTGTTTGCCACGTGTCCCACTCCCCTGACTCATCCACATAGTAGTCAAAGACTGAGATCTCATTTTCATAGTCTGGTAAACTACGGAGAGACAGAAAGAGAGTGCAATATACATACATAATGATGTGATCATGATAATGATGTGTTTACTTATGTAGCACCTTAATCCAAAGCGCTTTACAGAGCACATAGTCACATAAAATATCACCCAACCGAAATTAGTACATAGAGAGAGAGGAAGGAAGAAAGAAAGAAATATATATATATATATATATATATATATATATATATATATATATATAGATAGATATATAGAGAGAGAGAGTGAGGGGACGATATAATATAGACATGGAGACAGAGAACGAGAGGGGATATATATATACAAGGAGAGGGATAGAGCGAGAGAGAGAAAGAGGGAAATATATATACATGTAGAGCGAGAGAGAGAGAGAGAGAGAGGGGGGGTGAGAGAGAATAAGTAAAGTTAAATAGCAAAATACATTCACTGACAAAATGCCCTTTAAAAAAAAACGGGATTGGTGGAGAAAAAGAACTGTGTAATCCTAACAAAAACAAAAAGAATGACAAAAATTCCCTAAATGATTGGGAATGGCAAACGGTTGAGAGGAAAAAAGCAAAGAAGAAAAGGATGTAAATCCCCTCCGACAGCGGATGCAATAATCGAAGAACTTACAACTACGATTTCGAAACAGGTGCAACCATCATTGACCAGCTCAAGACGAAAAGGAGCCAACAGCGAGTTTCACTCGAAACCTGCTGTCCGACCACAAATCATTAGGGAGGATGCCTCTGAAATCCGTGCGTCCCATGCTTTAATGGGGCCTACAATGGTGGAACAAAACTCTACGCCCAAATCTAAGAAGCCTCTGATGTTCGAATCAGTCTTTGATGAGGAGCAAAATATTCCACTGAATCGGTCGAAGTTACTATCTTTGCTGTCCTCAATCCCTCATCTCTCATCGATCTCAACACAAGAACTAAAATATGTGCATTTGAGTGATTGATCAATGTCTAGGCAAGTGCACCGCTTACTTTACTTCCAAACTGATTGATGATCTCATCTACTTGCATCAAGAAGACATTGTGCTCTAGGGATTTGAATGTTATTACTCTGACTTGGATCTGAAGTACTACGCACGACTTTGACTATGAGTGTCGTTGGCCCACCAATCAGTCAAACCCCGACGCAGGGTGGAGATGGTTGGCAAGTACCATGCCCCAAATACAACAATGCAACCTGGTTTCTAGACTGAACTTACTATGCTGGAACATACAAGGCTTCAACTCCTTTCTCCAAAAAGCCCAAGCGAACAAACAAAAAAGCTATAACATCATGTTCCAAGAGACGTGGTTGCTGGAGAGCCCTGTGATAGATGGCAGGCTTGTTAACCACAAACATGCCATCAAAGGAACACAGGGTCGCCCCACGGGAGGTCTATTAACAGCAGGTAAAAACAATTGGAATTATACTGTAAGATATTGGCCATGCAAATCTGCTGCCTTATTGGCAATGGAAGTTTCGGAGGGTAGGGTGCCTTTGTCTCCACAGATGCTAAATGATAAATGAGCAGGAAAATGTGTTAATAGAATGGAATGCCACTCATCCCCAATCTGCCATTATAATAGGGGGGGGCTTTAACTGTGACAGCACAGTCTCCGAGGACGGAGAAGGGTTTGGGGAAGAAAATCCTCTACCACGATTAATCAACCTGTCAGCCTAAGAAAAAGAGGAGCTTGTGGTAGACTGTGGTCCCAGTTTCTGTCTAGGTGGGGCTTTGCTCAGTCCAACCTATTGTTTGGGGAGTTGTGGGCGAAGAGTCCAACCTGGAAGAACTTTGGGGCTGAGTCCACGTTCGATTACATCATTTTGAGAAACTTGGATCAAAGTGATATACATGCGTTTAAGGTAGAGATGATGCATCTGAGCGATCACCCTATGCTCATCAGACAAATCTGACAATAACCAGTAGACAAAACATAGTCTGGAAAATAGGGACGGTTCATATAGCCAATCTTAAACAACTGGTGGGCCGCACTCCCGCAAGAACAGAAACAGAAAGCGACTCTTCCAGAAAAATTTGCTAATATTGTAGCTAGATTTGGTTCCCTGGCCCGGGAACCACCGGCACACCCACTGATTCTGTTTGTCTAAAATCAAGCAAATATATTTGATCAAACCATAAATGACAAAAAAAGGAGCTAAAGCAGAAATTGAAACATCTAAACTCTATCAGCCAAAAAAGGGGCCGTTCTTACAGAAAGGCTAAAAGTTCATAAAAGAGAATATAGCAAATCACTTAAGGCGCATAGACTCCAATTCTATATCTCTAGAAATCAAACTCTGTTTAAAAGCCTACTCGACTAAGACATCCATTCAATCTGGAGGATCCTAAATGGCACCCAGGACCAGCAATCGAGTCTGCAATCGTGCTGTGTGTCAGAGGCTGGGTGGTGTAATTATTACCATAATAATGTTTACTGTGTAACCCTATTATCCCAGAGGGACGGGAGCTCATTAATAGATCTGAGATGAGTTTGATAAGACAGACATCTCTATGGCAATTAAAGCATTGAATAATTACAGAGCAAGTGGCCTGGACTGGGTGTTGAATCAATTCTATAAGGAAAACCCTGAGCTTTGGTCTGACATCCTATTCAGACTATTCCAACAGATTGCCAAACACACGGACTGCCCTGGCTCGTGGCGGTCAGCTACAGTTGTCCTGTTTTACAAAGGTGGCAAGAGATAAAAATCCGACAAACTACAGGCTAATTGCATTGATCGACTCTGCAGCCAAGTTCTTTGCCAAATTGGTGTTCAAAGACTTAACTAATTGGGCAGAGAATGAGAGGATATTTAGCCCCCTTCAGACCGGGTTTAGAAAGGGTATCAGCACCCTGATGAGTGCTGTAGCTCTCTCGGTCTGCACCTCAGATATAGGTGGCAGTTCTGGGAAATCGTTATACGTGGCAGTGCTGGATTTGAGCGCTGCTTTTGATAACGTTAACACACAAATTCTTTGGGAAAAACTCAGACGATGAGGCATTGCAGAAGGCCTTCTAAGAATGATCCAACTATTACATAGGGATAGCTCAGTAAAGATACGGTTGTACAGTCAGGGGGCCCTGACAAAGTCTATCCTAATCACCAAAGGGGTGAGACAGGGATGTGTAGTGGCACCTACAATCTTTAATCTATATCTAGCCGACTTATGGAAAGAAGTTTGGCATGGGGAGGATATGCGCCCAAATGGCAAGACCTACGTGAGTTCATCATAGCCAAACCTCGAGGTAATCTTTGACTCTACTCTCTCCTTCTCCCCTCACATCTCTGACGTCTCTAAGAAGTCACACTACCAGCTGCACCACCTGAGAGGTATTGTTCCTTTCCTCTCCTTCCCCCAGAAGCTCACTGTCTTCAGATCTCTGTTTCTCTTTAGGCTGGACTATTGCAACAACCTCTTTCTAAATTTGCCTGCTTCTACTCTCCGCCCTCTGCAACTTATCCAGAACAGGACTGCGAGACTTGTCCTTGGCCTTAAGCCCAGGGATCGTATCTCTCCAGGACTGAAATCTCTGCACTGGCTCCCAGTGGCTGCGAGGATTAAGTTAAAAACCCTCTGCATCGTACACAAGGCCTTCTGGGGCTTGGGACCTCAATACCTTCAGCTCTCTCTTCCTAAATACCTTCCTTCTTGAGCTCTTCGCTCATCCGCCTCCAACTCCCTCAGGGTCAGTCGCTTCTCCAAGCAACGAGTTGGTTGTAGATCACTTGCCTCTGGTGGTGCCTCCCTCTGGAACAGCCTCCCTGCCTCCCTTAAACTTGAGGAGAACCATCTCCGGTTACGGAAGCACCTCAAAACCTTTCTCTTTGCTTCTGCTTTCTCTCCTCCTCTCCTCTGCTGACCCCCTAACTGGAACTAGAACTGCACTTGCATCCTTGAGACCCTCTGATCTCGGCACCACCTGCACTGCCCACCTGGCTACCCCCGCACTTGGGGGCTGTTTCTGTATGCATACAGTCCCCCTCCCAGCCCTTGACACCTGTTGTCTGCACTTATCCATGCACTTGCCACATGCTGGCTGCTACTTACTTATTGTTGTTATCTTTGCCATGTACTGCACTGTCCCAGACCCCTTACCAGGCACTTGCACGATCTGAATGACACCTGGCCTAATAGGATCGCTGTCCGTCCTCACTTTGTTCCCCTCCCTTGCCTCGTCGTGCCTTGAAACACTTGTGTATAGGTGCGTTATAAATGCCATATCATATAATATCATATCATATGCTGACAATCTGATATTATTGGACTTCAGAGTCTACCTGATGGGGTCCAAACCTTCCTGACAAGCAACCAATTGAAAATCCACCCCCTCAAATCCTACGCAATGACCTTTACAACAAAATGCACAGGTCGTAGGTACTCATGAAAAGTAAATCAAACCACGATTAAGCAAGTAGATAACATAATTTATCTGGGCTTCCCGATTTCCACAAAGCAACATCTGACCATACAAAAGGGAACAATGGAAGCAAAAAATAGGTCATCTATTACTCTGGTGAAAGTCATGAAAAACAAGCTCTGCACATGCTCCCTACTCCCACTAATTGAATTATATAAATTAAAAATAACAGCAACAATATTATACAATGTGTGCTAGTACTGTTTGGGAACAGAGCTTTCCTTGATCGGCTAGAAAGCAAAATCTGGAAAACTGTGTTGAGCCTGCCAAAATCCATCCCGTTCAGTGCAATTAGATTGGAACTGGGCCTGACCTTGTGGTGGGTGCAATACATAAAAAGATCCCTATCTTTATTATCCAAAATAGGAGAAGTTGTAGAACACTCCCTGAGCTCATGCGTACAAGAACATATGTGTGTTGGCCTAGAGTCTACATTTTTTTCTTGCAAAAATGTCACAATAATTGTAAGACCTATTCGAAATTGATCCAAGTGTGTAGTGCAGACAGTGCTTTCATAATAAAAAAAACAAAATAAAGTGATGGGACAGAAACACTGATTATGAGGACCTAACAAGCTCACGAAAATACAAAAATAATCAG
Organism: Ambystoma mexicanum; assembly: GCF_040938575.1. NCBI lineage: Eukaryota > Metazoa > Chordata > Amphibia > Caudata > Ambystomatidae > Ambystoma > Ambystoma mexicanum. Next base: position 741,852,497 of record NC_090927.1, on the reverse strand, counting down.
CACCTATGCACTCCCCTGAATAAGACAGGAGCATACCTTCAAAGATTTCCTTCAAAAAAGCATGGAGACCTATATCTCAAATTTCGCTTAAATGTCTTCCTGACGATGGAAGTAATAGGTCTGAAACATATGGTTTCTAAGGATTTGCGAGGATGTCATGTGTGTGGGCTAGTCCCAATCAAAACTCTGTCTCATCTGGTTTTGGAATGTCCTGTCTTTAAGGAGCCGAGAATTCACTTACTAGGAAAGTTCATCTATTCTACCTGCTGGGGTTTGTCAGAAAATCTGTGGGCAAGGCTTATGACGACCACAAATGAGGGTCTCATAGTAGCCTTATCATTCCTCGAACAAATATTTGTGGAATTGAATAAGAAAATGAAGCACGGGGAAGCTGATTGGAGAGCGATATTGCAGGACTAATCACCCTCCCACGTTGCTCTCCATGAGCTGACTGGTGTCTCATACAGACTGATTAAGGACACAGTAACAGGCTGGAATATAATGTAATTCCGCATGGCAAAGCAAAGCTAGAGTTTGTGTAGGGAATCCGACGGAATATGTAACGAGATGACGACATGTATGTTTTCGAATCTTTATTGTTTACTCTCATGTATGTTTTCGAATTTTTATTGTTTACTCTATATATGCTGATATATTAGTCATATTTTTAATTGTATTCTTATTTTCTCTCTGTAGTGTAAAACGTTTATTTATAAACTAAACACACTATTTACTTTTAAATAAAAAAAGTAATACAAATAAATAAAAAATAGATACTAGCCACATTGAAAAGTTAATGACAATCTAAAAAGGAATACAAAGTCACACGTTGACACATTCCAGTTATTTCTACGGCTTTACAAATGGCGGACACAAAATAAAAACACTAAAGGATAACAAGGGATGAAATTAATGCGAGAATAACTTGATACGGAATCGTACAAAAATGTCGACCTGGGAATTGCGACGGCCGAAAATGCCAATTCTTTTTTTCTTTTTAACCCATCCCTTACACCATATATATAGGTGGGGGGGTCTAGAGTATGATATTAATATGGGGGGCCTGCGGGGGTGTCCCCCCGCATATATATGTGGTGTAAAGTGTTAAAAAAGAAAAAGTCGGCATTTTCGGCCATCGCAGTGATCACATAGATCCACTTGATACGGTAGGTTTGTGGGTCGAGTAGCTCTTTCTGACACTTGTTACATTTCTCAAGTCACAGGTTTAATTTCCAGCCTTTCATTTTATGGAGGTTGATAAAAATGAGCTTGAATGAGTTGAAGAATTAGTGACACGTGTCATGTACGGCGCTCTTAAACTGCAAGAATGCCGTATTCATTTAGTGCCTATCACCACAAAACAGTGGCGCACAAATGGTCCCTCAATAAACTGGCAAGGGGCCCCTGACAGTATTCATTCTCTGTGAAAGGTGCGAGTCATTGGCTGGTATTTCATGAACCCTAATGTCAAAATGTCTGCCCCAAAAGTATATTCCCGTGAACCAAAGTTGCCATTTTCACCAAACAACTGCTCATTTGCTAATGCCTGTGGCGAAGTTCCGTGCTTTTGTGACACTCATTGAAAAAAGCTGGATTTCACCGAGAAACAGTTGCAAGTAGTGGTCGAAGTGTACGAAAATAAGTAGTGGAACTATGTTCACTACTGTCCTGTCCTCTCTCCCCACAAACCCCATTGCCATGCCCCCTCCCACGCACAATACAAACCTGCAAACCAATGCGCCTTCTGTTAAAGAGACCGTTCAGTGCCGTGCACTGAAAGTGCAAGTTTCAACTTCCTACACTTTTATTTTAAAATTAAACCATTCCGGAACGGTTACTTTTTAAAATAAAAGTATAGGAACAGTAAAGCTTTTTTTTAAAAGTAGAGGAGCACCGCTCTCGCCAACTTCGACCACGCCTACTTCGACCACTGGTTACAAGGAAGCACATGTCTATCCTCTTGTGTATGGAGATGAAAAGGCTTAGATGAAGGCAGCAGAGGCGTGGCTAGGGAGGATGGGGGGTTATAGCGCGGGGTCTTTTGGTTGTAACCCTAGAAAGAAGCTCAGTGGCTAGAACCAAAAGGCTAGCTAGCTAGCCCAGAGTCCCGACATTAGCGTAGCCCCGGATCTTTTCCAGACCTAGCAACACCCCTGGCAGGCAGTGAATGATTCGGCAAGTATGCGGTCATGAGACGTGGCAAGGTCTGCAAACCGTCACGCGTGACGTGTCACTTACATTGCCATGCATCTTCCTGGAATTGCATAAAACGAGATACAGGATGCCCACTCAGTATTAGCAGTGCTTTATTTTCCAGATGGGACTCTGATCGCTTAGGGGCATACATGCCAACATTCCAAACTCACCTGGGAGGGAGATTTCATCAGAGATATAGGGAGATGTACATTTTCTCATAGGCATTGGGGCTTGAATTATGTTAGGTGGGAGAACGTGAAAAATAGCAATATTTTTCACTGGAAAGTCGGCAGTCTACTGCCGAAATTGGGAGGGTTAGCATGCATGTATGGGGTCATTTTTGATCCTGTGGTGCATGTACACAGTGTGTAAAAACATGTTTAAGACAATGGACCTAGTTTACAATACTTTTTCCAAAGGGACTGTGCCATTGTAAAACATTTCTGTAAATCAGGCCCAATGTATGCAGGTTTGTTTGCACTGTGACTGAGTTTTTCAGTGTAGTGGGGGCGTAGATACTAATTTACGAATACGATACCCTACCCCGATCCGCGCCGCCTCACAAAAGAAGCAGCATTTCTGACTACATCTGCAGTGCCGGATTATCCATTAGGGCAAGTTGGCACTGGCCTATGGGTACCACTCCTATTAGGGGCCCCGGGGAAGGCAGAGGCTTTGATGCGCTGGTGTGCTGCACAACGGCATGCGCCGCTTTGGCATTCTTATGATTTACAAGGAAATTATTTGAATTCGTTTGGAATCTGCATGTTTTTGCACCTGCAAGAATGAGACGGATTCCACGGGACCACATGTAAATGCTGTCTGCAATGAACGATTATGGCAAGCACCATTTACAATCTCTTTTGCTAATGGTGCAAACCTAACATGGCAACCATGTCCATCTGTTTTCATGTGTAAGATTTGCAGCCATAGAGGAAACGGTAACAAGGTGGGGAATGGTTACTCATAAAAGGTATGCTCATCTCTTTCAGGGGAGATCCAGAATGACCCCCACAGTGTTTGCCCATTGTTTTTTCTTCTATCGCTCATACACTCACTCACTCTCTCTTCCTCTTTCACATGATCTCACACTCCATCCCACACGTTGGTGAGGGAAGGGGATAATGCCAGAACTGTTCCTGAACAATAGCTTTGTAGAAAAGTGCAGGTTTAAGAAAAGAGAGGTGGTATGGGGCACTTACACGGATGTGTACACTTTTATGAGTTCATTGAATTTCTTCATCTCCAAGTTGTCCAGGAGTCCACCCACTGACCAGATCAGGCAGAAGATAAAAAGCCTCTCGATGTGCAGCTGCCCGCCGATGCTCTGAGCCTTATCGTTCAACATGGCCGCCAGCAGGTTTGTGCAGGTATGGAACAGGCCAACCTCTGTGATGGGCACCAGGGGCCTGCAGGGAAAGACAGAACCATGCAGATACTCATCATAGGTTATATGTCACAGGGCAAAGAGAAAGAACAGGAGTCAGCCGGACATGCAGGTTGCCACAAGGAAATCAAGCTTAATTCGGTAATGAAAATATCTATATATAAACCTTTCATTTTTACTATAATTATGAGAAAATGGCTTTTGCTTATCTAGTTTGAATTCATGTCCTAGGGTACCAGGGCAGCCTCTAGCTCATTTGTTGTTTCTGTAGCAGTGGTGTAATTTCACCAAAGCTATAGGGGGGCTGAAAGTAAAGTGACAGCTCATGACCCTCGATATTCATAAACAAACCTCATTAAAAACTTGAATATTCAGCATGTTAATGATAGGCGTTCCATTGCGCGTAGGTGGGGTGCCTTACTCATAGAAGACACTAGTTTAGTTCCCATTCCTTGGAGTGGTGGTTGAGAGGGTTGCATTGGCAGGTGTTTGGTTGGGGAGCCTGGTTGGTTCCGTAGCAATTGTTTCTAGGAAGAGGATTTCATAACAAGCCAGGATAGTGAGAGGGCTGCAGGGAGTTCATTGGTTCAAAAGGCGCCTCAGGCAAATTGGAATGCAGGCCACATTCGATAACTGCCTTTTATCTAAACAGCAACAGATCCTGCTTTCCCTTTGCCAGGGGGATTGGCATGAGGGCAGAAACGAAGTCCCTTCCAGAAGTTAAGAGTAAAGTGGACTGGAGCCAGAATGCATACAGTGGTAACACAGTGAGTTGTTCTAGTTACCTCTCTTGAGAAATTAAATTCTTTTAGAACTTGTTCGAACTGGAGACTGTCTGTGTGGCACATGAGAAGCCTCCTCATTGATTAAAGTTTAGTGACGTCCATTCCCCAGAGTCCTGGGGTAATTCTTTCACATACGAAGTCAACGTGGCATAAAGGTTGCGGTTATATCTTCGGCCTGTGCTCAGGTGTGAGACGCTGCACAGACTTGGGAGTAGTGTCTCTATTTACTGCATAACATATGCGCATGCCCGGAACACTGCGTCCCTTCACTGAGCACAGCGGAGTAGATGAAAAAGAACCAACTGTGGAGCCTAACTAAATACTGAAATTCTACTTAAAAGCCAAGTGTTTCACGAGGCAATGTCCTGGAATTCCCTCAACTGAAGTGTAGGGATCATTAGAGGCACTTAGGGCCAAGGGATCTGCTGCTAGGGGGTTTCTGGCCAATTTTACAAGTGATTAACCAGAATTCAACTAAACAAGACTACAATGAGTTTAAGAGTTTGTTAACTAGATGTAGTGTAAGTTAGGGACAGAGAGAGTAGTTAGTATCTCTAAAAAGACTGCTTATATATTCTGAAAAACCTAATGATTCAATGAAGAGGAACGACTGAGAGTGTAGAGTTGGGCACAGGTGCTGTTACTATGTGTGGAAATTGGTTACTGGGTACTAGAAGATTAATGCGCAAGAAGCTGTTGCAAGAAAGTAAACATTTTGTCCATGACAAAGGAGACAGGAGTTACGGGATACGTCTTATTGTAAGAGTACATCACCATAGGGTAAAGTGGATAAAATATTGGGTGCAACTGGATCCTCAGCTGCCCAGTACAGTGTAGTATAGTGCAATGGTATATGGTATTGTGCGGTGCAGTGATAAGAATTGGGTCCCTGGGGAAGGGAGTGATCCACAAAAACATTAAGGTCTCATAGAAAAATATATCAGTAAAATCAGAGTCACACTGAGAGCGTAGGATTGAGATAGGAATATCCCAGGATTTTAGAAGAAGACCATTGAGAGTTTTAAGAGGTATTGCCTGCATTCTCGGTGCTATTATTTTCCTCATAATAATAAAACATTTACATTGGCTGCATAGATTGAAAGCTCCTGCCAGTATGGGATTCAGGAGCAAGAAATGTAAACAGTAAGCCATCAAACAACTTATAGATAACTACTGACAGTGGAACACGTAAAATAAAGAAGTGTCTTCTCGGTTTAAATGGTCAGAACTATGGCAAGGCATTAAAGACAGGTCAGTGGCACATGCACAGATGTGTCAACAACTGGCCTGTCTGATGGGCAATGGCAGGGAAAGTGACTTGAAAGAGGTTGTGAACGAAAGGAGGACATTACCTCATAAGCCACGGCTCCAACAGTAGTGGAAGTTTGGCAATCACCATGAGAGGTAAAAGCACCCTCAGAAAGGAAGCAAAGCCCTGACTGAACGGAGGACAGACAATCGGCCATATTGAAGTTGTATGAAAAGATATTTCTGAAAAGGGTTTCCTTTAAACTCAAAAGGTAGTAGAAACCTCAGGGAATGGCTTAGGGCAAAAGCAGCACAACACCAAAGCTGTAGATGAAGTAGACACAACGACTGGGGGCATGTACAGACACACTCACACACGCGCCTGTAAGATGTGCTCACAACTCAACGCTCAGTGGCTGCGGTGAATGTACTTCACCCTCATCTATAACTTTCCCGTTTGATCCTCACAAGTATATGTTTGTAATTTAGTTACTTTTACTGATCATTCTTGGCAGACACCATCATATTCACACAAACCCGTTGCAATACAACTCTTGAAATGTATTTCAATTATCAACACATTGTATAAAGGCTGCAAAATTAAAAAGAGCACCAGAGAAGAAAACAATTCCGTACAAAATGTAAATACCACTATGAAGACCTCCACTATTGATAGCGGGGCTTCCTAAGATAACAGCCCCCTTATATCAAATCAAATGTATGTACAAGAATGAATGCTGACGGCCTCCGGGACTACTATATCCCATAAGGCAAGTCGGGTGTTGGATCATAGTGGTAATGACAACCATTGGTATAGAAAGTATAGGCTGGCACTTGTGGAGGGTTACATATATGCCAGCAGCACAACCAGCAGAACATTGTTATGTGTTTTAAAACAGCAGTTTCTAAATGCAAAAACATTTGCCTTAAATGTAGTGGGTTAATTGCAGACTTTTAGCTGTTCCTTATCTACATTATTATGACATTTAGGGGATTTAATTCAGCCATGCCTCCTGAAATGCAATGGGCTGATTGCAGCAATCTGGTGTTACAGAATGGTGCAACCAAGAGGGCCATCAGCTCTTGATTTGTAAGCAGTAGACAGCTCTGATTTAAAGTACGTGGCTTGTCCCCTACTTATTCTGTTGCCTAGAAAATGTCATGACTAGTAGTAACGTTAGTATTATTGTGTTTCTAAAATAAAGGAAAAGACCAGCAGTAACATGTTATTAACGTTGCTGGGATTATCAGTACAAAGTTGTAATATATTGAAGATATAATGACAGAAATATATGAATGGGGGAATTTTTCAGCCTACAGAAATGCACAAGCTGTTGCCTTTCCCAATGCTGGTTTAGTCAGCACCAGCGTTAAGAACTATGCAAGCCACTGAGCAACTTCTGGAGTAGTCCTCTTTTGGAGCTAATGAAATATACACATTGTGATAAGTACAGGCATGAAGCATGTATGCCAAATTGTCTCTTTGCAATACAAACCAGATTGCTAGCAACATGCTTCTTCGGGTTTCCCAAACCAGATTAATTTCATTCATTCAAAGGCAACATGAAAAAACAAAACTGCGTTAACAATGTTCACAGACCTGTTAGTTAAGTAAAATAGAAATATGTTTTGGAATGCACAAGCCATTTAATGATTACATATGTATAGCTGGATTTCTTTTACTGTAAGCAATTTGTGTTTCTTTACAGAAAGAAAATATTTTACTTCTGTAACTTGGGACAGTGAGAAAGTCCCCTGCTGTGATCTGGGGATCTCCAGTGAAGTGACCTAAACCTCATGTCTCCACAAACCAGTGAATTATGGGCCTGAAGGCCTTAAGGGGAGGATCCCCAACTCATCCTAACTTAGTCCCCGTCTGCACCTAGGGACATGGTCCTTCTAAGGGACACAACGCCCACACCTGGGAAGCAGAGACCATATCGGATCCGAGCAATCAGGCTCTCCCTAAGCCCAAATACCAGTGCTCTTGCTTCTACTGAAGTCTGTGGGCCTGATCACGAGTTGGGCGGTATCCCTTTTTGGATACCGCCCAACTCTATTAGTGTTAGTACCCACCCGTCTGGCGGTATTACTGCTGGATCGCGAGTTGGGCGCTGTTAGTCCCAATTCCCTATTGGGTCCATTGGACCACGGTAATACTGCCAGCGGTAATTGAACCAAAAATTGCATTTTTCCGGTGTGTTTACCCCCAACTCTAAAATGGGGGTAAACACACCAGACTCGAGATTGGGCGGACCCCTAAATGCGGCAGTAACAATGTTACTGCCGCATTTAGGGAATAACGCCCGTCTCGTGATCAGGCCCTGTGACTCTAAAAGTACTGGCAATTTAAGGGAATCAAGAGAAGATACTCCGGCAGCGCCAGCACACTCAACTCCCCTTGCGTGAGTACAGGAATGTTATCCACAGAAGAGAAAAAGGCGGACCAGCCACAGGTGTGGGGTCCATCCACCCATCCCTACACCAATTGTCTGAAGAGAGACACATGTATTCCGTTCCCCTAGAAAGAGCTTGGAAGGAAGGACCGTAGCATGGCAGAGAGGGGACCCCCCTAAAGAGTGGGGCTGGGCAGGAAAAATCAAGTCCACAACTGGTTTGTATAGCTTCCCATGTTTTGGGGGGGGGGTCCCAACAGCCACTCCTCAAAGAGAGGCGAGAATGCGGGATGAAAGCCCTATAAAACCCCAAGAGCTCAGTCTGAGAGTGGAAGCATTTGGAACAGAAGCTAGAGACTAAAACAGAAGAAAGGAGCTGTTTTGGAGCAGGCTACAGGAGGTGCCAAATGGGTGAAAAAGCTTGGAGAGCTTGGAGAGATAGTGGGTATTCATAGATCTGGGACTCGGAAAAGGAAAGTGACCAACGGTGCATAGAAGGCGAGGAAGAGAGTAAAGAGTGGAAAGGAGAATACATTGATGAGAGGTGGCTACGAAGGAAGGAGGAACTGGAGGAAAGGGATGCAGAGTTGGACCTGGAGCTGATAATGAAAGTGAAGGAGTGGAGAGCAGGGAGGTGATCAGGATAACAGAAGGAGAATTTGGTGCAGGAGTTAAGGCAGGAGCAGTTGATTAAAGGAAGTGGAAGAGTAGAGAGCAGGAGGACAATCAGGAAAACAGGAAGAGAATGTGATGCAGAAGTTCCCTACAATAGAGATTTGAAGGATGGCACACAAGTAGAGTGCCTCGAGGTGCAGAAGCCGGAGATCCCACAGGAGGATGAGAGACCTCTAGCCTCTAAGAACAGGACAAGAAACAAAAGGTGAAAGAATAGTGAGTCATCCCCATGAAAACCATATTGCTGGGGATTATCCACAAACCCAGAGGGAAGGCAAATCCCAGATAGTGGGAAACCAGAGACTTTGCTGAAAGACTAATTCTTTTTAATTAACTGTTCTCCATGGAAGGGAATCCCTGCACATTCTAAGGCTGCAGGAAAGACATTTTTGCACTTTTTAAAATTTAGATATCACTGGACCTATACTGACAAATTCCAAGCAATCCCTGTTTATTATTTTGCTGTTGCACAGTTATAGCGCATTAAGAAACCACCATGAATTTGAGTTTTCTGTGCTTGTCTGCTCCTCGATCCCCATCACAGGATTTAGAAAGATGTGTTGGTTTATCCTGGGCCAAGGCCAATTTTCTCCAAACTCGCTTTCATATAGGACAGTTAAGGGGGCCTAAAGATGGAGTCTCTTTTTACAATGTGAAGCAAAACTGTTCTAGTTAACTTGCCACAGGGTCAATATTCCACAACCCACAATAATCCTCAGTAGGTTTTCTTGCTCTGTGTAATCCACTGCAATCCTCTCTTTGCAGTCCTATGAATGAATGGATGGATGGTTGCTGCTTCATGGAGGCTTTTTGTGTTTTGTAAAGCAGGACAAGAAGGTCGTGAATATTTGCACTTACATGCAAATGCAACAAGACAGAAAAAGTCGACAATTATTTTATAGCATAAATATATCCTGGTTCACCATGACTACATCGAGTACACGATTTCACATCAAAGAACTGAACTCACCACTAAAAAAGTACAAATGCGCCTTATGGTGGTCACTCTGAAGGTTATCAGGTAGTGCAAGGTTGTGTCACATGCAGAGACGTAGAACACTAGTATGAGAAACTGAGTATATTGGTAGCAATTAACTATGCTGGTACTTTTTAAAGTTTTTAATTGTGTAGCACTAATATCACCTGGCCCTTTCCGGTTCCTTTCAGAATAGTTGTAGGACTGAAATAACGTCATAAGGGCCTGCTGCATGATCTTTACGCATCCTGCTGCTACTGTGCTACCAACTTTGATGGGGTTGTGGCCTGGCATGAGCATGTGTGGATGGGGGACCAGCCATGTTCACTGCGCAACCTGCTGCCCTTTCTTTACCTTCAGGGTTGACCCCATTGGCTAGGGGGGCACACCTGCACACAACGCTGCAACCCGGGCACCATTTTGGATTCAGGCGATATCCCCGTTGCTATAGAGATGCTGCCATGCTCACCAATGCATGCCGCAGCCGACTCCTGGTCCATCCCCTCAGCAATGCGTTATTGAACGCAGGGGGCGAGCTGCATCGTCAACTGGGCCGCTCCGCTCGACGAAGTGAACTGGGACTTCACTGCCTACTCATCACTTGAGTTGGCTGCCAAGGCCAACCCAGGATATATATCTTTACTGCTTTACCTTCTGGGGTGGGGCAACTTCCGCTGCACCACTCTGCTTCACCTCCCGGGCTGCTCCTGGCCTACGCAGCCCAGGAGGACTTTATCGATGACAGGCCCACCTCGCTGGCCACGAGACAGGCCGTTGGGGGCATGGCCGGGCAGCCCAGTCTCGCTGACCCCCAACATGCAGCCCTGGCCATGCTGTTCTTAATGGGCCCAGGCAGCCACTGCTACGCCACCTGGGCCACAACTGTCTCTGAGCCTGCCTGGTCTGGCCCTCGGGCGGGCCAACAGGTGCCATGGCCTCAGGGCAGCCAAGCCGCCCCAGGCATAGCAGCTCAGCGCCCTTGGAAACAGTCTCTGCAAGGGGGGGCTCCACCATGCGGCGTCCGGGTCTGCTAGATGGATTAAGGCCCTAGTGGGCCTGCTCGAGGCAACAAACCCACACAGGTAAGTCTCCTGTCTACTTTCCTTTTCTTTCTCTCACTCCCAAATATCTTAACTGTCTTTTCTTCCTCAGAATTCTATTCTCCTCTGCCCAGCCTATTCTTGGGCAGGGGAGTTCTTATCTAGTGTTCATTTCTTTTTCTTCTTTCTCCTGACATTCCATGCAGCTCCATGGTTTTGGATGGTGGCTCCCAAACAAAGTCACACAAACAAACACACTACACATTTTAATAAACCTTTTATTTCCCTGGTGTCTGTGTCTTTCTTTCTGAGTGTTTGTTCAGGGGACAGCCACATAGCCCCTACTAACCGGGCCCCGTGGGGCCACGGGCTGCATTTGGGTTGGTGACTCCCATACATTGTCCCTCCACTAACCCACTTCGGTTTCCCACCCAGGCTACAACGCCTCCTTTTTATGGTTTGATTTGAGCTGCTTATGTCCAGTTGTTTTTTCTTTTCACATCATTTCAACATGGATACTCTAGTGGTCTTCCTTTTCTCTCTCCCATTTATTTCGCCTTTACTTTCGCACTCTTCATTCTGCATGACCATTAACAATCACACGAGGTACTTTGTTGATAGATAATGGGTCTTAATATTGCTCTAAAGCAATGGTATCTGAGCACTAACTGTATGTATAGATCACCTAGACTGGAGCGAATTACGGTAACAACACTAATAGCTAGAACTAATCCTTTCTAGCATAGTGAAAAACTGAGTATATTAAGTAGCTCAGCTTTTACCATGTGCTAAGGAATCTTCATGTCTTATTCCCCTACTCCTGCTTTCGCCCTCCATGATTGTCCGTGCCCAACTCTGGGTATGTACACCCTTTTTGATATTACCTATTTCGTATTTATTGTTTAATCATTTTACATATTGTGTTTCTTTTCAATTGCACAATATCTGTTGTATCACTTGTGTCTTGATGTTGATAATTCATTTCACACCAACATTTGCACATGATCACATGCTAATTTTTGTTGATGATTATTGAACTGTTGTAACTGTATTAATAACAGCCTTGAGAACGACCCAATGGTCGAAACACGTGTCGGCTGTGCTTCGAATAAATCACCTTACACATATCCAATGGCCTCATCTATATATATTCTTTGATGTTGTTATGGATTCTAAATTGGAAACTCAAGTATTGTTTACTGTAATTTAGGTCTACCTGTGCAGTTTAAGTACACTCCACAACCTCTATTGTCTATTACCTTTGAGGTTTCAAGGGGAACCTCATGTGTACTTTCTGCTGCATCCGGACGAGACTTCAGGAAGTTGAGTGCACCACACTTAGTTATTCCCCCACAATTGAGTTTAGTATAGGACAATGAAGAACATGTCTTGAGTCCTTGAAAGCCGTGGTGCTGTGACACAATCAACATAGGCACTTAAGCCTTAGAATACCCAGCCTTGGTAAAATGACCATGTGAGTGTGGAGCTGATTGAAACATAGAACCAGGATAAATCTACGTAGTCTGTTACTTGCACATATGGTTAAGCATTCCTGAGGCTTCAGGAATAAAACAGTAGATAAAGGGTACTCTGATAAGGATTTCTTTCTTGCAATGCAATCTACGTCTGTGCACCAGTCCCACCGTAAATTGGTCTTTTAATATCATATAATCTAGCATCCCATCTATGTGTCAGACAATTTTCTTGTAAAACCCCTTACAGGAGTTTGTAAAAAGCAGTAAAGTTCTATCCAAATCCTTTGATATCATCTGGCTAAATATCCCCATAATGGAGTCATCCCGAGTAGTGAGCATTTTTATATCCAACAAACTGTGCCTTCTTTTTAATAAAGTATGAAGAGATCTGAGACCCAATTCAAGTCTCATTGCTTGCACCAGAAACTCTTTTGTGTAATTCTAAGACAGATGGCCACAGTTTACCTGCCAGAGTCTCTAACTATCTTAAATGGCATTTTTATTTTATTTTTATTTTATTGCTCATAGCGCAAACCAACCTCAAGAGCAGAGGAGCGCTTTACAACAGGAGGGTGCCAGAATTGTTCTTAGCGTTTACACAGTAGCACATTACTGTTGGTGGAGGGAGAAAGGAATTTCTATATGTCCGGCAGGTATTGTTGTGGCACTGGAGGATGCTGGGAGAATTTAGAGCCTCTACCGAGATTGAGTTTCAGATGGTCTGGGCATGACAGACCAGGAAAAGAACTGCTTTCAAGTCTTCTCTTTATAGGCTAGCTTTGACTCCTAACCTTTTGATGGTGTTGATACATGAGGTGCAAGAGCCTCCAGAGCTGTGGCATGTAGAAGCCAGGTATTTTGGTGTTCCTTTTGAGAATGCTTTGTAGGCGATACATGCAGTTTTGAATATGATCCTAGCAGGAAGGGGGAGTCGGTGAAGCATGCAGTGCTGGAAATTGAATGTATTTTTCTAAACTGCACATTGAGCCCTAGACTATATTGTAAGTGTAAGCTTTTAATAAACCTTCTATAGAGTAGCCACCAGTATGTTTTGTAAAGATGAAAAGAATCACACATTTGTTTGAGGATTTGATAGAAATATAATTCTACAGGACTCACTCAGCATTCTTCCTGCTGATAATAGCCCATAAGCATTTAAATGGGTACACCTGTTTTATATTTGAGTAAAACATGTGCCATGCTTTTGTTCTTCAGTTACGAGAGACTCCAACTTCCATGACCTTAGTTTTCACAAAATGTATTAGTAGATGATTGTTAGTAAAGTATAATGACAGTGTCTGAAGGAAGCGCTTAAGGCCAATATGTGGGATGTTTTTACCCATGCATCCAAGCCCTACCATAAAACTGTGCAGTACTGGCATGGAAAACATCATGATGGCCAGAACTCCCCAGAGAGTGCACAGGGAAAACATGAAGAATAGGCTGCCACCCATTTTTGCCTATGTTGTGAGCACAGCGGGGCACTGCCTAAAACCACCATTGGGCTACACACACAGTAGCCTGAAACCATTGGGAATGGCAATGCTGATTGACAAAAAAGCAACTCAGAACTGTGGGGAATTCATTTTCTTAATCCCAAAAATGGTTGCATTACCAGTACTCACCACTATCAGAAAGCCGGCGTTTTAAAACCACCAGACTTTTGTGTAAAACTGAACAAATGAAACAAAACCAGGCCAAGGAAAGACTTGCTAAGAGGTGGAAGAATGTAAAACTATATTCTGAAATGACTTGAAGGAAGTAATTATTTAATGTATAGGTACAAATTGTCAGTTTGATTTGAATGTAGAAAACTGGGAATAAAAAGTGACATTTAGCTGAAACCTGGCTTAATGAAACTGAATTCTGCCTGACAACTACCCCCGACAGGAGTTGAAACTGGATCAACAGCCACTCTTCCCAGGCCTAGCTGCATCCTGCTGCCCCTTGCCAAAAGGAGTTGTCACCTCTCTGATTAGATTAGGGGTTGAGCAGCTGGGGACTACAGGGAGTTGAACAAAGGCCTGCCCTGGACTCAGGCAAATGTTATATTGGGGGCGTCGTAAAATAGCTTCCTCTTGGGAGAAACTGGGGGGCAGCTGTGCCTCTGTGAACAAGCTGGCTTGGGGGAAGTGGATAAACCAGTTATTCCACCCTGTGATGTGGGAAGCCACACCCCTTTTTGACCAGAGCATAATTTTAAAAAGATAGATAACTCATAGTGCGGACTTGTCAGAATTATATAAGTAATATCATTATTTTTGTGATTTTTCTGTGAACATTTTAAGAGGTGTTAGGACCCTGTGGTGTATTCTGGAGGGTTGCTAGCGGAAAATAGGGTCTTACTCCAAATGTATGCATGTTAAAAATCTGACACTTTATCATCTGTAACCCATATCCCTGGTGCACATTTGTGTACAATCTGGAAAGGTTTAGAGGTCGTTATCTGGATGAAAAGGGGAGAATTCTGTCATCAGTGGCCACAACATCGTACAAAGACAGGGATCGGATGGTTTGGTGCTACAGAAAATATGTTAACTGGACCTATAATATTAGAAAAATGGTACATAGATAAATATGTATTTGGGTCAGAAATAGATTTGTGTGCAATCTGACAAGGGGAGGATCCTCTGGCCGTAAAATCTACCCCATCACTCTGACTCACATTTCCTTCCCCCAATCAAGGGAGAGAGGAGGAATTGGCCAATGACAAGTAGAGAGGGGCAGGCTTAGCTAGGCCCAGGCACACACCCATTTTCAAAACACATAAAAAGAGACTGCTGGGACAGGTAGAGACATTCAATTCCATTTGCTGCGGAGCATGCTGACGGACGACGTCAGATCCAGAGATCCAGACTTCAAATCCATCAATCTCGAGAACCTGTAGCAGAAATTAACTCCACAATTTGTAGCAGAGAGGCCTGAATCCACCAGCTGAATCCTCTTCAGCAGGCCTCAAAACTAACCAAACTATTCAACAGCCAGGCGAGCTGTTTGAAGTTTTGCAGAGAATTTTTGCAAGAACCTGTAGCAGTACCCAGAAAGCAGTGTTACATCCAGAATCCAGAGAGGCTAGACCAGCAGAGCAGAGCTGACCCAGATCGCTGTGAGCAGAACCGGTGCCTGATTGACCCGCCGAGCAGACAGAACCGCAGCCGGACGTGTTGACCAGATCCGTGACGAAGCCTAGTTCAAATTTATATTGTGAGTACCTAGCAGAACTGTGCAGAACCAATCTCTTAGTTAAAATAATCTAATCCAAACTATTTTATCCTAAGTAGAACAGCCTCCTAGAAATCGTGTCATCTGTCATTTGTAAAGCTGCACAACTGTCACCTGTCAATTCTGAAGCTGCAAGCTGTCACCTATCATTTTGAGTTTTACTTTAAATCCAAAAATCTACCTTTATTAAATCGTCCGTATCTCTGGAACCGTTTGGGCTAGGAACGAGATTTAACTTTTCCTTTTTCCGCAATCACGATTTACGCACTCGCAAAATTTACCGCGATTTGCGATTTTGGCTCAATTTCTCCACTTGTCAAAATAGCAGCTCCATTCTTTCTTTTGTTAAAATCCGTTGCAACTTGGTAATAACTCATAGAGCATTGCTAAAGTGAGCCTGAACTAATACCAACGCGCATCTCCCACTCACCCTGAATCTCTAGAGGGAATTAAAATCAGTTAGCACATTTTCCCATCCATTGCCATCACATTTCAAAGCATTTTGGGCCTGTGTTTCAAACTCCTACCTGTTTCCTCTAAGCTTGCTGGGGGGGAACTGAATTTGGTATTGTATTTGATTGTATTCCTGAGAACTGTGTGCTCCTCTTTCCATCTCCTTCCATTTCTTACATTGCATAGGGGAGGTGGGTGAATTGCCAGAGAAAAAGTGATTATCTTATCTTTTGCTAAAATCATATCAAATAATTCTGTACTGCATTTTATTCCTCATTGATTGTAAAGAAGTGTGCTAGTGCCAGATTACCCATTGTTGATCAACATCATATGTCTAAGTGTACAATCAGATATTAATTTATTATAAAGTGTGATATATATATATTGTTTAAATTCTCAAATAAACCTTTTAATTTACAAAACAAACCTACTTCTTGGCTCAGTGGGGTCAGGGGGATTCTAAGAGGGGGGTGTTATACAAGGGTGGTCATCCAGAGTACTGAACTAGACATAAAAATACATCAATAAGGGTTTTATTCAGCATCCCAGACTAGGCATTGACTTAGCTGTAGTGTTGATTGAATATCGCTTACAAAAGTGGGGGCTCGGAGCCGGGATATTCTGGGTTAGATCTATCACTTGTGCAGATTAATAGAGTGTGCTAACTGACGGGAGACATACATCCGGTCGGATCACCACGCTGTGTTACTCTGTAAAGCACTCCTCAAAGGAACGCTCTAAGGAAACGGTCTGTTTTGCAAAATAAAATACAAACTTCTGTAAGTCAGGAAGGAACTCAAATTCCAGAATGACGACCGTGGTAGACATGAAAATAGCGAGGGAGCACCTCTTACATAAGCTATTTGTGAGAGGTGAGTGGACTCATCAGGACCAAACGGTCTGGTTGCAGGCAATCGCGCAACAGGTCACTGAAACAGGGTCAGACATATGGAGAGATCAGGGTCCATTACATGTGGCCCTGAGTGAATTATACATGGCTCCTAAAGTTAAAGATGAACACGACAAGATGGTTAGGATAGCGGCATATTTGTATCTATATATGGGAGCCATGCAGGACAAATGTGCTGAAGGCCAAGATCTGGCAAATAGGCAACAGATGGTATTAGAGAAGGCCCAATCTGATCTGGACTCTTCTGAGCAGAGGCTGCTCAGGAGCCAGGAGTCAGAAAAGGACAGCAGACAGTACATCACTAAAATAAAGGAGGATATGGATGTGCTGCAACAGGAAAAGGCTGACCAGGAGACCAGATTTCTGGCCTTGCAGAAGGAGTACCAAGAAGGTTTGGACTCCCTACTGCAGAGCCAGAAAAAGCTGGAGCAACAGTTAGACTTCAATAGGGCATGTGCTGAGCAGGTAGTCACCATGCAAATCCACCTAGATAGGGAGAAGGCAGAGAGCAATAAACTGATTTTGAAAGACCTGGATACCCAGGCAGAGTTTGATGAAGAACGCCAGAAAGCTGGTGCCTTTCAAAGGCAGAGAGACTACCTGGCGTCACAAATGCAGGCTCTTGGTCAGGAAAGGGATACCTTAGGCCAGGAAGTCTG
This sequence comes from Ambystoma mexicanum, assembly GCF_040938575.1. Taxonomy (NCBI): domain Eukaryota; kingdom Metazoa; phylum Chordata; class Amphibia; order Caudata; family Ambystomatidae; genus Ambystoma; species Ambystoma mexicanum. The sequence continues at coordinate 741,835,075 of NC_090927.1, read as the reverse complement.
CCACTTAAAAAGAAAAAATGAAGAAAATCACTTGGCCCTCCAGGGGCTGGGTGACCTCCAAAAAGAGCATCAGGGCTTGCTAGATCACACCAGGAGGGTGGAGGAGGCTCTGGCAAGAAAGGAGGAGGCCAGTAGGGATGGGTCTGAGGAGGTAACCCTCCTGCAGCAGAAACTGGCCCAGTACTCTAGGACCAATCAGGAGGCACAGAGAGAAAATGAGGCTCTCTGTCAGCACAATGATAGGCTACAGCAACAGGTAGCGATGCAGGAGAGACTGATAGAGTCTAGTAAGGCCTTAACTGAGGAACTGAAAGCGCAGGCTCTTGCATTGCAACAGGGAACAGGGGCGGATAGAGATGAGGTTCACTGGAAAAGAGAAACTCCTGAGCATAACCTCAGGATCCCTAGTGCCAGAGGCCTTCACCTCTACCAGTCCCTGGACTCTGCCACCCCCATGTTCCCTGGCGCACATGAGCACGGGGCCACAGGGATGGCAGATCACTATCCAGCTAAAAGTATGGGGCTCATAGGCCAGTACCACCCAGGAATGGAGGGGCGGGCATCCGGGTATGGGCACCCAAGCACAGTGCAATTTAGTGGGGAACCCCAGGAGAGTAGGCCCACTAAGGGCATCCTGAAAACCTCTGCCCAGTTAGGTCAGTGGGGGGGATACCCAGCAAATCCTGGTAGCAAGGAGGGATCTGAAGACTCCTCTGAGCGTCACAGGGCACAGGAGACCAGGTCCCCACATTCTGCCAGCCATTCGCAGGCTCGCAGAATCCGGGAAAACCTGGAAGATCAGACGGGCACCTCTGGGAGCAGTGCTTCTGAGTCAGAGGATGAATGGACCAGGGTTACCCGAACCAAAAAGGCCAATAAGGCAAAAAGGGCCTTGCTTAAGGACCCATTGAAACAAATAAAGGCAATCAGGAGTGTCATCACTCCTTATCATAAGAACGCCAAGTATTCCATTTGGGAACACTTGGAGCTCTATGAGCAAATGATGGAGACTTTCCATTTGAAGGACAGCAGTAGCTGCATCCAGTACGTCAAATGGACATTCTCCCCAGAATACTCCAGTTTCTTTGCGGGGCTGGAGAACCAAAATCATTTAAGATGGTCCACCTATAAGGCGGCCATCTTGAAACATTTTTCTGTGCACAGAAATCCTCAAGAGGCTCGCAAGACAGCCTACAATTTGCAATGTGGGGAGGATCAGGCCCCACAAGAGTTTGTGCAAAAATTAAAGCGTGCTTTTGCGCAGACCACCAGAAGGGTGCGCACAGATAGCAGAGGATTTATCAATACGTTTTTCCATGCCTTACCCAAATACATAATGACCCAGCTCGTGAGAGATTTTCATGAGAAAAGATCTTTAGACTGGGTCATTGAACAGGCTACCCGGATCTATGAGGTGCAGAAGCCCATCGAAAATAAAAATAATGCGCCGAAAAACCACAAAACCAACAGCACCCCTGCTGCTGCCAAGGTGGCAGAGGTAAAGGTTGCCCCCGTTTTAGATTTGGAGATGGGGGGGCCTAAAAACCTGCCTGCACCAAATAATTCACAGCCCAGAAGGCCCTCGGGCCAGTCACAGACAGGGAGTCGAGGAGGTAGTCCCACAAATGGGGTCCCCCGCTCCCCTGACTATGTAAGTCCCCGCTACAAGGGAAACCGACCAATCCTGGGTTATGTGTGGACTCCTCCAGCCCAAGGGGGGGGGATCCAGCCAAGCACCTAACCCAGGGAACTTCCCTCCCAACTTCCCACAGGAGGGCAGAAATTCTCCAAATCCTGGGCAGAACTTTTTCCCCAGATATCCACCCGATTTCCAGCCCCAAAATCATCCATCCTTCTTTCCCCAATTCCCTGAGCCGAGACAACCTAATCCGGGAGAGGGGAGGCCAAGGGTGGAGGGGTACCAAAATCTTCCCAACCAGGGGTACTACCAGAGAAGGGATAGCTACCCTTCCCGGGATCAGCCCAGGGGAGAAAATAGAGCCCCGTATCAGCCTGAGCGGGTTTCACAACTTGAGCGCCAGGTCCAAAATATGGCACGGGATCTGGGTCACATACCAAGGGCTCAACAGAACCCTCAGATGAGCATGCCACCGCAGAATGCCCCAAACTCTGGGCCTGGTGCTCCAGAACAATGACGGGGGCAGCACCCCGATAACCCACCGGTTCCCAGGGAGGAGGCACAAGGGGAAGGGGGGTGTAAACCCTTGGAGGAAGCTTCCTTCCCAACTTGTAAACAGCCCCTGGAAAACCAGGAGCCGGAAACAAAATCTCCTGCCCCTGAAAGCCTGCCTCCCAAGGAGCAGAGGGGGGGTAGGAGAAACAAAGGACCCAAACAGACCCACTTTGTGGAGGAGGTAAAGGTCTTCCAATTTGAGGGAGAGGGACCCTCAGAAGATCCGGGGAAAAGGATCTTCTCCTTCAGAGATGGGGGAACTCCTCCCAAGGAAAAATGGGTCCCAAGGGATTCCCATCCAGACTGGGGAGATGTGGAGACTGAGCTACCGCCGCCCATCATCTCATCCCAGGACCGACAATACCAAAATCCCAAGGGTCAAACCCATCCTGATGACTGACTCCAAAAAGGGCGGGGCGGCCCAGAACCGGAACCAGGGGAACCCACAATGGCTCTGATCTCCAGTTGCCAACTTTTTCTTTCAGATTCCCAAGGCTCTCCACAGAATTCTGCCCAAATCTCTTCACTAGCAATGTCCAAAACCAGAAAGTTAGCCCACCAGTTGTCCAAAAATGTGCATTATCTGTGCCCCCTTGAGGAGAAGGAGGGAAGATACTATGCCCCGGTACAAGTACCGGGGCAGGGTACAATTTTGGCACTGGTGGACACTGGATCCCAAGCTACCCTTCTGTCCAAAAGGGACTTTGAGGAACTAAATGCAGGAAGGGGGGAGAATTACCGAATTCCTCTCACCTCTCTTCCTAGACAACTGCAGAACTTTGACAGGAAGGAAATTCCCGTTGAGGGGACTGCAGACTTGGACATTAAAATTGGGCGACACAAGGTGAAACACCCGGTCATAGTAGTGGCTCCAGAGGGCACCCCTTGTTTACTAGGGAATGACCTCCTGAGAAGGTTGTCACCCCTAATAGATTGTGTAAACAAGGTCCTCTGGACCCAGACTAGCCGACCAATAAAATTAAAACAGAGTGTCAACCATGTTAGTTTAAACGGCACCTGCCACATGGTTGAACAAAAATCTGACCAAGTAGAATTTCACTTCCAGAACAACCAAACTCCAGACGTGACAGTAATAGCAGTAGGACAACAGACTGGTGATGGGGGGTCCTCTCTATTTCTGAAAATCAACCTTCCTTCCAGTTTAAGGCAGTATTCCACACTGGAAGGAAACACCCTGAAATTCTTTACTAATCTACAATCAGAAACTCCCACTCCTATAGTCCAGAAAGATATGAAATCAGCTCAGAGCCTGGCTGATATTCAGCAAATTGGAGAGCATTTGTTCATCCCTGTTCAGTTAAATGATGGGAAGGACTCTGTTCTCGCTCGAGTGTGTGTGAACAACGGTAAGAGCTTCATCAGCGAAGCCATGTTCCGCCAACTCCCAAAAGATCCAGCCATTCCCACATTCAAACTGATAGATAAATGGGAAATGGACCTGGAAGCACCTAATTCCAAACATCTCCTGCCAAGCAGGTGTATGCTCAAAATCTCCATTGGCAACAAGAGCATAGTCCATAATTGTTGGGTCGTGCGAGACGTCACTGCCGCCTTTTACTTAGGCAGTGACATTCTCAATCGCTTTGCCATTAGTTTGGACCTAATAAACTTCAAAGCTGGGTCCCGATTAGCGGATAATCCCATGGGCTTTGATGATCCAGAAAAAGCATTTAGGTCAGCTCAATTGCTACCTTATGCAGTTGAAATTCAGCTCAAAGAGGAAGTCACCATCCCAGAAAGGACCCGACAATTCTCCCTGGAAGTGAAAGTTAAAAGAGGACAAAAATTGCAAAACCCTGATGCTTATATTCATCTAAATGCTTCTCTCCAACAGCAAGAGTTAGGGGTAAAGCCAACACCACTAGTCAACATAGAACATGACGCCATTCCAATAGAGGTGGATAACAGCGACTTACAGAGTATTACTCTAGCTGCAGGCACCACTATTGGAATGGCGGTTGATGACCGACATTTCTCCATTGATTTAGGAAATGAACTGTTAGGACCAATCCCCAAGGACTGTTTTGATAGTGACAGTGAGGACAATACAACACCAGACAGGATTTTCACCCGGCATGGGGGGAACTTCCTGGTGTACACTTCTTGCCCTTATGGTAAGGAAGATGTGACTTGTGACTTCAGGAGGGATGAGGTGATTTTCCAGGTCCATGAGGGCTGCCTTTCCCACCTGAAGCCTCCAGTCCAAATCAGCACTCTGACCAGTGACTTCTCCACCCAGCTGGAGGAGGCCGCTGAGATAGCCAAACCAGAAGTCTTTCCAGGCTTCAGGCAGATGGTGGAAGAGAGAGTCAACCTAGCTGATGCCTGTGTGACTCTGGAACAGAAGCAAAAGTTGAAACAAGTTTTCTTGGATTTCCAAGATCTCTTTGCGGTAGACTCATATGACTGTGGTCGCACCGACATCCACACCACAACAATTCCCACAGACCCTGGAATGACTCCAGTGTTTGTGAAGCAATATCGCTTGCCTCTCGCATCCATGGAGTCCCTTACTGAAATAATTAAGAACCTTGAGTCCCGGGGAATAATCCGTCCAGTCCACAGCACTTTCAATAATCCGGTGCTGGGAATATTGAAGCCAAACGGCCAGTGGAGACTCTGCGCCGACCTTAGGGAGCTCAACAAACGGGTCCATACTTCCCGATGGCCTCTGTCCTACATTGACCAAGGGCTGGCCCAGATTCAGGGGTCACAGGTATTCACAGCAATAGACCTGACCAATGGATACTGGACCGTGCCTGTCAGTAGGGATGACCAATACAAACTGGCTTTTACCTTTGGGGGCCAGCAGTACACATGGACCCGGACTCCCTTCGGATACCTCAACTCCGACAATGAATTCAACATTTTCCTACATAAGGCCATGCCCTACCTGGGTGCGAGGGGTAACCTGGCTTATGTAGATGATGTCCTCATCAAAAGTTCATCTGTGGAAGAACACATAGCAGAGATCCGTTATGTTCTGACACAGCTGAGGGCCGCCGGAGCAAAACTTTCCTTTCAGAAAGCACAGTGGTGTAGAACCCGTGCTAATTTCTTGGGGCATGAGATTACTCCTCAGGGTCTCTGTCCCCAAGAAAAGAAAGTGGAAGCACTCCAGAAACTGAAGGACCCCACAACTCTGCGGGAACTAAGGAGCCTCCTTGGACTGACTAATTACAGCAGAAAGTTCATTGAAGGCTACGCAGAGATCACTAGACCCCTGATTCATCTCTTGAAGGGGGGGTCAAGTGGGAATGGGGTCCAGAACAATCCGAGGTGGTAAGACAACTCAAAAGAAGCCTCTCACAAGCGCCTAACCTAGCTTACCCTGTCGGAAACAAGGAGTTCTTCCTGGAGACAGGGTTCTCTAATACGTGCTTGACGGCAGTATTATACCAAAAGCATGACAAGGTCAATAAAGTAATCTCCTATGCGAGCAAAACTTTATCCTCTGTGGAGGAAAAATTCAACGATTGTGAGAAGGCACTCCTGGCAACGGTGTGAGCATTGAAGAATTACCACCCGTTTATCCAGGGGGAACACATCATAGTGGAGACTCCACACCAGCCTCTGCAATATATTCAAAACGACAGAATCCGGGCCGGAAATGTGAGTAATTCCTGAATTACTTCCTGGATTCTGTCAATGCAAGGCTTTCCTGTGGAGGTCAGATATGGCCAAAACAAGAAGAGTCCCCTCGCGCAAGGTCTGGCTGACTTGCATGATTGTGCCAGAGAAAACTGTCTCGAGGACGAAAGTCTAAAAATCAAGGACAACATGGAGGCATACCTTAATTCCCAACACAAAGTCTTTGAAGAAGACAAGTGTGAGGGAATGCCCACTGTCTATGTGGATGGATGCTCGTACCATGTTGATGACAACGGGGAGAAAGAACTGGTGGCCGGCGTAGGGAATGCATGGGTGAATGAGTCACCAGAACCCTCCGCTGGATACAAAATTTGTCCCCGAAGTAGTCAGGTGGCAGAATTGATGGCTGTGCATCAGGCCATCCTCACTGCTGTCCAACATCAACTCCATGAACTGGTCATAATCACAGATTCGGATTATGTACGGAACGGGTTCGTGGAGCACCTGGTTAATTGGAAAACCAGAGGCATGTTATGTGCTAATAACAAACCCTTGAAACAGGGGAAGTTAATTCAAAACATTGATGATCTGGTCACATCGAATGGGATGACCATCTACTGGAAAAAGATCAAGGGTCATTCCAAAGTAGAGGGACCAGACAAAACTGGAAATTACTTAGCTGATCAGCTGGCCAAAACCGGGGCCATCCAAGGGGATCTAATAGAAATAGAGTCCCTGTTGGGGGAAATCCAGGTCACTGCTATCACTAGGTCCCAGACAAATGCTCACAATGATCTTTCAACTGCACAATGGAGTAAGGAGACCCCTGATGCTGATTTAATTACAGCTCAGAAGGGGGATCCAATTATTGGTAAGTTTTACCAACACCTTGAGGACCCTGAGAACTTTCCCCTGACGGATACTGATTGCATTGGGAAAGAGGACCTAAGAGTGTTGATGAAATGTCCAAAAATGTTCCGAATCCAAGACGGTTTGTTGGTAAGGAAATCCCAAGCTGGCCATGATCAGTGGGTGGTTCCTACCTCATTCCGAAGCCTGATGTTAAGTCACGCCCATGATGCGGCCACTGCCGGTCATAGGGGGTTTGACACAACACTGGAAATCTTAAGAGAGGTTGCATACTGGCCACACATGGGGCAGGACCTCGACCAATACTTGAAGGGGTGTCTTGTGTTGACCATTACATGCTTGTTTACCAAGTGGGTGGAATGTCTCCCGGCCCCAAATTGCAAGGCAGAAACAGCAGCTGCCCTGATGATTAACCACATCTTTTCCCGTTTTCGTCTACCTCAAAGGACTGAGTCAGACAGAGGTAGCCACTTCACCAGTGAAGTAATGACAAAGATGTGGGAGATATTGGGGGTTAAAAGGAAGCTACACATTGCTTACAGGCCAGCTTCTTCTGGAGCAGTAGAGAGATATAACCGAACCATTGTGAGCATCTTAAAAAAGTTTGTGGCAGATTCTGGGCCAAGTTGGGATATCCGATTACCTCTGGTCCTAATGGCCATCAGGTCTACCCCTTCATCTGCAACCAAAATGTCACCATTTGAGTTGATGACGGGACGCAAGATGGTGCTTCCCCAGCATTTGCTCTACAGGACTCAAGAGCAGACACTGATAAATGCCTCCACAACTCATGAGTATGTGGAGAATTTAAGGAAACACCTTCAGCATGCTTTTGCCTATGCTCAGCGGAATCTAGAAAGATCAGCCGAGAGCATGAAGACCCACTATGATTTAAAAATTACCCGAAAGGAATATAAGGTGGGTGATCGGGTCTATCTATACAATTTCCAAAGGAACCAGGCCAAACAGCGAAAATATTTGCCTACATGGAAGGGACCGTTTGAAATTATAGACAAGATCTCCCCTGTTGCCTATAAGATCTGCATCCCCAAAGGCAGTCTGGCGGAAGGGGGAGACAAGTGGGTAGATATAAATCAGCTAAAGTGTTGCCATCCCAGGCAAACTCTGCAACAACTGGAGTAATCCACTGGAATCCCAGAGGGGGCCGCTCCAGAGTAATACAGTTCCAACCCTAAAATATTCCACATATAGCATATAAAATTCTGTGATCCTTGTATATATATATGTTCTTGTCTCCTAATTTAAAAAAGAAAATGTATATGTTCATATCTTCTGATTCATAAAATGTATATGTTCGCCACACCATTAATAGTGGTGAAGAAATGTCTACGAATAGGTATTGCCGCTTTGCTTTATCATCCTAGGGGAGATGAAACCATGGAGACTGACCAAGGAGGACGACCGGGGACCGGGAGCAGAGACCCGAGGGGCCCGGGGTACCGCCCAATCCTCCCATCAGGACCAGCAAGGAGAACTGATTGATCGACTGGAGGGAGGAAAAGATGCTGAACTGTGCCATCCATGGAATTGGAAGAAGAGGAGGCGAACATCCCAGATCTTGCGAGTTCCATCAGCGAAAGGACAGAATGGCCATCGCAAGAGGGGGGGCTTGTGGGATGTTTTTACCCATGCATCCAAGCCCTACCATAAAACTGTGCAGTACTGGCATGGAAAACATCATGATGGCCAGAACTCCCCAGAGAGTGCACAGGGAAAACATGAAGAATAGGCTGCCACCCATTTTTGCCTATGTTGTGAGCACAGGAGGGCACTGCCTAAAACCACCATTGGGCTACACACACAGTAGCCTGAAACCATTGGGAATGGCAATGCTGATTGACAAAAAAGCAACTCAGAACTGTGGGGAATTCATTTTCTTAATCCACTTGTCAAAATAGCAGCTCCATGCTTTCTTTTGTTAAAATCCGTTGCAACTTGGTAATAACTCATAGAGCATTGCTAAAGTGAGCCTGAACTAATACCAACACGCATCTCCCACTCACCCTGAATCTCTAGAGGGAATTAAAATCAGTTGGCACATTTTCCCATCCATTGCCATCACATTTCAAAGCATTTTGGGCCTATGTTTCAAACTCCTACCTGTTTCCTCTAAGCTTGCTGGGGGGTAACTGAATTTCGTATTATATTTGATTGCATTCCTGAGAACTGTGTGCTCCTCTTTCCATCTCCTTCCATTTCTTACATTGCATAGGGGAGGGGGGTGAATTGCCAGAGAAAAAGTGATTATCTTATCTTTTGCTAAAATCATATCAAGTATTTCTGTACTGCATTTTATTCCTCATTGATTGTAAAGAAGTGTGCTAGTGCCAGATTACCCATTGTTGATCAACATCATATGTCTAAGTGTACTATCAGATATTAATTTATTATAAAGTGTGATATATATATATATTGTTTAAATTCTCAAATAAACCTTTTAATTTGCAAAACAAACCTACTTCTTGGCTCAGTAGGGTCAGGGGGATTCTAAGAGGGGGGTGTTATACAAGGGTGGTCATCCAGAGTACTGAACTAGACATAAAAATACATTAATAAGGGTTTTCCTCAGCATCCCAGACTAGGCATTGACTTAGCTGTAGTGTTGATTGAATATCGCTTACAAATAGTAGTATGGTCTCGTATGACTGCATCGTCTGCGTAACCCAGAAACGGCACAGAGGTCGTATCCATCTTAGTTAGAAAACTATCAGTAGCAGCAATAGCCTCATGCATGTCATCAGTGAAAAGGTTCAATGAAAGGGGTGCACGTACACAGCCCTGGTTTAATCATGTATTAGGAGTGCAGGTGTTTGCATATTCACCTGCAAAGTTCAGCTTTATATTTACTGATGTGTATAGAGTTGTTGAATCAGGTGGAGCAGACACAAAGGTATGCCCCAATTATCTCACTTATGCCAATGTTGATTGGGATCCGTGCTGTCGAATGCAGCCATCTAACCGACAAGTGCTAAGTATCGAGGAGAGGAGTTCTTGGTTGTGGGTAGTATATTACAGCCCTCAGCCCATTTGGTTAATTCTGCTAATACGATGTTGGTGAAGATTTTACTCAATGAATCCAACATTGCTAACACACAGAACATGTGACTTTGTTTTTGAGCAAATTTGGTATTCACGAAAGGCACCGTTCTTTCAATACCTCAGTCAATTAGGGGTGTGAGCAAATGTTTTTGAAATTGGCATGATGCCCATGATTTACCACATCTAATGCAACTGTGCCCTATCTATGCCGAGTTAAGACAGAAATATCTCTTGCCAATGTTAAGAAATTGGGGTGGGAGGCAGGGGAACATAGCTTTTCATATAATCCTATTGATTTTGGCCGTGAAATGTGCACTCAGTACTTATATTTACATTGAATGTGCCTTGGAACTGAGAGCACATTTTTTGCAGCCAAATAGTTTTTAATCTTTTTAACATTTTAATCTGTATAACTTTATATTGGACATTTTATAAGTACCCACAGATTTGTTATTGACATGGCCATGATGTATAATATAGTTTCCATAATGTTGTATTGTTATCTCTTATGGGAATATTACATTCCCCAAATAAAGAATGTTTTTTTTCTTCTTCAGTAGTTTATTAATGAAGGACAAGCATGGTCTGCTTTTTTATGTACTGTATATGTAACGGGAACACAGATTGTTTGACTTTATCAGGTAAGTTGTTTAGTATTGCTGCCCATACATCTGGATTGATTTTTATAAAAGCATTGGCCAAGCCATCAGGGTTGAGTGCCCTAGACGTTTTTTTTATTTTTATTATTCCACATGTGTCTTCTTCTGTACATTTAAGGTTGAATTTAGGAGGACGAGCACACCCATGTCAAGCCACGCTATCTGCCTTGTCATAATTGACACAGATAAAGGTAGCCCAGGTACTTTTGGTAATTTGGTTTATTTCCACCTTAGCTACGCCTTCCTTACGTTTTCTGATCAGCTGACATTTTTTTCACTCATTGAGTAGGAGGACTTGGCATTAACTGCCAGCGTGCTGTTTGAGCAGACGAATTGTGGCAGCGTAACCTGTGTTTACATTTTGTTTTCGCTTTAGTAATGCCCGCAGCTCGGTTAGAGCTAGTAAGGCAATAGTTCTCAGCAGCGTATGATGAGACGTAAAGCTCTTCTTCCCTCAGCGATCTTAGCATTATAAGGTTTTTGTGGAATGACTAAAATAGGCTTGTATATTATTTGATTCCCCCAAAAAGCTGTCAGAAAATGTTTACATTTTTATTGTGTCATAAACAAAGAGCTTTAACATATATTATTTTCAGCCCAAGTGATACAATTGCCCGCATTTTCCACCCTGTATAATAACTGTCACCGTAGGGGTGGAGGTGGTGGCCAGATTAGTGTCCACGGGCATTACATTTGACTGATCGGTAATGGGATAAGGCTATTCTTCACTATCTGCAGAAAAAGATTCATTATTATATGCATTAACAGGGTCTTCTGAAGGCTATCTCCCTTTGTTTGCCTGCAGATGTTCCCTCGCTTCGTTTATCTAGCTGGGGCAAGTTAGGGCATATAGTGGTACCGTTGCTTTATTCTGCTGCAATTACATCAACAATGAATTCAAGCAGATTATATTGCTCGTTCTGCTTTTTATGGATTGTTGTGCAGGCTTAAATGAATACTTTCAAGGCTATTTCCAAGTGAGTTGGCAAATTTGCCTCAGAGCTGACGGAGGCTGAGGTGAAGGCTCTGCAGGATTCGGTGTCCAGTCAAAGGGTCGAATACTTTGGTTCGAACTGCAATAGTTTCGAATCAAAAGGACCGGAAAAGAAAATTAGAATGCCTTTTTTTTTAAATGTATTTTTTTTTTTGCCTTCGTATAGGAAAAAATACGTGCATTTGAATTCTTTTTTCGATCCTTTTGATTCGAAACTATTGCATTCGATCCTTTTGTATTCGATCCTTTCACTATAAACGCAAGATTCATCCGAGAGGCCAATTAGTTTAGATGAGCCGAGCAGGACAGAGGTCCGCCTCAGTAGACCACCCTGAATTTGCCTCAGTATTGTTCACTTCACAGTTTCTCACTTATCGCTGCAGGCTGTAACCTAAGTCTAAAAGGGAGTTGTTTTCAAGTAACAAATTCTCTGTAGCTGAATTGCAAGTGGGTGAATTAGGGCTCTTGCCGGTAGGCGGCAACAGTACAAAATACCAATAGTGCTGTTTGTATGCGTAGGCCTTTTTATTTTGTGAGGGTCATCCAAATCGAATGCTCCTGCCATGGGGCAAGGTTCCCTTGCATGTTGGGAGTGGACTTTTCTTGTCTAGCACTGGGGAAATTATACAGCATGCAGCGTTTTGCAGGAGTGGTTGAGAGGTTAAGTAATTCCTCTCTAGGCAAAAAATTGAGTGAGAATAGAACAAAGAGAGAGGAATAGCAAGATTCAGGGCCTACATCTGAAGCATTCAAGCCGCTATGTTGTGGGAGCAGAAAAGAAGCAGTGAGCTTTGTTGATAGATGCCAACACCAAGTGACGAGCTCCTGGCTACCGCATACTGGCTGCACGCATAGTATAAGGAAGGCATGGTATCAACAGTAAGACAGACACAAGTGACCACAGTTCAAGGCTGTTTATTGAACTTAAAATCCTATGTCCACAGATGGGAGCAAGCTACGACCAACAAACAATAATAAAGCAGCCTACTAGTGTCTTGTGAAAATAAAAGGGCCTATACTAATAAGCCTATTGCCAATCCTTACCTCTAAATACAAATAGTGTGGAAAACAATGTTATGAAAAAGAAAGAAGTGTTCACAAAATTATATGTCAGGATGTTCAGGCCGTAGGACTCCCTTCCCCACTTTTTCAGCACAACATAAGGCGGTTCACTCGAGCTTAGCACAGTCTCTGGCTTCTCTAGCCCAAGGATACAGTTCAATCATTAGCATCAGGGCCTTCTATGCCCAAGTCTCTTTGCCTTTGAAAGTCTCTTCATTCAGAGGGCCTGATGCGACAAATAAACTAAAAGTTCTTTTCCTCTTTCAGATTTTCATAAGTACTCAATTTCTTAGGCAATTCACTGTTCACCTTGGATCCCCTCCCCCCCAGCCGGGCTCGGATCCTTTTAACACAATGTAGATCCTTTTAACACAATGTTCTTCACCTTGGATCCCCCTTTCCCAGGCTCAGATCCTCTTAACACAATGGCTGTATGATATTCTTTCTCGGGTGACTCACGGTTCAACACGAATCCCCCTCAGCCAGGACAGATCCCTTTAAACACAATTAGTCTGCCTCCACCGGGTTCGCACCAAATTCAATTTCACATGTAACTCTTAACACAAACTTGCTTTAACAAAAGCTCATAGCTGATCTCCCTCGGCCCGGCTCAGACCAACTTCATATACTTTCTTGATATTCTTACCATCAGAGACTTTCGAATGTGCCCAGTGTTTTACTTGACCCGTTGCAGGACCAATTCGATTTTACAATTCCTTTCCTTGTAACATGTGCCACCTTTCAGTTGGATACCTAACAGAGACTTTCAAATGAGCACCCACGTGGTGCCGGACCACTCTGTCTACGGTATTGTATCTTGGCCTCAAAGTTCAATCTTTCATCTGCTGTTTAATTATGTTGGCGTTGCTTGCCACATACGCTTCATACATTGCTCTCTTCAGTTTTCACTCTACAATGTTGCCGCTTGCAACCTTGGCTTCAACACAGACCAGTCTGGTATCAGTCTAACCCAATTCTCCGGCGGTGCAGACTTCACTGGCGCTTCTTTGTTGTAGGAGCCAAGGACAGTACCCTGGTGACAAACGATTCTCCCCGCCTTGACTATCAACGCAGGAGAGCCCCGGGTACTTCTGACACACAATGCAGGATTCTTCAGCCTCGATTCCTGGTATTACGTTTCCTATTCTCAAAGGTTCAAGAAATGAACAGTCTTTCATTGAAAAAGTTAAGGGCACTTCCCTCCTTGCAATTCTCTTTGGCCTTGCCGTCTTTTGCCTTGTATTAAACTGCTATCTTGGAACTGCTGCTTCCTTGTGTGTTTTCGTGCTCTGCTTTTTGTGTGGGGAAGTGTGATGGAAGTCAGGTGTATGTAATGATCAGTAATTGCCTCACCCTGCTTGACCATTATATTGGGACATGTCAGGTATACGGCTCGGGTGTTAGTCTGTTTTCTTCCACAGTGTCTGTGAGAAAGTGTTTGTGTTGGAAAAGGGGGTGGGGTCAGTTCCTGAGTATCCTACCTGATAGGATGGGGTAAAGGTGTTACAGGGAAGGGGATACCGCATCTCACCATCCAGTGTTCCACTTCCACTCCCCAAAGACCCCTCACTCAGGTGGTCCTCCCGCACTGGTACACCCCCAGGAACTGGAGCCAAAAGCGATGGCCGCGTGCTGGTCACCAGGATGACAGCTCCCCAGGGGCTAGCGGGTGAGACACCTTCAGGTTTCTCACAATAGTCACACACTTCGTCACACACGTGTTTTCTGCACAGCTGGTGTTTAACTAGTCCTCCCAGTAGAAGGGGCCAAGCAGGATCCGCTGCTGCTATTCTCCCAGAATGTGTTAGTGTAGTGCCTCATAGCTCTACTATCCGCACATCTAGTCAGACACTTCTATGTGCTTATATTTATCGTGTTCTCAGACACTGAAAGAGCAGTATGAATTTGACTCCTGATCACATATATTCAGAAGGAGCTGAGCAACTCCATATTATTATCCAAATGGCCAGCAAGCTTCTTTTTATCCAGCTATCTACCTTGCTCTGACCTGAAAGGAAACTAGAGTCTCAGAAAACATACAGTAATGAAGTCACTCTTTCCGCATCCAATGCCCATGATGATTCATTGTCGGTGGTACCTTGGACCGGAATTGGAAATGTATACTGTGGAGAGTGGCTCTGCCAGTACTCGAGTCAGTGTCACTTTTCTTAAGTTCATCTTTTAAACGGCTGCCTCAGCAGAAATGTCTTTCAGTAGCATCATTTTGCCCGCCCGCATTCCCTGTTGAAATAACTACCACCTAGCAAGATGTTGGTTGGGGAAGATCACTGAGGAGAGGAGTGATGCCAAGAGGAGTGAAGGATGTGTGAGAGGAAGGCAGTAGCGAGTCAGAGAAGATCATTAATGTGTGGGCTGATGCCCAGAGGAGTGAAGAATGTGTGAGAGGTAGTAGCGAGTCAGAGAAGATCATTAATGTGAGGAGTGATGCCAGAGGAGTGAAGAATTTCTGAAAGGCAGGCAGTAGCGAGTCAGAGAAGATCATTAATGTGAGAGGTGATGCCCAGAGGAGTGAAGAATGTGCGAGAGGCAGGCAGTAGCGAGTCACAGAAGATCATTAATTTGAGTGCTGATGCCCAGAGGAGTGGAGAATGTCTGAGAGGTAGTTGTGAGTTAGAGAAGTGTATGAAGTTTCCTCAAGCAAGTGCTGCATTTTTCAATCAGTCCCCTTCTTTTTATCACTTCTACTACTCTCCACTGTTGTTTTCTAGTGAAACAGTGCCCTGGTCTTGCACTCTCCCGAAATTCCTCTTGAGTTCTACACAGCAATTAAATCTTAATTTTGTTGTGCATGAAAATGTGCCCAATTAATAATGGTAGAGGCACTGACAGATATTAAATGTCCTGCACAAGCAATACATAGATCCAAGAATTAAAAATGTCTGATTGTTACATTTAACGATCAATTTCTTCAGGGCGATATTAAACTGAATTAGAACTGGTATTATTTCAGGCGTGCTTAATTTTTTTTACAGTGCCAGGACTGGGCCGGGATCTAAAGTAAACCTCATACGTGCCCCGCATTGCTCCGAGCAAGACTGCACAGCATACAGCCTGTCTCTCTCTAGAGAGATTGGCTGGGGTTCCCCCTCGGAGGAAACATTGGTAAAAATGTGACCAAAGTCAAGGATTGCATGTTAATGCACCCTTTTCCAAATACATTGTCTATACTTAGAAACGCTATTGGTTGAGCAGGCATCAGAAATAATACACTATTCTAATATTTCAGTCTGACACAGAACCCAGGAGCAGTATTACCCCATAACAGAAAATAATGTATGTGTCTATAAGGAAATTGTGTACCCCAAAAGCAAATAATGGATGCACAGCAGGCCGATATGTGGGCATATGTAGAACAGTGCCTATCTGATCCCATATGGCACACCAGAGAAAGAAAGCCCATTGGCAGTCCATTATCACAGGACAGAATGCCCTGGTCCTGTGTCGGGTAACAGGGCATCAACAATCAAAACACGATGAGAATTGATGCCATGTGCCGGGGTACAACATTCATACTCCACAGTCTTTCTGGCATACATCTGAACTCTGCTTAAAAATACCCATTACCTGGCAATTGTATGAATGTTCTGACAGAATATTTTAGGCTGCTGCTCATAATATGATGCATCATGTGCCAGCTTCCACGTAGTGCTCCTCAAGAGTTCTGCTCAATTTACCAGGCTTTTTGGCGTGATGAAATAGGCCAAGATTGCTCATTGCAACACGGGGGAGGGGGAGAAGGGCTCATTGTTCAAGTTTTTTTTTCCTGATGCCATTAGGGTTTCTCAGAGTTATAAGATTGATTCATCGGGTTGTACCAGCTTAACAGGGTCGAGCCTCAGATTACAAAGAAGAGTTGTCCATCAGACAAAAGGTACATTGCATGATGACCGAACGCTGTATATTACATACAATATTCTGCATAACGCTCAGCATGTAAAGCACCATGTTCATACCTTTAATCCACATCGCCCCTATAATAAAAAAAGTAGCAAGGACAATAAAGTAATCTACATAGGCCATTGAATGTACAGGCTGTGCTGATCCCCTTTCCTACTTCCTGCAGGCCATCTCTTCAGCAGCTGATTACCATCCTACAATACCTACCGCCCCATCCTACCCCCATCTGCAGCTTCGCCTGCAACCTCTCTCTTTTCTGCCTCCTTTCATCAGATAGAAGGTGTGAAAATATGCATGCAGGTTTGACTATAGAGTGAACATTTCTTTTGCTATTCATTGAATAGAAGAAATACCGATTTAGAAAGACCGCTCTGTGACCAAACAGAAGTCTTTCTAAATCAAATTGTCATGCCCCTGCCGCACACGCGTGCGCGCGGGGGTGACAGGCACCTCAGGTCCCAGAAGAGCCGTAGTGGGAGAACAGATTAGTGTTTATGTGTGTGTTAATGTGTGTGTGCGTGTGTGTGTGTGTGTTGCGGGTTTGTGTGTTTATGGGGTTGGGGAATTCTTGGGTGGGGAGGTAGGGAGGCAGCAGTGGCTGAGGAAGAGGTGTTGGGGGTGAAACCCCCAATTTCAAAGACATCCCACCAGCGAGTGTGGGGGGCAAGGAATGTGATATTTTTGCTTTTTGCGTGGTGTTGAAAATCGGGCAGAAAAAAATTGTCTTTTTTGGTAGGCAAACTACAAGTAGCGGAAATATCACATAGAACCAAATTTGGGGGAGTGGGAACGTCCTCCTTCCTTGACGCAGAAAAGCCTTAACCAGCCTCCTCCCTACTAACCTAACCCATCAGATCGAGGAGAGCACCTGGAGACCACACGAATGGAAGCGTGTGCAGCATAAAGCCAGTAACATAACATAACATATGGCCAGTGCACCACTGCCAAAGTAATCAGTGGTGAATGTGGCAAGAAGGGATTTATAGCAGTTTGTGGCTTGAATAATGGTCTCTCATGAAATGAATGACTGCAGTAAGTGGTGCCTCTTTAAATGGTGGTTTGTATCCTTTCACACTCAGAGGTATGGAATATAAAGTGATTTTCCCAATGGTCCTTGAATACAAGCTTTCCCTGGAGGCCCAGTCAAGGATCCTTTCTAGCCACAGCTCAAAGGTTTTAGTTTGTTTGCCTCCAGGAACATTCCTGTCTACTGTCACATTAAACAAACCTCAAGCTACTCTGTGCTCCAGTACACAATTAAGTATATGACATGCAAAGAAAGTGACATTACTTGGCATCATGAAGAACAAAATTCAGGATTGGATCCAAGGTCTTGTAGAACGCCTTTGAAAGAACCTAAGGAGACAAAAAAGTAAATAATGTACCTGCTACAGAAGACTATTCTTTGATTAGAAATGGTCACAGTGAATTATAAAAAATCTACTTTGATAGGCAAACTAAGAACAAATGGAACTCATGATTAAGGTATCAACAGCAAGGTACATGCAAAACGGTGTGTTACCTTAATTAATGCTGAAGCCAGTAATGGCAAAGAATTTGTGCAGTTCCTCACCTTTGGGTTCTACATACGTAACACAAAGCACTTTTAGGGTTGTTCCAACCAGTATCTTGGGGACTGATGGGGCTCTAAGAAACACAGTTTCCAGCAATATTCCAAAGCAGAATTATTTTCTGCGAAATCCCATTCACATTTCCGTGCAAGGTAGCAGTAGCTTACTTTTTAATTCTTTATTCTTTGTAAGCATCTTTTGTAGAGGTCTTTACAAAGAATCACTGTGTAAAACGTGCAGAGGACGGTACTTAACTGTGGGAACAGAAGCCTATGGAGAGAGATTCCATTTTGGGATTTAACCAATAATGCGGAATGAAAGTTACAAAGAAAGTGCTCCTCCTTTGAATGCTGGCTGTAGACATTCTGGAAATCACCAAAAAAGGCAGAATCTAACATCCTTAAACCATAAAATACAGTCTGTGTCCTCCCTGTCGCTGGAATTACAGGCCCTGCTAAAGGTCTGCAGATATGGGTCTGCACAGTCATAAAAGAACGTTCTGGATCACCAAAACGTGCTGTGCCCTTTTCAATTGGGCTTCCAGTGGTGCTGTTTGAAGAGACCCCGTCAAAGCATTTGGATGATTTAGGTCTACTCGGTCGAAAATATTTGACCTTTTCCAATTTGACCTAATTTCTTTGATTGTTTTATTGATCGAAAATGTGATTGGAGACCCCCTGTGATGCCCCCCACCTTATTCCCTTAACTCTGCCCGATCCAAATAATTCGGTGAAATCGTAAAGGTCAAATGGTTTTCGATCAAGTATGCTAATACCATTTGGATGGCATACTCTGAGAAGGAGAGAAGAGATAGGAAATACATGTTGTGTTGCTGGACCGCCTTCTGTCAATAAGTGTGCCATGCCCTTTTGCAATAACAGTTAACAACTGCTGTTCAAATGAGAGGAGAGCTCCTGGAATACTTTAACTCCTATACAATCAGAATAAATAAGGTAGGTTGGTGTCTACTGTCTCCTTGTTAGGGTGTCAAAATGTGGTGCCCCAGAGGGACCCTCACTATCCTGCGTCCTGTTTAATAGCTACATGATGGTGGTGCTCTCAGATACCAACCCTGGGGGTGGACGAGCGAGGAAGGATCACCTGGGTAGGAGAGCCCGGGGTTATGCTCAGGGGAATACCTCAGGTGAGACGCAGTACTATACCGGGGAAGAAGGAGGGAAGGACAAGATCTCTAAAACCTTTTTAGGCTGCACCACATCGGTCTCTCTTCCTCCCAATGAAGCTTCCTTACTGGAATCCCATCACCCCTAAACCTCTGGTAAACCAATCAAAAGCACAAACCCTATTACAGTAGGACATAACTCTCACAGAATCCTTATTTTACTGTTGCCCATCAGAATAATCCCAATTATTCTCCTTCCAATCCCTTGTATTATTATTTCCCATACTCCCACTATGCTCAGACAAAACCCTACCGTTCCCACAACTCCCCTTCATTACTTTATGATAATAATCCCGGTCATTCCCTTTTCTTTCACAAGCCCACCAATCGTCAGACAAAGTCAGGCAATTGACCAGAATCACACACACCTGACGGCCCTTTCCCTTCCCACAGGGATAAAAGGTGGATCACGAGAGCACCATACGAGCAAGGCAGACCACACGATGAGACAGCTATCCAGGCACGGCAGTTCAAGAGGAGGAGAAAGACGGCGCAAACTGAGAGGTTGACAAGGAGGGAAGCAACCTCACCCTTTAAGACCAAGTACTGTGAAACCTCTGTGGTAGGAATCGTAAGACCGCGAACAATAGGCAACCTAAGATGCAGCAGATGTCAACGGTACACGGAGCATGCCTACACTGATAAGCAGGACAGAGGGAGGCACCTGCTACCGTGGTATTGGCCTTGACTCCCGATACGAAGAAAGCGCAGTGGGTGATCACAGCCGGTGAGTCGAGGGGAGGACCGATAAAGAAACCAAACGTTATAAACACAAGTAACAAACGGCTGATTGCAAAACGTACAAAGAACTGTTAGGGGAAAGCCAGCTGCAGATGAGCCAGGCACCACGTGGGGGCTCACTCGAGAAACTCTGGGCGATTACCCGTTTGTTAAAACTACTACAACCAGAAGGCCTTGGGAAAGGTGAGAAGATGGTCAAAGTGGTCATACAGCGGTCTAGTTAAATCCTCTGTTCAGTCAAGTCTTTGTCCGGCAGATTGTTGTAAATAAGGGACGTGAATCCCAAAGGAACAGTGTGTTGACAAGGGTGAACCCAGCAGAGGGTTGTCCACTTTGAACTGTTTAAAAAGACATTAAGATTTGTGAATGCCACAGAGGGAAGCGTGTTGAAAGCCGTAGTGAACCCGACCGAGGGAGGCAAACAGTTGAGAAGGATCTGCGCCTGGAAGAGTGGGATCCAGGGATGAGAAACTATCACCCCAAAAGCATGTGAAAGCAACAAAGAAATTGTTTTTGAATACAAACAAGAGTGAACCCGACAGAGGGATGCAGATATTCAAGAGAGGTCTGAGGCCTGGAAGAGGGGGACCCAGAGGTGAAGAGTCATCACCCCAAGTATAATACAAAAGGAACTTTTGTTTGTTGTTTAGATATTTGAATCTATCAGGCCATCAAAAGCAGGAAGACTGTCCTCCAAAGGTCCTGATATCACTAAAAAACTGTTTGGGCATCTGAGCCCTGAAGAAGGGAAATCACCCAACGTACACACTGAGATTAACTTTTTTTTGTTATCTTTTGAATGTATCAGGCCCTCGAAGGAAAGAGGCCTTTTACAGAGCAAACGACTTGGCCATCGAAGATCCTGATAGCTGGGAAAGCTTGAGCGTGTGCTGTGCTGCAGAGTCCCGCCTTGTCCCCTGCTCAAAACGTGGGGAATGGCGAACATGACTTCCGCATCCTGACATATTATTTGTGAACACTTATTTTCTTATACGCCCTATCACACATTCTTTTGTATTTAGCGTAAGGATTGGCAATAGGTTTTTCTTAGTAAAGGCCTTTTTATTTTGACAAGACGCCACTAGGACCTCCTTATTTTGATTTGATGGTCGTAGCTTGCTCCCATCTTAGAAGTAGGTTTAGATTAGGCCTTTTTCCACCCAACCTACACAGTTTAACCATGAACTGTGATCACTTGTGTCTGTGTATTCTTGGTACCTTGCTATCCTTACAGTGGATACACTCGGAACACAGTTTGCCACAAGCAGAAGGCACCATTTACAGTTCTAGGAGTTTTGTACTTCCTGACAGGCGAGTACACCAGGAAAGGGACATGTTATATTTATTCCTGGAAGGCAAGTAAAACAGGAAAGGAACATTTGCTTTGAAGAAATGTGGTTGTGGTAAAACAGTGTTGTGGAAACAAACTATTAAACTTTATCATCCTGACATACTGTTATATAGCAAGAGACATTTATCTGTATAACTACTTTACATCCTGGGAAGGATACTTCTTGGAGGAAACAGTTGCTTTGGTTTTTGCAACAAGTGTTTTGTGAAAGAGACATTTACTTTACCAAATTGAAAGATGTATTGGATGCTAAAGACATTTTTCATTGAACTGAATAGAACTTCGTTGAATCGGAACTTTTTCAAAAGTATTCAATAATTGATTCATTGAAAGGGAACCAAACCCTGGTCACAAGGAGTGCTTTGTGAGAATTATAAGTCTGAACTTTTGCACAATTTTGTTCAACTGAAACCAGACACATTTACCCCATGCACATTGGTTGTATATGTTAATGTGAGGGTCAGATACATTTGTATACAAGGTCGTTTTAGTTTAGTTTTAGTTTGCTAGCTAGGAACATTCTTGTTAGGGTAGGGACAGATAGACATGTATCTCACCCCTCATTACCTTTCATAAATGTGGCAAACCTTGGGAAAACTACAACTTTGTGTCCGTCTCTCATTTCTGACCCTTCACACTATATAGGTCTGAGAAAAATATTAGTGATTGTTGGAGGCAGGAGGAGGTAACAAGCATGATGTGTGTAAGTGACGGTAAATGACACATCTGTCACAAGTAAAAATAAATCTGTGTCCAGCTTGTGCTTCACACATGAGGAGAAGGAGGAGCAGAGACTCCCTGAGGGCAGCTTGTGCAAGACTCCCGCTTTTTGGGGAGAAAGTGCCTGCCACTTGAGTTGTGTAACCAACACACATGCCCTTGGGGAACACCTAGGAGGAAGAGTAGTGAATCACTGAGAGCAATGTGTGTGAGATGTAAGGGCTTCAAGATTTAGGCCTCGGGGTAACTATGGAGGTCTTCCGACTATTTGGTACATAGTTGTGGTGGAGTCTATGATGGCACGAGTGGCTCGGCGCAGTGTCAGCTAGCGAGAGGGTTCAGCTTCTAGGAGGAGCACAAGTCAGGTTTTCAAAAGCTTTGTGCCCCTTCCCTTAAAATGCCTTTCAACATTCTTCATGAGAGGGGAGGCTAAGCTTGTCTGGCGCTCCATTCGGGGCCTCCAGAATTAGTGTTTCCACAGGCTTGGCTTCACTCAACCTAAGATTAGAAAGCGCTTTGTGCAGAGGCGCTACTGCCTGGAGCTCAGAGGAGAGCAGAGGAGTGAGTGCCACCAGACAAGGATAGATAAGTGGCCCAGCTATGAGGTGAGGTTATAGGCACTTTACTTCTACAAATGCCTAATGTAATAAGAAAAGACTTTGCCCGAGACAGGATCTGTAGATCAGAGTTCCTTAGTACCAAAAGTCAGATAATACTGGCCCTTATTTGACAAGCCTCCCGAAGATGATAATCACCCTCACAGGTTCACCACTTCCCCTAAAAGGATTAAGAGGGGAGTAGTGTCTCAAAGACAAAATCACATTGCAAAGTCACTAATGGTAACCAGGAGTCTGAGAGATCCCAACAAATCATTTGAAAGTGGACTAGGGGGGCAGCAAGTTCAGTGATCTATTGGACACCTTATACTACATACATTGTATGTTAGCATCACAAGCAGTCGTTTGTAATACTGGTTGCAGTTGGGGGGTAGAACTGGGGACAATCAGTTAAGACAAGTTCAGAAGAAATTGTTAACTAGACATTTCCTGTTGTGGTTTTTTTTTTTTTACCTCAGATATAGAATACCTGAGGAGGCTGAGCTTTTTATTTATCCATTTGCCCTCGAGGTTGAGCATGAAAGCAGTTTAGAGCAGTTGGATTGCAGAATTTCAGGGATTTCAGATGCTAGCAGCTGCCTTGTAATCTTAAAGATTGCACATCTGACAATACTCAAGCTGATCTTTGTGAGAGAATGAGCAGAGATTCTCGAAGGCAGGAGATACTACTCAGTGTCTCTCTCTTGAAATTAATGGACAAAGCATGCACCATCAGCTGGCCCTTGGGAGGAGAGCAGAGAATCTCTCAGGGAAGCATGTGTGAGACACATACTTGCAAGATTTTTGTGGAAGGAAGTAATCAAGATTCAGGGAGGTATGAGGGGTCAGTAACATGAGGCTTAAGACTGTATTGAGTTTTTTCAGGATTTGCCTTTTTTTAAACTTCTTTTTTTATTATTATTGCGTTAACTAGGAAGAAACAAGTACAAGTCAACAATGACAAAAACATTAACATAAAGAAAGAGAAATGAGTCGAACAACCCCCCACCCCTGTGGCACAGCACCCATGGGCCTCACTCCGCAGCCGCCCCCCCCCCCACTGAGTTCTTATCCATAGATGTCCAGAAGTTTAAGTCTTTGCGGGCACCATTGTTCTCGAAAGTCCCCCTTTAAATAATCCAAGGTCTCTCCCCAGTCTGCGTAGAAAGACTCCAATTTATTATCCGCAGCATATGTGGCCCACTCTAGCGAAACAATGTCCCACATTTTCCTCAGCCAATCTTGCTCCGTAGGGATCGATGCCCCCTTCCACCTCTGCGCAATGAGGGACATCGCCGCCAACGTGAATATCACTGACGCCTTGGTGCGTCCGCGCCCTACGCCTTCCTCCCCCAGCCCACTCTTCCCCAGCAAGATCTCCCGAGGGTCCCGAATGGCACTCCCCCAGAGCCTGGGCTGTAGCCCGTTTGATTCCGTCCCAGAATGGTTGGATGATGGGACAATCCCACCAGATATGTGAGGCCATACCCCTCTCCCCGCACCCCCTCCAACACTCCCCCGGGGTGGCAGGGTACATTGCATGAAGGCGGGCGGGGGTGTAATGCCATCCCATCATGCACTTATACCAAACCTCCCGCACCTGGATTGCCTTCGTGATTCTGGGGATCCGTGCCCACAATCTCTCCCAGTCAGTCTGCTCCATTCGGACCCCAGAATGCCGCTCCCAGTCGGCCATGTAAGCCCAACCAGTGCACGGGCGACCTTTCTCTAACTGCTTGTACAAGTCTGAGATAAGCCCCTTAATGCCCTCATGGGATGTTAAGAACTTTTCAAAGTGGGTTAGATCCCTAGTCGCCGCCCGCCTTATGACCGGAGACATCACCCAATGCCTGATTTGGAAATACCGATGCCTCTCCCTTTCTCCCAAGCTGAACTCTTTTTTGCATTCCTCAAAAGTTTTCACTCTGTCTCCAATGAACATGTCCCTCAAGGTCCTACATCCCCCCCCTCCCAGTCCAGAAACGCTCCACTCTCCATTCCCAGAGTGAAGTCCCCATTCTGAAAAATAGGGGTGAACGGCGATGGAAAAGTCGTGGTCCCCCACCTCCCTACAGCCCGATCCCAGCTGTCTGCTACACTTTTCGTAATATCGCTCAAATAGAGGTGTGGAGGTCGCAACTGTCGCGGGAGCCAAAGAACCTCCCCCAGAGGATGCCGAGCCACCGCTCTATCCATCTTCACCCAATGCTTCAGGTAATCTTTCGAAAACCATTCTTTGATTATCCTGAGCTGTGCCGCGTCATGGTAGCGACGGAAATCGGGGAAGGCCAGGCCCCCTCTCTCCCTAGAAGCCATTAGTAGCTGCCTGGATAATCGCGATATCCCCCCCCCACACAAAGACCCTAGTCAACCTGTCCAGCCTCTTGAAGAATCTCTTCGGGACCCTCAACGGAATGGCCTGGAAAAGGTAGAGCACCCGGGGGAGTATCACCAGCCTAAGAACAGCCCCCCTACCCAGCCATGAGATAGGTAGGGCACCCCACCTCCGTAGATCTTTTTTAATGGCTAAAAGCATAGGCTCGTAATTTGCTCCATACCAGCCGGCTAGTGAGGGGGTGATCCTCACTCCCAAGTACCGCAGCCCAGAGGGGCTCCACTTGAATGGGGACATCTCCCTTACCTCCCTCGCCTCCCCCACACCCAAAGAGAGATTCATCAGCTCCGACTTCTGGAAGTTAACCCGCAGACCCGAAACTTCTCCAAAGGTGGTTAGTAAAGCTACGCATGCCGGGAGAGATTCCCTCGGCTTGGTTAGTGTAAGCAGCATGTCATCGGCGAAAGCCACTACTTTATGTTGCCCCCCTCCGAAAGGGATCCCACTGATTTCCGCCGTCTGGCGCATCGCCAACAGAAGTGGCTCTAGGTAGATGGCACAGGGTAACGGGGAAAAGGGGCACCCCTGTTTTGTCCCCCTCCGAAGCCTAAAAGACCGGGACATCTCCCCATTAATCAGGATGCGTGACGTGGGATTTTTATAGTTGGCAGCAACCAGATTAATGAATCCCTCCCCGAGTCCCATTTTCTCCATCACCTGGAATAGGAACGACCACTCCACCGGGTCGAACGCCTTCTCGGCATCTAGCGCCAAGAGGATCGCCGGGGTGGCTGTCTTACGGGACTTCTCTACTAAATGAGCCACCCTCCTAATGTTGTCAGCGGTTTGCCGTCCCACTACAAAACCCGACTGATCTTGGTGGATCAGAGAGGGAAGGTGCCTTTCTAGCCGCCTTGCCAAGATCTTTGTGAAGGTTTTTGCCTCTGTATTGATGAGGGCGATAGGACGATATGAGGTAGATTCCTCCGGATCTTTCCCAACCTTATGAATAAGGGTGATCTTAGCCTCCTCCATCGTCTGGGTAATTCCGCCTTCGGCGCAAAACGAGTTGAATAACTGTGTCAGATGCGGGACCAAAAGGTGGGAAAATGCTTTGTAAAAAGAGGCGGGGTAGCCATCCGGGCCCGCAGCCTTATTCCGGGGGAGAGAGACAATAATTTCTCTCACTTCATCCTCTGTGATAGGACGGCCCAGCTCCTTGGCCACTTCCCTGGAAACTTGCGGAAGGGGCAAGTTCCCCAAGAACTCCCTCTGCGGGAGAGGGGCCGGTCCCTGAGAGGAGTAAAGGGCCTCGTAAAACTCCACTACTCTCTCCTTTATCTCTTCAGCACGGGTTAGTCATCCACCTCCTTGGTCTCTAAGGGCCGTGATTACCCTCTGTTCCCTTTGTCGCCTCAAGAGGCGGGTTAGGAGAGAGCCTGCTTTATTGGCCTTGGCTTAAAAAGTTTGCCTCACCCTCAGCATGGCGTCTTCCGCCTTCTTATTTCTCAAAATCACCAGTTGGCCCTCTACCAGCCTATACGCCTTAAAGACCTTCCTCGTGGGGGTTTCCCACAATTGGACACTAGCCGCCTCCACCTCCCGCTCAAGCTGGATCTCAAAATCCCTCAACCTTTTATTCCTCTCCGCCTTCAAGGCGATGAGGTCCCCTCTCAGAGTAGCCTTGAAAGCGTCCCACCTAGTACTCAAACTCGTGTCCGTGGCCGTGTTCCTCACAAAAAAGCCCTGAATCTTGTCGTCCAGCTCCTTATATATCACCGGGTCCCTTAGAAGCTCCCCCGGGAATTTCCCCCCCCAAACCCCTGGCTTGCGCCTCCCCAGCCTCAGATCCATTTGTACCACCGTGTGATTCGCTTGGGAGAGGGCAGACTCCCTTCTCCCACATTGCCGGGCCCTCCAGGAGCGCAAAGGAGCTAATGCCCTCCAAACCCAGGAGCAGGGCGCCGCACTCCAGCCAGCGGTTGGGAGACCCCCTAGGCACCCTCCCCTCCATGTGGTCGGCGATGGATGACAGGGGTAATGATGGAGTGGACAGTGGGCATCAGAACATGCACACGGCTCGCGACGAGGCCGAGAGCCGGGAGCCTCTGACGAGGGGGGACCTCAAGGGTGAGATGCACGCCCTAGGCGAGACCTTAGCTAAAACCTTCTAGGATCAGTTCCAGTTGCTGCAATCTGATTTAAATATGGCTCTGGGGGAGCTGAAACAGGAGGTGGCCCACTTGGGTGAAAGAACAGACATACTGGAGAGGGGCCTGCAGGAAGTGGAAAAGGATGGTACGGCCAACAGGGAAGCTATCGATCGCCCGGACCTCGCGACTCGCAACCTAGAAATCCAACTGGAGGACCTTGAAAATAGGTCGAGACGGGTCAATGTCAGAGTGAAACTCTTGCCAGAGTCGGTAGCGGACAGGGACTTGAAGGGAGAAGTTCAGAGAATTTTCATGGACTTGCTGGGCGAAGAGGACCCCGAGGCAATTGAGCTGGACAGGGTGGACAGAGTGGGCCGGCTCACCCGCGGCCCTGACGCTAGACCCCGGGATGTTCTGGCTGCGTTTGCGCGGTACGCCCAAAAGGGTGCGGTGCTGCGAGCGGCAAGGCGTCATGAACCGGTGCAATATAAGGGTCAGGAGATCACGCTGTTTATGGATTTGGCAAACAGTACCCTATTGAAAAGGAGGGCCATGCGACCTGTCCTCAGAGAACTCGCTAGGAAAAACGTCAAGTACAGGTGGACTTTTCTGTTTGGGGTGGTGTTTGAGTGGGAGGGTGTTCAAAGGAGGGCCACTACTTTGCAGGAGGCGGCTACTGTCATCCACCTTGACCTTGAGAGGGAGGGGGGGGACGCTGGGGGAGCCCAATCGACCCAATCGATTCAAGGAGACAGGGTCAAACCTTGGGCTTGGTCGACCGTAGGGGATAAAGCAAGGAAGAAAATGGCCCGGAAGCGTCCGCAGGAGGGGAGAGGGGAGACCACTCGAGGAGGGGAAGAGGGAAGGGAGTCTGGCCTGTTATGATCCTGGAGATATGAACTAGGATGGAATATTAAAAGGGGGTGGTGGGACGACGGCTATTAGTGGAAATGGGAGGGGAGCGGAGGCGCATTTCTTGGATCATGCAAGGACAAGTGAGTCCGGGGAAATGTGGGGGGGATCTTGGTCTGCCCTCCAAGTTGGGGTTGGGAGGGCGAAGGGATGGGCAGGGGAGGGGTGTTCATTGGGCGAAAGGTTATGGGGGGTGGGAAGGGGGGAAGGTTTGAGGGGTGGTCACAGCACCCAACATGGAAGCGTTGCCCTGCGGGACCGGTAGCGTGGGAGCGGGCGAGTGTGGAGGAGTGGGGGAGGGACCTGGCTCCCGTATTAGACAGAAAGGGGGGATATTGGCCGGATGCCTTCTTGATACTCTGGAAGGTCGACCGGTAATGGCGCAATACGCCCGCTTGATACCTTTAAGTGGCAAACACATAATGTGAGGGGGCTTAACTCCCCCCTTAAGCGTACGAAGCTGGAACAATTTGTTAGGTCTCGCAAGCCAGATGTGCTGGCGCTGCAGGAGACTCACCTGAGGAGGCAGGATCAGGCTCGGCTGCGTCTCAAGGGTTATCCCCTGATATGGTTCGCGTCTGGCCCTACGAAGAGGGGGGGAGTGGTCCTTGCCTTTGGCAGGAGTATTGACTTCAAGCTACAGGAGGTTCTCAGCGATAGTAATGGGAGATACGTTGTGGTAAGGGGGACTATAATGGATTCTTGTTATACCGTTGCGTCTATATACGCACCGAATGTGGGTCAAGACCAGTTCTTACGAGATACCCTGAGCACCATCGAGAATTTCGCCAGGGGCCAGGTGATTCTGATGGGGGACTTTAACCTGGCTTGGGATAGGGTTGGAGACCGCTCTAGACTCGGAGAGGGGTGGGGGGGCAGTGTGGCCTCCCCCCAATTGAGGGAAAGATGGGCAGGGGCTGGCCTCCGCGATGTTTGGCGTTCATTGCGGGGGAGCGAGGAGGGCTTCACATTCCTGTCCGATGCTCACAGGACACAATCCCGAATTGACTATATTTGGATATCTGCCAGTCTAATGGGAGGGGTGGAGTCGGTGGAGGTGGGCCCTCTAGGAAGCGAATCACAGCACACCCCCAAATCCTTTCAGACCCCAACACGGGACAGAAACAGCCCTTATCGACCTGAAGGCTCAAATTGACACTCTGAGAGACAATGGGAAAACTGCCCTACTGCTCCTCCTATCCGCAGCATTTGACCTGGTTGATCACAAAATCCTATGCAATCACCTCGACTCTGCTGCCCACTTCTCCCAAGAAGCCATCGGCTGGATCGAGTCCTTCCTCAGCAATAGATCCATGCGTGTCTTCTCTACCACAGCGGCCGCAGACCCCATCCCCATTACATGCGGAGTACCCCAGGGTTCTTGCGTCTCACCTACACTGCACAATGTTTTCACGAAGCCCTTGTTTGATGATCTAGATGGTCTGGGTATCACCTACACTAATTATGCCGATGATACCCAGATCCTCATCCCGTTGACGGGAGACTACAACCATGATTTGGCCTTGGTGAACAGGGTGTACCTCATCATCTAGGCATGGATGGCATCACACAGTCTATGCCTGAATGATGACAAGACTGAACTCATCATACTTGGATCCACTGCAAACCTAGCCAAACTAGACCACAATTACACCAGCTTCATAATAGACGGGAACCTAATTAAAGTAGCCAAGGAAGTGAAAACCTTGGGAATATACATTAACTCCTCCCTCTCTTTCCATAAACGGGTTAGCTCCTTGGCCTCCTCCACGGCTTACACATGTAAGCTCATAAGAGCAGCCAAACCTTTCTTATCCACCCAGAGCTGCATTACATTAGCCAGAGCCCTTATACTATCAAAACTGGACTACTGCAATGCCCTCTACGTAGGAGCTAGCAAACAGGTTATCAACAAAATACAGACGCTGCAAAATAACGCTCTCAGAGCAGCGCTCAGCATCCCTAAGAAAGAACACATTTCCAACACTAGGAGAGCCCATAACTGGCTCAAAACTACAGACAAAATCATGCTCAAAGTAGCCTCACTAACACACAAGTGCCTCAACAACGCCGCCCCCAGCTACTTAGTCGACAGAATAAGCAAATGCTCGTCCAACAGACCTACCAGAACCTCCAACGCTAATCTACTCACTGTCCCCAGATTCAAACGCACCAAAATGGGGGGCAACAGCTTCCAAGTGAAAGCAGCCCAGCACTGGAACTCCCTACCACCCCCACTAAGGACACCCCAAACCTACTCACACTTTAGGCACAGCTACATACACTGGATAAAGAACAATGACCGCTAATCCCATCCTATCCACACCCGGTACACACCTTGTAAATAAGTTTACTCGTAAACCTGCATACCCACCTTGTAAATATGTATACTTGTAACCTGCATACCTCTGTGTCTTTATCATGATTGCTGTAACTGTTTTCTACCCGATTGTAATTACTGTAACTACTGCAATGCAATGCTATGTGAAGTGTAACTAAGCTTTGAATAACCTTGCTGCTCCTGCGCCCTCCTACCCTCGGGTTTGGTGCGCATTACAAATGAATAAACTTAAACTTAAACTTCTCGGCACGCTGTGAAAGACCCCCCTCCACAGCAGACTCCTCGGTCGGGGCAGTAATTACCGCAAACGGCGTTGAGAGGGCCCCCCCTTCTTGCGGCAGTCCCAGCCAGGGGATCCCAGACCCCGGCACAATTGCTCCACCAATGCCGCCGTCCCCCCCGGGGACTACATAGACGTCAGGATGGGGAAGGGGCCCGGTATGTGGCTCCCCCAGGGCCCCCCTCAGTTCTTGCTCCGGGTCAGGGCCTCCACAAATTGGTTCTCCCTCCTCATCCACTCTCCTGGGGGCGGCCGCGCCGGTTCGCCTGTCCCAGGCCGTCCGGAGCAGGCTAGGCTCCAATCCTCTCCCCCCCAAAGATTCGCCCGCTCCTCACTTGCTCGGGCGCCTGGTAATCCCCTCCGGCTCCTCTCCTTGCCGCTGTGCCGCCGACGAATCCGGCAGCACTCCCCTCGGTGGGATGGCCCAGGACCCGGGCAGCCCACTATCTCCGATGTGTGTTCCCGGGATGCGGGACAATGCCGGGCTGCCCCGCTCGCACGGGGACACCTTCCACTCGCCGCCACAGCCCTCCGCGGCGGACGCTCCACCGGGGGCAGACACCGGGGGGCGGTCCCACCGTTCCTCCTGTGTCGGGAGCCCTCTCGCCCACCGAGGGCGGGTCACCGGCTCTCACCGCCGCGAGCGGGCACACTCGCTCGCGGCCGCCAAAACAAGCCGCCGCTGCCGTAAAGAATCTGGGACCGCGGCACCCGGTGTCCCGTGCCGCACAGCCTCACCAGCGCAGCACCACTGCTCCGCAGCTGCCAAGTGCCCTCAGGGGTGGTGGGTCCCGATCGAAGGCCTCAGGGTGCAGAAGCAGCCGTCGGCACATCTAATCGCTGCCGGCGGCCATCTTGAATCCAGGATTTGCCTTTTTAATATGTACAAAATAATAACAAAAATTCTCTTACCTATTCTAAGATCAAAGGGAAAACCTACTAGCATTCACAAAACTAACCCTCACCATAAACAATATCAACATTCAAATAACATAAATACAACATGAATAAAAGGTTACCAAATGCTCAGTGTCTTGGATGACTTCTCGTAGTTCTGGGCAGATCATGCTATCCCAAGAATGTCCAAAGTCTATTTTCTCCAGGTAACAAAAAGTCTCAACAAAAGTCTTGAAAAGTTCCAAGGAAACAAAATGTTCACACAAATAAATTGCACTGGATAAAGGCTCTTCTTTGTTGCATGAACAATCTACTTCCTTACAGTTCTGCAAAGAATTAACAGCACCAATGGAGTTTCTTGGATGACATACTTCCAAGAAAGAACAGATTAATTTGGCAAAGGTTTCTTCTTCCACTTTGCCAACAACTACTTCACTGCTGAAATCTGTGGTGTCTTTTATGCAATTGTCATGAAGTTCTTGCTTGAGATTCACTATTCTCTCAACCAACTACCTTCTACAATGTAACTGTGAGAACAGTTCCCTTGGCCCCACAGTTAACTTCAACAATATCGACAACCACAGTCTTGTTACGGCTACTACAACTTCTACTCCTTCTCAATATGCTGCTTCAATGGCAACTTTAAAAATAGGCATTACTGCAAGACATCTTCTACCTCCACAGACTGGCAAGGCACTCTTTTCTCTCTTTCTTCAGAAAGAGCAGCCTCTTTGCCTGTCTTGCAGGCACCACAGACTCTGCTTCACTTTGGAGAACAAATACACAGCTCCCGTCCCCAGCTTGGTTTTCAGTTTTTACCCCAAAGTGGTTGTGCCACTCTCCCAACTTTGGTAGTAGACCTTTGGGTATCAACACTTTCAGCAACTTCAAAACCACCAGTATATCATTATGTGTATGTGGTTTGGTTTTCATAGAGATCCCTCTATGGGCTTGGGCATGGCTTGTTCTATTGTCACCTTCTACCACGTCTTTCTTCTGCTGCTTCCACCTTTGATGTGTTGCAAGGTAATTCCCAATGGAAACCAAAATTAGGCACACGCGATTGCGTTTTTATATTGAACTCCCACTTCAAATGAAGACTTATTACCACCTTTCGGTCAGCACTCAACATCCAAGGCACAGGGAAACATTGTCTCATGCACGCAGCCCCTTTAACAATACCTGCAACTATTCAGGAAAGTCAGTTTCGCTTTGCTTCAACTACCAGCAGCGTTCTCCGTGTTAATCAGATACACGCGACCGCTCAGCAACAAAGTATTTCTGCTTCTCGGGAAAGAAAGGCTTTTCATCATATGCGTTTCAGGTAAGCATGTGCTACTTTCCCTTTATTAAAAGACTTACCACTTCTATGGTTGATTTTCACTCGCTCATAACTCAAAGCGAGTACAATTGAAAGCTGGCTACAGTTACCGGCAAGGAACTTCTGCTTCTTAGGAGTACGGAGCTTCTTCTTCTGACTTCCAGTTATAAAGGTTGCGGGCTTTGGTGGCTTCCCGACTTTGCTGCTTATTCTGCTACTAATACGGACACTCCTGAGATCCACACCCATCCTCTACCTGGGTGCAATGCTCTGCTTCCTCTGCTTCTACGCCTTCCGCCCTTCCAGCTAATGCCCTAGCTTCTTTCTGCTGCTTCGCTCTCAGGCACCCTTTTATGCCCCCTCACGTGGGTGGATTAGATTCAGGTGAAGGTCCTTAGGATTAATTGCATGACCTTGTTTAGAGTCATTAGGCTTGCCTGCCTGACCTGAACTCCTGCCTACCTCTTGAGCCCTTCTGCTCCACAGTCCCTGAGGAATTCTGGGACTTGTAGTTTGACTTAGAACAATTAGTTTATGCGACTTCTTCAGAGGATGATAAAAATGGTTTTTATTCCCCAGATTTTATTAAGGGAAGAATTATAGATTTTAACCCTTTCCCAAACCAAAGGGACAGAAAAGGTCACATGGTTATTGTTCCTATTGCAATATCTTTAACATTGGAGAGGACATGGAGTTTTAAGGGTACAAAAGAATGGCTCTGGAGCATTAGCAATTTTCCTAGGTTGATATTCATCTGAATGACAAGAGGCTATAATTTCCTTGGGAAGGATTGTATTATGTTCCAAGAAATCATACCATGTCTCACCCTGCGATACTACACAACCTCCCTGGGCCTGATCTCCACCCAGATTCGATTTGCTAGACTGCTAGATCCGATTTGAGGCCAGGGGAGCATTTTACCACGTTCGCGTGTTGCAAGGCAGCTGAAATACACGAAAACTACAAGTTCCAGCAAACTTGTAGTTCCTGGGTGCTTTTATTTCTACGTCAGGCACGTAAGCACTGGCGCATAGGGGCCGGTTAACTCCGGTTTGCTCCGGGTGTGCTCTGCTCTGCCACCCCTTTTTCGTCCCATTCAAGGTACGGTTTTATCTCATACTTGTGTGCTAATTGCGAAACCATGGTTAATATAGATAATAGTGTAAACGGCTCACTAGTTGGGGTTACAGAGCTCACTGCCTTCAATCAAATTAATGAGGAGGTGATGTTAAAAACCAATGAGCAGAACATAAACCTTAAAGTGGGCTTGCTTAATACACGTTCACTGGTTAAACATGCACACAACATAAATTAATTAATACTGGAAACATTTTTGACTTATGCTGGGTGACAGAAACATGGCTTAAGGACTCCATAGGTCCCACCTGCGAAACAGTGGTCCCACCAGGGTACATTATTTGTAATGTTAACAGAGAGGGAACAACGGGAGGTGGTGTTGCTATTATAGCTAAGGAATCACTAAAACTGTTTAAAGCCTCTTTTAGCTGTGACGGCTGTGAAACCATCCATTTGAAACTGACATTCACCCCCAATAGTTGTTTCAATTTAATAGTTGTATACCATCCTCCGTCACTGAGTTCAGATTTTTCTAATGAATTATGTTCCCAATTAGTCAATCTGAAATCCACCAACACATCCTCCTTGGTGGTAGGTGATTTATACTATTGGCGTGGGGATACAAAAGATAAGGAAGCTATCTCGTTGGAGAAAGCACTAGTTAACCTAGATTTCATGATTGTAAATGAGGCACCCATCACTCCTCAAGGAAATGAACTGGACTGGATCATAGCAAATAACCTGAAATACCAAAACTGCAAGACTGAGACATGTATCTGGAGTGACCACTATCTAGTCACTTTGAATATAGAACTCAAGGCCCCTTTGACCAAACATAACCCACATGTCAAGGTCACCAGCAGAAGTTTAAAAAAATCTGACATTAGAACATATACAACCATACTTAAATGCAGTACTCGCCTCCTTTCTGGAGCAGGATACATGTGATGGTTTGCTTCAGAAATACACCTCACACATACAAAAACTAGTAGACGAAATAGCTCCAATCAAATCTAAGCTAGCCAGGAAAAACAACAATCAAAAGAAGTGGTATAATTCGGACATAGAAACCACCAAAATAGAAAAAAGAGCTCTTGAAAGGAAGTGGCACTCAGATAGGACCACTGAAAACAAAGAGAGATGGAAAACAGCAAACAAGAAATATAAAGATAAAATAAGATTAGCCAAGGCTAACTATTTCAATAAGGAAATTGAATTAGCTGATAACAAGACCAGCAAACTCTTTGAAATACTCAAGAGTGTAGAGAAACTTCAAAACCTTATCCCGCCTCTGCCACCATTGAAAGAAGATTGCAACACCGTGCAAAATGTGTTTTCTGCCAAAATAGCTAAAGCCAGGCAGAATATTATTAACGCCAGGAATAAACTAAAACAGGACTTTAGCTCCACGAAGATTGTTAAAAATCAGAGACAGGAGAATTTGTCTTTCACCCCCATAACCAAAACAGAGCTCCTGGAGGTGCTTGATCACATGAGGCCTACGTCTTGTGCAGAGAATGTTTTACCACCTAACATTATCCTTCAAAACAAAGAGCAATTTGCTCCCATTTTACTAAGAATTATTAATGCCTCATTTGAAGAGGGTTTAGTTCCTGATGAAATCAAAAAGGTCACCATTACACCTTTAGTGAAGAAAGCTGGGTTGGATCCCAAGGACCCAGGGAACTTACGGCCTATCACTAATTCTAATTTTATACTTAAAATCCTAGATACAATAGCCACCCAGCAGCTGCAGGACCATGTAGAAACCCATGCATCCCTACAGCACCAACAGTCTGGCTTTAGAGCAGCACACAGCACAGAGACCACCATGCTGGATCGCCAGAACCACATGCTAGGACTCATGGACAGGGGTAAAATTGGGATTTTGATGCTTCTCGATATTAGTGTGGCATTTGATCTGGTGGATCATGATCTACTGGTCAAAGCTTCGCGAGAAATTGTGGGCTGCTTGGATATAGCACAGAAGCGGCTAGTTTCATTTCTCACGTATCGCCAAGCTAGAGTTCACTGGGGAGACAATTTTTCTGATCCTATACTAATGATTTTTGGCGTGCGCCAGGGTGCTAGTCTTTCAACTATGCTCTTTAATCTGTATATGCGTGCACTGTGGGACATCTTGATGGAATCCGGAGTTTTCTTCACCAATTACACTGATGACACGCAGCTAATAATAGAGCTAGATGGATCTCATAGAGCAGACAGTGAAAAGATAGGACTTATATGCAGCAAAATAGATGACTGGATGCAAGCCAACTGGATGTGCCTCAATGATTCTAAGACTGAACATGTTGTTTGGATCTAGCCGCCTGATACAAAAATTGGGGGGAGAGTACAAATCATTTCAGATCAAGGAGGCCATCATAACTGTATCCAGCCAGGTTAAAACCCTGGGTATGATGATGAACTCCTCTGTTAATTCAGAAGCCCAGGCCAACCTCTTGCGAAAGAACACAGCCTACTATTGGCAGCTTGTGAGGATTATTAGACCTTTTTTGAGTGAAAACAACTTGGTCACCATTGCCAGGGCCGTGGTGTTGTCCAAGTTGGATGATGGCAATGCCCTTCTCATAGGCGCTCGTACCAAAGACCTACACATCTGTCAAGTCATTCAAAATGATGCGGTAAGACAAGTAAGCACCTTACAAGAAGAGACCACATTAACACGGCTAGAAAAGCGCTACATTGGTTAGGAGTTGAAGAGAGGATTAAGTTTAAATCCCTCACACTCGTTCATAAATGCCTTTTTGGAAAAGTACCCAACTATCTGAAGAAGAGTATTGTACCCTACACACAGACGAGACAACTGCGCTCGGCTGGAAAAAATCTGCTTGTGGTCCCCAAACACAACCTTAAATCAGCGATGGGCAGATCCTTTGCTGTGCAGGCAGCTCAGATATGGAACTCCCTTCCAGTGATATTGAGACTGCAGGAGAATCACCTACAATTTCGAAAGCACTTGAAGACTCACCTCTTCAAGTAATTTGTACTCTCTAGACCTTCTATTTCTCCAGCTGCACCACTAAGATCTTTAGACAGTATGTGTTTTGTTTGTGTTAACGCGCCCTGATGCCTGCGGGCTACCGGCGCTATATATGCTCACATTACATTACAGATGATCCTCCCGCAGTACACCGCCCCCATGATTGGGATCAGAAAACATCTGCCCTCTCCTGGCCATCTGGGAAGAGACTCTAGGTAGGGTTTTGGTGGGGGATCCATCAGGAATCCGTCAGATTCTCCACAGAGGACATACAAGTCGATTGTCCATGTCTATCTCTTGAAGTGAGTACATGAGACATTCGGGAGTAGGAGCAGGAGTAGTAGAGAATCCCAGAGGGCAGCCTGGGTGATACTCAAACTCAGGTAATTTCTGTGGGAAGAAATAATAGAGATTTAGGGAAGTTGAAGATACCAATCACTAGCCAGTGTCCACCTCCTGAAGTAAGTGGATGAGGCAAATGCCATTGATTAACACAACACTTGGAAGAAGGATCAGAGTATCTCTGAAGGAAGCATTGTTGAGACTCATGGTTACATGATATTTGTGGGAGGAAGTTAAAGAGCTTCAGTTTGCCAGAAGGTGCTAGTATTTGTATTTTGTATTTTATTACATTTATAGAGCGCTCTTCGCCAAAAGCGCTAGTACAAAATGTTAAACAATGGTACAATCAAGTAGAATAAAGCAAACCAATTAAAACAGAATGAAGAAAGAAACAGAATTAGATAGTAGAAAGAGCAGATAAGAAATGAGCCTTAAGATTAGCCTGGACAATTCAAAGAGAAGAAGAGCGGGCGGAAAGAGGTAGAGAATTCCATTGTTTGAGTGCCAGAAGAGAAAAGCACCGGAAGCAAGAGTATGCACTTGGGGGCTTGGGCACAGTAAAAAGGAAACTGATTCTGGGAGCAAAACGAATGAGTAGGAAACTAAAATGAGACCAATGAAGAAATAAGGAGGAGCAAGACCATGAGTGCATTTAAAAGCAATCTGAAGAAAATGATAAGGAGACGAGGCTCGAAAGGAGGAGTGTGATAGAAGTAAAGCTGGAGTAATTGAGGAATGAGGAGACAAACAATAAAGAAGATGGACTGAAGAATTATAGATTGAGCAAAGAGGAAGAAGATGAGAGGCAAGGAGGCCGAGGTGATGCAGATGTGGTACAGCTGGTGCAGGGCCATCTTTCAACCTTGCGTGTTGATCCAGGCGTAGTTGGATTTAAAGGTAACACTGAATGCCTGCTGGCTTTCTTTATGGACCCAAGTTTCAAGGTAAAAGTGGGCACTTTTCACTCCCATGTTTCGGTGCCAGTGGAGACAAAACACTTCACTGCAGTGCTGGCAGCAACAGTTGGAGAAAGAACATAGGCAGCAGAGAGAACAAACAACACAAATGTTGCCACCTATACCATAAATCTGAAGCTCAAGATTAAGAGCAATGGGAAGTTCATCACTGGCACCTGTTAAAAGCTTTTGGAGCAGTACGGAGCAGCTTACAGGGAGAAGATTTTGTGGGATACCATGCTCAATAACTCGGGTGTCATAAATAATGACGGGCCATCAAAAGGAACAGACAGTGAACACTCAGCTATACATATACTTGATACCTATCTACTGGACACTTAACCTGCAGAAAGGGATGGTTACCCATTACAGTATTAGTACTTCAAGTGGTCAGTCTGGCCAGTGGCACTTGTGCAATTTGCTAATGAATCGCTTAGCTGCCTCCGATAGGTGTACAGTCAGAGAGCGTTTAATGCGGCTGTGACTCTTGTCTTTAACCACAGGAGAAGCCTCTCAATGCTGAATGTTGAATTGACATTCATAAAAATGATCAGTCACTTCACTGCAGAAGATTATGGAATGAACACACCAGCTTGGATGGTGGCAATAATTTGTGACCAGATAAATGCTAGGCACCAAAAAATGGAGTATGGTTGTTTCATGGCACTTCTGTTTCGAAAATGGGTTGTTCTAGTTGTGACCTAGAGGGCCTCACCAGTTGCTGACTCACACATGCCATTGCCTTTTGTACCAGTAATATTTTTGAGTCCCATTATTGTCAGGATCACAAGCACCACTTTTCAAAGATTCTCTGGCAATCTTCCACAGAGCACACCCTTTCCTTAAAGTTTGCAGACTTCCCACAGTGTGCTAAAACCCCTTAAAGTTCATAGGATCTCCCACAGAGTGCAGTAATCGCTTAAAGTTCTCATACTGTCCCACAAAGTGCTGCCACCCATTAAAGTTCACAGGCTGCCCCACAGAGAGCGGCCATCCTTTAAAGCTCATGGGCTTTCACACAGAGCACTGCCACTCTCACATGTGGTGAGTCTCCCTGAGATGGCGTTCCCTCCGAGATAACTGCCTCCTTCCTTGCCCATGCACAGCAACCTACAGGAAGGAAGGATGGTGCTACAACATATGCATCTCCATAGTAACCACTACTATGGAGTCGCGCTCTCCCTGGCTGAGAGGCAGCAGTCAATGCAAGCAATAGTTGCCAACATGCCTGATCACCCGGTCCCAAAGATTCTGGCCAAATACGGACGCTGACATTTCTGTGGTAGCCCCAACTGCTTGTTGGGACGGAACCGGTAACAGTGGCCTGCTGCTGGCCAGAGTCTCTGTTGCCACTGACACTGAGTGTACAGGCTTGGCAGTTGTTGGGATTCTATACTGCTTGGCATGGCATGCTCGATGATGTAATACTGCAACCTGACCCTTGGAGGTACTAGCATGCACAACCCCGCCACAGCTGAAATAGCTGGTGGGGTCTGCTGGCTCAGTCTGCTGGCTCACTATTGGGGTCAATGGAGGCAGGGGACTCATTTGCATCGCAAATATCTTCATGCCACCAGCAAATGTGGTTTTGAATGGACATTGTCTAAAGACACTTGCCTCTCTGCCGCTGCCATCACTTTCTTTCTGCAGCCGTCCACCCTTCGAGAAGGCCTCACCCTCGTCATCCTTACCCAGAAAGCATTGTCAACCATTAAAATATGATCACGGCCAAACCAGGAGGACTGAGTGGGACGGGGGTTCTTTAGTCCCTGGGAGTGGGACTCCTGCCCCTGCCTTGCCCCTTTGTGGCATGATGAGGGAGAGGCTCCTCCTCATCCCTCTCCTCTGACGCTTCATCCTCAGATAGGCCCACCGGCTGCTGTAGTTCAAACACAGACTGGTCTTCCCATGAGGTTCCTCCTGAAGCACCTTAGCCTTTTATGCACCCTTTACCTGTTGGTTGAGGACCACTCCTCTGCAATGACACCCTCTATCCAGACAGGATTCTCCCTCTCTACTCCTCCGATGTGCTTGTAGCCACTGCCCCGCCTGCCACATGAAGAACATGCATGTGTTCTCCTGCACCACGAGCATTCCCTCCTTCTCTAGCACAGGCTCTGCCGTCCCTGAATCTGGACTCAAGGGGGCTTCCAATGACACCCTTCCTTCTCTTCCGCTCCTCCTATTAAGGACACCTCAAATGCCTCAGTTTCCCATGCCTACTCAGAAGACCAGTGACACTGCACAGCCCATGAGCCAATGCCAACAAACAGCACAAGGATCCCCCTGCTTATCAATCATGGGGAATCTCTGTCCTCCTATGGGACCACCATGTCCTGTCCTCCCACCCTGCTTCCATTCCCAGCATCGCAAGTGAACCATATCCTTCCTCAAGAAATAGAACCGCAAATTCTGAGAACCAAAAACTGAGATATGAGAACCATGCTCAAGGAACACGTCAGCATTCAAGACACAAAACTCTGCTAACAAGAATGGCAAACCAACACAACAACATGTGGGTGTACGAGATGATGACACCAACAGATAGGCAGAGGAAACTAAATTTTTTAGTTTTTGGGGCTGGGTGGGAGAATTGGATCAGGGAAAGGAACATGTGTTTTTCTTGTTTTAAATGGGGGGGACTAAGAAAGCACTGAACAAACACTAAACAGGGGAACAAAATGGACTATAAAAACACTCCAAGAACATGCAACGACACAAACACAAACACTTAAACTTCTAAAATTCTTCCTACATCTGCTCAAAACACTTCAAATGCATCAATCACCCTCCAAATGTGATCCTTCCCAAAGTAATAGCTTTCCTCACAGGTAAGCAAAACCCACAAAGGAGCAGGAAGTGAGCTGGGCATGTTATAGAACCTCAAACTTCCTTTAGGAGATTCAAGGGCTCTGATTGGCTTAACGATCAGAACGAAGCCGGCGTCGAAATCTGAGATTCGACCAAGACCTGAGGCTCCTGAAGGGAGCACAAATCTACTCACGAGAGACCCGGAAAATGCAACTTCGACCTGCGTTTCCACTATGCCAAATTCCTGTAGTACGCTCCCGGGATAAGATGAATCAAGCCAAAAAGATTTGAGGGGCGGGCAGGTTGCATTTGATAAAGTTTGCCCAAGTTTAGTGAGCACACATTGAATACAGAGTGCGCGTTCACTACTAAAATAGAGAAAAAGAAACATACATCACAATCACAACCAAACTACTTTCTATTCTAGGGCAGATGGGCAGTAAAACGAGCTGCTCAAAAGACAGAAGGGGCATCGAAACGGCCTCAGCGTCCGGTTTGCCTGTCTGACCCATACCAAATCAAACCGAAAATGAGCTCCCTTCGGTCTACAGGCTGAGGTCACCCATCACACTTTAGCATCGACCTATTGAATATTTCTTAAAACAATTCTGCACTTATAGAGCAAAATAAAATAGAAATGCTACTAAACACAACAATTTCAATGAGCACCCTGGGAGGCACCCGCAGTCGATGAAAATGCTCGGAACGTGGGCTGTATTCACAAAGGAACGCCCGCGTTCTGAGCACTTTGATTAGTGTCAGGCGCTTCTCTTCCCGGCTCCCCCTTTCCATTGGCACCTCTGTAGATCCCTACACAGATTCTAATGGTTTGCTTATTTTATTTTGTTAAATTATAGTAAAACGTATCTTTATCTCAACGCCCATCTCCACACAGTGCCTTCAGTCAGGCAGCCCCCTCTTCAATGTTGATTACACCAGTCATCAACATTGAAAACAGACTGCCTGAAGGCACTGTGCAGCATCGGGCAGCGAGATAAAGGTACAAAATTAAAAATTAAAACATTAGCACCAGCGTAGGCTCCAGCAGAGTGTTTTTGTAGGGCTTTTTCAAGAACCGAATCAGGCTGAGAGTCACACTGGAATCACTTGATGTCATGACGACCCAATCCCAAGCAAGAACATCACTGCCTTCATCTTCATGGGAAATTGGAGTCGCAAAGTAGCCCAATAATGCAATGAAAGTCCTTGGGACTGAGGCCTTTGGGAATATCAGGGCTTCCGTTCAGGGGTGTTGCTAGGTCTGGAAAAGATCTGCGGCTACGCTAATGTCAGGACTGTCGGGACTCTGGGCTAGCTAGCCTTTTGGTTGTAGCCCCTGAGCTTCTATCTGGGACTACAACCAAAAGACCTGGGGCTATAACCCCAAAACGCACTCACCCCCCCCCCGGCTACGCCTCTGCTTCCATTTCAAGGAAATCCTCAATGAAGGACAGCTAGAAATGTTCTTAAGCAACCATTCCAGTAGCACTGCAATGTACCAACGCACAGAGTTGAATTTGAGGAATGTGTCACATCAGATTTTATCAATGTGGTATAACTATGTGTTAGCAGTTTCTTACTCAAGACATGTCATGGTACTTCTTGGTGTCCCTAATACTTTATGTAGGACCCTCTCGCAACATATATCCCTTAATAATGTTGTACACTGTGAATAAATCAATCATTCATATATGTTGCGCCCTCTTCCATACAAAAAACCTACTACTCACAGTAATCTCTTGCTGATTTCTTCCTTCCAGCCAGGTTTTGGCCAGCGGCCTCCAGCCAAGAGCTTCACCCTCTAGATACAGTATGCCCTGCATGAGGAGAACAAGGGAGACAGCCACAGTGATTATCAAAAACTGGTCTTACAGCATTTCCAATTCCATACATGACAGGCTAAGTTGATGTTGATTGCACCCGAATTCAAGAGTCACATACATCCCCGAGGGCCTGATTTTGGTGGTGTTAAATCTTTTAAAGCCATTTTTTGTGAGATATCAATTATGATCAGTGACAAAAGTGACTTTAAAAGGACATGGAACGAGATCAGCTTCTTGGGCCTAAGGTTTCATTGTATTATGCTTCATTAGATTTGGTGAGGCCGCCGGACTGTGTATACCAAATGACTGTGGGGACATGGGTCACCAAGAGTAGGAAATCCCTCTTCTGGTAATGTTTCCTTCACGCAATTGAATTTAAACTTGAACCAGAAAAGTGCAGGACATACCTTTTAAAATAATGTGTCACATATTTTGAGATCCGCTAGAATACCATTCATGCCTGTATTACAAGTTTCAAAGGTGGCAGATTACCACACTGAGCTATGGCACTGCTGTAGAAAGACAGAACATATCTGAAATAAACAGATTACAAGGCGCCCATCACAGGTCTAATAATATGGCATTGCCCTTCTGAGGACTTTCTTCTGATACTTTCTTGTAAAACCTCTCATGGGTGCCTTGTGAACTTTCCCATGGGGCTTATACATTATTAATAACATTAATATCAATATTATTGTTATCATTTACTTATGAAAATGTGTCTCTGAAAAAAGGCCGGGAAAGTGTTATGGCCCATTCCCGCAAATGCACTGCAAGGGTTGCAACGGCATAGACAAAGGGCCCGATTCATGGAAAAGTGCGCATCATACCTGCATAGGCTGCGCGCCGAGAACGACACTGTGCGAGCCTGCACGCAAAATAAAAAATGCACGCCCCGTGTATTCATGGAATTTGTTGCGGAAAGTAACCGTATACTCAAGTCGCGGCTGGAATGCCCCCGACACACCCCCACGCAAATCCCAAACAGCCAGAAACAGCTACATTTGCATGCTCCCCAGAAACACATACATGCACCCTGTAAACTGTGAGGGGTCTCACGCAAGCAGGCCTGAACCTCAGGGACCCTGCGCAGCACCCTGACAACAACATGCGTATGGTTTATCATAACTTAGTTATCACTCAGGAAAAGCTGTGTGCACTACGCTGCGTATGTGAACCCCTAACTACGATCAGGACCCTGTCTGCATGCACGCCCCCTTAAATCCAACATGCAAACTCACCTCCAAAGTAGCGATTCCTCCGCGCAAGTCTGTACGCCTGCCTCTAGGTGGCTGAGATTTTGAGGGCACTGCTTGGGCCTTTCACAGGCAGGAGATTGATGGACTGCCTGCGGTCCGTCTCCTGTAATACCCACTTTCTGGCTTGTTCTTTCCCATTTTGCGTGTTCCACCCCCTATTCCGGCCTCTACGCAGAGCTGTGCCGAGCCTGCCCGACCTCCATGCAAGTCCTGGAAAAGTCCCACGCAGTCGGTTTCATGAATCAACGAGCAGTGTTTTGCACGCAGTTTGACGTGCAAGTTCCTGGTTTTATGAGCAAATAATTCCATGAATCGGGCCCAAAGTCAGCTGCGCCGCATACGTTTGCATCCTCCCAATGCTCCTAATTTTCAGTTGCGGTTGGGTGGAGCTTGAGTCAGCGCAAGCAACGAGGATGAACCGTCAGTAAAGTGACGGTCTTCGTCGTTGTGGGAGCTGCAGGGAAGCAGTGCTTTATGTGTGTGATGTGGCGCGTCGCTATGGAGTCACATTAAACGATTATTGCAGTTCCGTAGTGAAACTGTAGTTTATTG
Organism: Ambystoma mexicanum; assembly: GCF_040938575.1. NCBI lineage: Eukaryota > Metazoa > Chordata > Amphibia > Caudata > Ambystomatidae > Ambystoma > Ambystoma mexicanum. Next base: position 741,790,481 of record NC_090927.1, on the reverse strand, counting down.
TGATTTGTGTGATTATCAGAAATGTTAACATAAAATAGCCCGGAAAATAACGCCTTCTTTATGCTTACATTGCAAAATAAAAATGAAACGCACATTTATTGTAAGTCTGTTTCATGTTACCATTGCAAATAATCTCCCCTAAATGAAACGAAACTATAGTCCGACTATAAGTGTACATTAACTATTTGTTGATGGGATATTGCTCCCACCCATTCAGGATGGAGAAGTGTGCGAATGCACACTGTCCTTGCCCCCGGTGCTTCATTCCAACTCCAGTGCTCTACCCAAACAAAGAGGGACACTATTCAGGTATATATGAGGCCTCGCTGGGGGTTGTCTCCAGATCGTCACAGCAGGGGTGGCAAGTGACTGCACAGCCTCACTAGAATGGCCAACTTTACAAAATGGTTTCCCAAGACACTGTAGACGGTTCCATGTAATAATGTCGCCACAAAAATCTCGCCATGCAAAAATATCACTGAAAAATTGCCGTTTTTTCTGGCGACATTATTGCATGGAACTTGCGGGGGACACACCCGCAACCCCCAAACTTTATTTTTAAAAAAATTTAAAAAAAATTGCCCCTGTCCCCATATATATGGTCACCCAAATAATATCGCCACAACATTTTCCCGGCGATATTATTTACGATGACCATATATATGGGGATATTATTACCTGATACCCTGTAGACATGGTAGCGCATCAGAATATCAGCAAGACCCAGCAACCTGCCGGGGAGGTGCTGTTGGGAGTCGTGAGGACAGACCGATAGAGAGAAGTGTAGGGGAGAGTGCGGCATCGAGCGGAACCATTATTAGAGGTGATCACCCACCGCGGGAAGACAACAAGTGAGGAGGGCCTTAGGCACGACCTATAAGACGGGAATGAAGTGGTGCTCCTCTTTCTTTCTGTGCACCTGAGGCTCATCAGCATGGTGGGTGGTGGCCCTGTTGACTGTGTACCCGCCTTGATGTTTCGTGATGGGACAGGTGTGGATAGCGCCAGAATGGGAGAGGTGGGTTTGGCACATTGCATTGAATTTTTACTGGTCTTAAACATTTGGAGACACTGGTAGAGAGATTTTCCTCCTAGTCGGGGACAGAGACACAGCACTGTGCGGTGAAGCTGTCATGGCTGGTGCTCACCAAACAGTATTTAACTGGTAGGTGTCCAGGGCCAGGGAGAAGCACCATTCTCTGGGCGTGGGGGACATAGAACCACTACCCCACATAAGTATGGGATGGGATTGTCAAGTGGCATGTTGTGTATATCATGATGCATTCACTACTGTTGCATTTTGTAAAGAAATGCGGCCAAATGCCTTCCAAAATGATTCATGTGTCATATCTCTCTCGTTGGCCTTGCCGCCTGTGACGCCCAGCAGCGTGCAGAGCACATGGTTCCATACGGTGTCATTCGCGCCTCTTCGCATCAACCTTTTTGGTAACATTGGTAGCAGATGGCCTTTTAGCCCCAAAAAATAACAAAACTATAGGATTATTGTACATGAAGGATATTCAACTATTACAGCTCTACCCATGCCCTGTGGGGCAAAATACATGCAGACCTATTTTTGTATATGCGTTGACACCAACAGAAGTGACTTCACAGAAAAGGGCATTGGGCATCATCAGTCTTTGATACATAGAGTTACCATGGGAAGTGACATTACAAGTTGAGTAAGCGGAGGAGCAAATAACGTTGCGTTGTGAGATGCATGCATGTCACCATTATTATATATGGAGCAACTCTATGGTCATTAAACCACGAATGAGGCACTTATTTTATAATACCAATACATAATAACAAAAGCTATGGCCTGAATCACTTACGGGGTGCTCCATATAGCACACAGTGAGCTTAATGACGTGCCCAGGATCACACACTTTGGTTAAATGATGAAACTGGCATGTGTGCAATTTAAGCAATTGATCACATATCCTCCCAGATTTAGTTGATATAAAAATGTGTTATGGTTTTGGTTTGCATTTCATGTCCTTAAATAATACGTTGTTTAAAAAGCTTTTTACTGAAGTTTAACAAAGAGAAGGGAAAAAAAACAATGTACAAAGTCTAAACACACAGTACATTGGCTAGTTGACCAGAATAGTAGATAAATTCATCCATAGGAATCTATTGTAAACGCTGCCTGCCATGCGTGCATGGCAGGCAACGTTTAGTCATTTTGCGTGGTGGAGTGCAAAAGGGTGGCATACTAGCATGTAAGCCAACTTTTTAAACTCCCCTTTTGCACTGTTCCAAGCAAATGAGGAAAATTACACAGCGGAGACCAGATTAGGAAAAGTGTAAATGTAACAGGCTGTCGGCGTGTATTTACAGGGAACTCGAAAATTCGATGATTGGGCCTCATTAGGAGTTTGGGGGTAGCCGGCTACTGCCAAACTCGCCTCTGGGACAGGCAGCCGCGAATGGGCGATTACCGGGCCATTACGAGTGTTACGGCCCAGTAATTGGCCATTTGCGGATGCCGGTAATGCTGCACTCCCCATCCCCATTCTGCCATATAGGGCTGAATGGGGATGGGGCGCATGGATGCACCGGCACCGTTAATAACGGCACCGGTGCATCCGCGGGTTTTGCAAAACTCGTAATTCGGCCGTACAGTGTGAACGGTGCCAGTGCCTTACCAGCACCGTTCACACTGTACCACCAAACTTATAATGAGGCCCATTGTGTTGTTGCTGCATGCCTTGGTGAACTTTTCTCCACTTTTTGCGGATTGCACGCTTTTCAGATGCAAGTTACATGCTTAGAGGAATGGACCAAGCGCATGTTCAAGCCTTTGTAAATTCCCCAAAAGTTACTACTCAGTTGGTATTCATACAATTGCCGCGAGTGTGCTTGGCCACTCTTCTGACTGTCTTTTGAACACCCACTCGGGGAATTACTTATGCGTTATTTACACAAGACTAAAAGAGGCCACTCACACAAACAGTACTGTATGTGCATACATTTCGAAACGATTTTCTTTTGTGAATCATGCATACATTACTCATTTTTACAGGCGCATTCATTTCCACTGTTGCCTGAGCGGAAGGGCGGAACCTTGCGCCCCGGATCTTACAGACCACGCAGCAGAGAGCAGAGCTAACAATCAGAGAACGAAGTGGCTTTCATGAGCGCTCTCAAGTAATAGGAGAATTTCCCGGGGAAATACAGTGTGCTACTGTGGGACCAGGAATGTCCGAGACGAGGCATGTGGTGTGCTTGTGTTGTGTTGTTGTGAACTGCTGCAAGACAAATAAAGTACAAATAACCATATCCAAGGGATAGCGTGCATTGCTTTCATTTATTGTTGCAGCTGTTTCAGTTTTAAGCATTTCAGGTTTCTTCTACAGTTAATCGGGCAATTTTTGCATGCATGTATATTTCGATTGATTTCACCCCCAAGAATAGGATTATGACTGGCATAAGGTACCTCGTAATGTGGCGGCCCGGAATGAACGGTGCCGGCCCCTTACCGGCACCGTTCATTCCGCGCCCGCCTATGTTGTAATGAGGCCCAGTGGGTCTGGAGGCACTAAAGTTAGCTTTGGGAAGTTAGTATTGCACCTTGCCCAGGTCGGACACCGAGGCCGGCCCAAGGCCGCCTGCACCGTAGGAGCCTTCCTAGGGTTTGCATTTGATTTATTAACATGCAATTCTTTGCAACCTTTGGAACCACTGACACATGCCTCAGCCAACGGGCAGGTTACCAAGTGTGCGATTTCCTCTTGCGAATGTTAATTCCCAGTGGGACCTGGTCTGCGCATATGGCCATTTCTGGCAAGCATATGTGGCGTATAAACAGCCATGTTCGCTTGAGATACAGTGTGCTAAGGTGCGGTCCAGAGAGGGATGAAATATGTTTTGCGCTGTGAAATTAAATAAAATATATCATGCTGCTTTATGAAGCAGACTAATTCTTAGGTCGCATCCATTGATAACAAACCATTATTCATACTATAGACAGAAAAAAACTAAAGAAGTCTTGTTGGTGGAATGAAAACAAGTGGCCAAATGTATAGCTAAAATCAAAATAAATCAGGCTAATTGAAGGTTGCCATGGTTACAACAAATGTATCAAGTCAATCACATCACCTGATGGTCAAGCAGAAGATGGTACTCTTAACTCCTCACCCGACAGGTCGCCCTGATGCCAGTGTGACCTCCTGCAACCTCCACTTTGGACAGTGCTGGGTGTGTGAGTCTTAAGAATGCAGCCAGGAAGCTCTACAAAAACCCACAGCAGCCTCTCACCCGCAACTCGCGGCAATATGTTAGCCATGTCCAGTTAAGTGGAGTGTGATATTCTTGATACCTACCAACTTGACATACGTAACAGCGTACCCCTCAATAAGATGTCAGAAAAAGCACTTCATGGTTTGTACTAACAGTCCCCCTGCCAAACTACTTTCTATTCTAGGGCAGATGGGCAGTAAAACGAGCTGCTAAAAAGACAGAAGGGGCATCGAAACGGCCTCAGCGTCCGGTTTGCCTGTCTGACCCATACCAAATCAAACCGAAAATGAGCTCCCTTGGTTCTACAGGCTGAGGTTCTCACGCGGGAAATTCAAAGTCGATCGACCTCATTACAAGTCCGTAGATAACACAAAAAACTGTGACAACAGTGTTTTTCAGCCCGTCTGATTATGGGTTTGCAAGCCAATACGTTGGCAAAGCACCTGCAACTGCCCACTGGATTTACGTGGATTCAATTGTATCATTGCCACCAGCAGTAACACCTCCATTCGTCAGAATGGGGACTAACAAAAAATCTCATAATTAGGCACAGCATCCACTGTTACTAATAGCGGTATCTGTCAATCCGTTTCTAGAAATTACCACCACTAACACCTCCAAACTCGTGATGGGTTCCTAGATCTTTTATCATAATGCAGTCACTCCCCAGGAAGGAAACACAATAGCAGGAAACCTCTTGTACCTGGGGAAGCTCCAGGCCCACATCCAGAAAGTGTGCTAGGATCTGTGTCCATACATGATGTAAACTCAATAATTCAGAAGAAGGATGCATTCTCCACTCAACAGACACATAATGCAGGATCAAATTAACTGTTTTGGTCAGAATAAATGTCAGGCACGTAAATAATGGCCCAATTTAAATGAGCAATATGTACCAAGGATATGGGGGGGGGGGGTTTACCAGCTGGCAACGGCCCTTCTGTCCAAGCCCTGAGAGAAGCAAAGGCCTTAAAGTGGGTCCTAGCCCGTAACCAGTCAGTAAATAGACCCTTTGCTGTACATATAGCTATTGGCGCCACAGCTTGTGAGCCAGCAAACTAATGGCCTTTTTTAAGGAGATATGGCTTTGCACAGATTTTCTTTTTGTATACCTCATTTATCATGCGCCTGTACACGTGTGTGTCTCAAGGCGCAACAAGCCAAGGGGGGGGGGGGTGAGGGTGGAACGATCCTACTAGGCCTTTTACATTCAGACTGTGCAAGTGCAGGTTATTATAACGTGCTTGGTTTCAAGCGTGGATCCGGGATTCAAACCTGTCTTGCTCAGCGTGGACTTGTTTCCAAGACCTGCACGTTGCATTTGGAAAAATACCTATAAAGATGGCCACCATGAAAATAGAAACAAATTACAGTTTCAATGTTCATAAAAGTGGTGACGCTATGAGATATATAATGACAAGGTAAGTGTGGGCAAGCGGGTGAATGGAACCGGGAGATAGTTGCTGGTGGGTCGGGTGAGTGGGACATGTGTGGGGATGGGAGGGCAGTGGGAGACAGTGCCGACCAGAGTGAGGCCAAACAATAATGATGGTGTGATGGAGAGGTGCTGATGACCTACCCTATAGTAAAGCTTGCATTTCTGGCCACCTGGTTGGCTGGCGCCTCTCCCCCTGGGTGAAAATGAACATAATTCTAACATTCCCTCTGCCCTCATCCTTCTCGATCTCTCTTCTACCTTCGACACGGTCAACCATACCATCCTGATTAACCGTCTCCGTGATAACCTGGGTATCACTGATCAGGCTCTGGCTTGGCTCACCTCTTTCCTCTGATCGACCCTCCCAGGTCCAACTTGGGTCCTTCCTATCATCTATCTTCTTCTCTACCTGTGGTGTTCCCCAGGGGTCTAACCTCTCGCTCTGGCTTTTCAACCAATACCTGGCAACTCTCGCCCATTGCATTGCCATTTTCTGCTGAAATTTCAGTACTACGCTGACAACACTCAACTCATTTTCAGGCTGCCCTCGGCCACTTCCCCTCCCTCTCTCATCTCTGATTGCCTAACTGCCATTCAAGATTGGTGTGCCGCCAACGATCTTTGTCTGAATGCCAGCAAGACGGAGATCATCCTCATCGGCACACCTTCACCATCCTTTCCCCTCACTCTCTGACCGGCCTCGCTTGGCCCTCCTCTTACCCCCACCTGCGAGGCTAAGAACCTCAGAGTCATCTTTGACTGGACACGTTCCTTCTCCGCCCACATATCTGATGTCTCTAAAAAGTCAAACTTCCTACTGCACCTCCTCAGGAGGTACTCTGTCTTTCCTCTCCTTCCCCCAGAAGCTCATGGTCTCCCATGCTCTGGTTCTCTCAAGGTTGGACTATTATAACAGCTTCTTTCTAAATCTACCTGCCACTACTCTCCGCCCTCTGCAACTAATCCAGAACAGGACTGCAAGACTTGCCCTTGACCTCAAGCCCTGGGATCGTATCTCTCCAGCTCTGAAATCTCTCCATTGGCTCCCAGTGGATGCAAGGATTCAATTCAAAACCCTCTGCATTGTCCACAAGGCTTTCTGGGGCCTGGGTCCAAAATACCTTCAGCTATCCCTCCGCAAATACCTCCCCTCTTGAGAGATTTGCTCCTACCTCTAACTTCCTCAGGGTCAGTTGTTTTTCAAAGAAACGGGCTGGGGGTAGATCTCTGTCTTTGGGTGGGGCCTCCCTCAGGAACAGCCTCCCTGCCACTCTAAAACTTTAGGAGAAACATCTCGGTTCCGGAAGCCCCTCAAGACCTTCCTTTTTTCTTCTGCCTTCTCTCCCCCTCTCCCCTGCTGATCTGTTCTCTCTTGGCACCGTGCACCTGGCCACCCTCTGTCTTTTGGGCCCAGGAACCTGCTCATCCTGCCACCCTCCCGCACTGCCTCCGGGCCACCCCTTGCACTGGGGTCTGTATCTGTACCCATACAGCCCCCACCCTTTTCTTCCTGCACTTATCAGACCTACTCTGCTGCCTCAAACCCAGCACTTGCCAATTGCTGGCTGCACTACCACTGTTTGTTGCCTTTATTATGTATTTATTTATTATTATTTATCTGTTTCTCCTTTGCTTCGCACTTTTCACTTCTCCCCCTTCCATGCACTTTTCCACTCCCCCTCTCCCATGCACTTGCTCGTTCTCAATGTCACTGGGCCTAGTAAGATTTTTGTTTTGTTCTCTCCTGTTCCCCTCCCTTGCCTTGTAGCGCTCTGCAACACTTGTGTACGAGCGCAATAGTAATAAAATATCAATATAAATATTAATAAACATGAACTGCGTTTCTTAGCACAGACATATTTGCCAGAAGTTAGACCTTTATCTGCCATTTTATCTTCATATTTTACAGGAAGATTCAAAATGTTGTGCCCTTCCAAGCCTATACTTACAGCTTTGGTGACCGTAGCGGGAGAAGCAAGGTGTAGATCTGTGGTCTCAAAGAGGAGTTTGATGCTTTCCGTGAACTCCAGATGGTCTCCATTATGGAGCTGCAACACCTGTGGAACAAGGCAAAGGAAAGACTTGGTGACTGGTACGTGCTGATTGCTAAACATGAAAGCATGGTAGAACACAGACATGCTGATGCATCACAACTTAATCAGCAAGTATGGTTTTCTAGACTATCAGAAGATAAACACATTGGGCCTCATTACGACCCTGGCGGCCGCGATATGAACGGTGCTGGTAAGGTACCGGCACCGTTCATACCGGGCCGCCACATTACGAGTTTGCTCGCGGGTGGCGGTATGCACGTCTGGTCTGGCCAGACGTGCATACCGGCACCCGCGAGCATCCTCCCCATTCCCATTCAGCCCTATGGGGGCTCAAATGGGAACAGGGACGTACCGGGTCCGGGTCCCGAAAATGGGAATTACCGGGCCCGCAAAAGTCGGAATGGCCCGGTAATTCCCTTTTTTCGGGACCCGGACACGAGTGTGGAGGTAGCCATGCCGGTAATGACAGCATGGCTACCTTCAAACTCGTAATGAGGCCCATTGTGTGATCTACAACAAAAGTCTGTTAATATTTCTATACATAACATCAGATTTAACTAAGTATGTCAGAAAATATGAGTGAAAAACATTTCAAATAATGGTTGATATTGCTAAAAATATGAAAATATGTAATATTTTCCTCCGTCTATTTCAAATGTGCCAGTATTTCAACTTTTGGGAGTACATTTGATGGGACATCCCAACAGAGGTTAACTGGCTTGACAACCCACAGACTCACAGAAACAATGAAAACACCACTCATTTAATAGAAGTTAAGGTCTCAAACAACATCAGATTTTCAAGCAAACTCCAAGTTCTAAAACCAATCTGTTATTGAACAGAATAGAACCATTTCACTAGTCACAGGACGATTGTCTTGTCAGACAGTGCAGCGCTTTGGCCACCTGTTGCCCTCTTACATGTGTGGGTGAATGAGTACAGCGTGGCAGTGCTCCCTTCTTACAAGGAACGTGATAAAGAGTTCTAGTTATGAAGGAAATCACTGATGATTAAACAATGAATTCTCAGAGACCTCATATCACATTGCACAGGTCTGCATGAACAATACCTTCTCTGGTCCCAGAACACTGTTGAATGTATCCGCCCAGCTGGAGCTCAGTGGCCCATCAAAACAAATCCAGGTATTGCTGTGACTCTAAAAGAAAACATATGTTACCAATCAGCAGCATTTAAGTCAAAGAGAAACACCCACACGTCTACTAAGCACCCTGGGACTCAGACAAAAAGGAAATAAGAACATTGAATTCACACATCAAACCATCACTCTTTTGAGCGTATGTGTTCTTACAGCTCGAAAGGAGTAAGCACCAGCGTGGTCTCTCTGTGGTGGTCAACATATCGCCATTCGGTCTCTAGGACCCAGATTCAGCAGAAGGCACTGCAGCAGCATACTGACTTAGCTACAGCCGTGTGCTGTGCCACTCCCCCGACCCTCCAGTTTTTGGTACAGCAACAGAGAAAAGCAACAGACATTACACATTTTGATATTGGCCCAGAATAAATTGCAAATCAAATGTTGTGGAAAACCAGAAGAAAAACATGTGCCTGTTGCACCCTGCGCACTTCCCCATATTGGGAGGGGTTGGAGGAAAGCAGCAACTCTGCAGTGCACTTTCCGAGTAAATCCCTCTGCGCCGAAATTAAAAGATGGCCCGGAAGGCTGGAATGGCAGGTGAAGCACAGGAAAGGTAGCAGGAGACATTCTTAGCATCTCTACTGTTTACATTCCCAAACCAGGATCCTGTGCAGCAGTGAGGTAGGGGGAAATGAGTGTGTGGGCCTATCATACTTGCTAATAGGGGAGCAGAGAGCAGAAAGCAGGGGAGAGACGAACATACTTTGCTCCTTTGCAGGATGCCTGGGCTAAGAGGTACTTCTTTTTTGGCAAATGCCCTATCCTGCTATTAAGTGGGTAATTTCGAGAAAGCACCTTGCTTCATGGACCAGACTTGAACTGTGAGAGGCTTCATGTTGTATTCTCGTTTTATTGCATAATGGAAAGAGAAGAAAGACTATAAACTGTCTCCTTTCAATTCAATACTAAGATTGATTAGCAGTCTAGTGTTTGTGATCCAGGTTAATGGACATGGTGGCATGCTGTGGACAGGCACAGAAAAAGCCAATGTGTGTGCTTTCTAATTCACGCAAAAGGCCACAGCTCTCTGTACCAATGACTCTACCTCCCTTTGGGTGGTTTTGGTGCCAAAAAAAACACACATACAAACTAGCTTATTCAATGACAAGGTGAAATGCAGTACCAGTTTACAAAAGAAGCACAGTCGCACATGCCATAAGACAGAGCAGTAGATATTGCATAATACAAAGCAGTGAACCAGGTAGTTACAGTTGTATTAGCAATTGTGTATCCAAGAAATTAATCTTACATGCTGCCATAGTCCCTCAACTATTGTACAAATCTGTGCACATATATTGTCTGGGAATCTCTCTACCAGCACGAACACAGCCCAATGACCTGTTCTTGGGTGAATAACTCCTGGGAGAGACTCTACCAAGTCTTTAGCTCACTGTCCCTTTCACAGAGAAGAAATGTCCCCACATATCAGCCTCTGTTCTGCCCAGGGGCAGTCCAGCGCCGAAATGCTAGGCAATTCTCCTCTGAACAAGAGTACCATCAGTAACCCCATACATGTGTTTCAGCCTTGTTGGGCATCATCAGTGAGGTGAAACTGTTGCCTCTCTAAGAACAGTGAGCAAGGGGTGCTGGGCGGTCTGTGTTCGTGCTGGTAGAGAGTTTCCCAGACCGCCCCCTGTTTTGCATACCAAGTAACTTTGGGTCTCACCCTTAGTTACCAGGGGACTCCAGACGTGGACCCCTTGCTCACTGCTCTTAGAGAGACACAGTTTCACCTCGCTGATGATCCCCAACAAGGTTGAAACACGTGTATGGGGTTGCTGTGGTACTCTTGTTCAGAGGAGAATTGCCTAGCATTTCGGTGCTGGACTGCCCCTGGGCAGGACAAAGACTGATATGTGGGGACATTTCTTCTATGTGAAAAGAACGGTGAGATAAAGACTTCGTTGAGACTCTCCCAGGGCCCATCCACCCAAGAACAAGTCAATGGGCTGTGTTGGTGCTGGTAGAGAGTTTCCCAGACCACCCCCTGTTTTGCATGTATTAGATCAGTCTCTTCAAAGAGCTTTGCTGCAGCCACCAAGCTCACACACTTCATAATACAATACCGAGTGTTAGTGCACCAAACACAAACTTGTCACATGACATTACTACCTCATATAGAGAGAGCAATTAGACACAATAGTTAGGAATGTTGATTCTATCACTGTTCTCCCACACAAAGTAACCACTCTTTGTGAAAAAGGGAACCATACTAGGACCCTGACAGGGCAGGGGGTGAGGATTTACCCCCCGCCCCCTTACTTGAAGTATATCTTCTAGGCTGCCACCCACTGTTGTCCCTGAATTTAATTGTAATTATGTGCATTGTATTTGTGCAAATTACTCACTGGAAAGGCTTATTTAGTGCTGGGAGCCCAGGCCTTTAGTTCCAGTCATTCATGCTATGCTGGTTTCTGTGGTGTATGGAATTTATCCCAAAACATGCTGAATCCATTGGTAATACCAGCCTAAGCCCCACACCCACTTCAAATACAAGAAAGGAGACAGCTTCTTTGGAAGTTTGCTTGAATACTGAAATGTAAGAGTCATCGCAAAAGACCTTAAAGTAGGGAGCAGTCGTAAAGTTTTTACTCTTTAGATTTGCACATCTCGCTCTAACCACACAATCACCAATCGCAGGCTTCTGGGCTCTACTGCCAATACATAGACACCATACACGCGGGTCATGTAGCACCTGCCCCATCTTTACTGACACATTCAAGTAAAGCAGAGGGCCCTTAGTAAAGCAGGGCAACCCAAGGAGCTCGAATCTGACCTCTGTCATTAAGTGCTCCCTTTTCCATCATGCGGAGGCACGTCACGGGCAGAGATAAGACATAAGACAAAGAATACTGTCACATTGGCCTGGTATGAGGAACACGGGAGTGAACACACTACTGGCGGAGTATGTAAAAAAAGAACAGAGTAATTCAGACCAAATTCTTTGATCACGTTTCAGAAAAGAAAGCAAAGGCCAAGTGGAAATAATGGATAAAACATTCAGATTTCATGAACATGAGTAGATACAACAAGCATTGGCAAGGCCAACAGTTTTGGATTTTGTGTAGACATTGCAAAGGCATTTGCAAGGCACTGCCACAGTGGCAATAAATGGCCATCAATGGCAGCAGCTGCAAAATGGTGTGAGTTCCTGGACATCTAATAGCAGTGCCTGGAAACCCTCAGATGACTGCTTGGAAAAAACACTGGCAGGCACTTCGAGCACCACGTTTGAAGGGAAGGCATGATATAGACGTCTCAAAGAGATCCCAAAAGGATGATTTTGGGCAGGGAGGGGCAGGAAGTGGGTAGGAATCACCACATGGATTACCATGGCCATGGGCAATCAATGGGTGGGTAAATAACCAAATAACACCTACAAGCTTTGTGTCCGTCCTCATGTGCCATTTCTCCATGTACACTAATGCAATACATTTGTTTTATAGGTGACACTTTAGCACCACCTAATACACAAAACTAACAAGACATGGTCACATATAAACTTGAAAGTGAAGCCAAAATAAAACAGGAAAATTACAGTTGAAAAGCTTATCTATACAACATCGATAATGCAATCCTATTTTCCTTTCCTTTCTTCCTTCTATTCTGTTTGATTCTTCTCTTGAATTCTTTGTTTATATTCAGGATTCTTTTAGATTTGTATCATAGTGTTAATTTAGATGATTGATGATGTTTATCACTTCTGTTTGATATGCATTGGAAATAAACATTAAAAAAAAAAGATAATGCAATATAATTAACTGAATAATAATGAACCATGGGAGCTATGACGAAAAACTGAAAAGACATAAAACAACGAAAAGAAATAAAAAAAAAAACAGAAGCAGCGAGAGGAGTTAATTCTTCCCACCTATTTTTTCACAACTATTTCTTTCCCTGCGCACATGTGGACGCCCCGAGTGTATGAGAAGGACAGGCACGGGGCTAGGGAAAGTAAGGTCAGTGACAGCCCACCCTTTTCCCGGGCTAGATTGTATTATACTTTAGCTCTTCATTTAACCCACAAATGGTTACTCATGGTTTGCTTTTTACTTTCCTCTACAAGGTACAAAAACGAGGTCCTGCCCTCCATAAAACGGCAAATAACTGCACACAAAACTGATGAATGTGCGCATAGCATCATCTCTGACAAGGTAACACACTGAACCACCTCCTATTCACAAACTAATAGGGAGTTGACACATGCCAAGGAACGCAATACAGCAATAAGAGACACACTTCCCATGATTTATTTTGTTTTCCTCCTATTCAAGGACTCATCCAGCGCATTGATGCCATTTAGAGGTGATCGGAGGGACCATCCTATAACCTGGCAAGGCCCTTGTTAGCCCTCATACTGTCCGTAATACCGTGGTTTAGGGGTCACTGGAGTAGTTCCATTAGCCTACACAGCTCTATTAAAAGCACGTTTTCTTTCTTCAGTTCCTACACTTTGTCCCACCTCTTACCCCGTAGCTGCACCCTATTGGCTGCTAAGAAGTTAAGGGAGGGACATGGGGATGGACGGGAGTTGGAAATCCTCTTCCTGTCTTCCCCACGTCAGGAGGACTTTGAGGATATGGTGCAAACAGTAAGGGTTCAAGGAGAGAGTGGGGGGAGGAGCAACTGAAACATGGAATGCATCTGCACGTTGCAGCAGTGTGGGGGGCGGGCTGAGCGCGTGGCTCCCAGGTCTGGCCTCTCAATGCAAAAGGGTTGAGGCTGCAGTGCTGGGCGGAAGGAACTTTAGAGCAGAGGTGTATGGCTTGGGCTTAAACCAGGGCCCAAACCCTGGTGGAGGTTTGGGGACAGAGAAGGCATGATGGAAGCACATGGTGTGTGAGGCTGGGCCATACACATAATGCCTATATCAGGCATACGAGTCACTAACCTGCATTATAAGGCATTACTGGGGCATTTGATGTTGCACTTAGTATATAATGGCATCACCTGGACGTGGGAATCCCATACCTGGCACATGAAGCATTAACCAGTATTGGATGGCATTACAGGGGCATTTGAGGGGCCAATTGGCATATTATGCCAGCACCTGGATGTGTGAGTCTACTCTTACATGTGACTACTATACATGACATATGCGGCAATAACTGAAATTAGATGCCTTTCTGGAAGGTTTTGAAGATGCACTTGGCATATCATGGCAGCACCTGGGCATGTGACATTATAACTCACATATTGTGACTATATCTGGTATATCAGGCATTGACTGACAGAACATGGCATTACTGGGGATTTTTGCAGATACACATAGCATATGATGGTACCACCTGGAAATATGAGGCAGTATTTTACACATCCTGTGTATACCTGTTATATCAGTCATTAACTGGAAACAAATTACATTACTGGGACACTTGAAATTGCGCTTGAAAGATGATGAATCGGTACCTTGCATATGGTCACTATAACAGGTACATGAGGCATAATATGACAGTACTTGAGCATTACAGCCTGCACTTTACTTATGATGGCAGCCCCTGAACATGTGAGACTGTACTGTACACATATGACATAATCAGGCATGCGAGACCTTTACGGGCTGAACAGGGCAGTAATGGGGCATTTGAAAGTATAGTGGCCACACGTGGACATATGACTTTGGTGACTATACTAAGCATATGAGGCATTAACTGGCTTTGCATGGTGATACTTGGCTTGCACTTTGGAATATACTTGTCCTGTGATGGTATCATCAAGACATGTGATGTTGTACCTTACATACATGACTATCAGGATTATGAGGCTTTGACTGCAGAATATAGCAGCAGTTCTTGGGTATTTGAAACTGCATTCAACATATGAGGACATAATCTGAACATGTGAGGTAGTACCTTAAACATGTCAATGTCCAAGGTGTTTTCTATGGTGCACACCTGCCAGTGGTATGATTTGGTGACTACACCTGGCACATGAGGCATGAACTGGCATTAGATGGCTGGATGGTCATCCAGGATCAAAAAGGGAACTAGGCATGCCATGGTGGTATACAAGGTCGAGGCTGTTTCTCTCGCAGGAGTTATTAGGAGATCCCAGCAAACTCCTCCCACAAAAAGTGAGGATGAAAACCAGAACTACAAAAGAAAGGGGATATAGACATAGAATATTTCACTGAGCCTTTGTAACTAAACTCCACAAGCCAGATCAGACCAACCCAACTACTTCCTGCTTCAAGGTAACAATTTAAGGACTTTTCTAAATCTTGACTGATCCATTCCACTTGACCATTGGTTTGTGGTGTTACCCAGAAGATAATTGTGCTTCCATTCCCATTTCCTTACTGAAAAGCCCCCCAAAATGTGGACATGAATTGCGGTCCCCTCTCCCCGAATAAAATTGATTTGGCAGATCATGCAATGTAACCACGCCCTGCAGGAAATTATGCACCAAACGAGCAGTCGTGACCACACTCTTCATGAGGATGTAATGTTCTTCCTTCGTCAGTAAATCTACAACTAACAACATCCATGTGATATCTGTTATCTGTTAGCTGGTAACTTCTTTGACAACATTCAATCTTGAAAGTATCACTAACCTGATTTAACAGCGACTTCCCTTGGAGGATACAAATGCTGCAATGAAAGTACCCCCAGACAGCTCTAGTCCCCCCACACCGGGAACAATACAGAACCAGTGTGGGAAGGAGCAAAACCCTCAGGGAAACCCTCTGGGGAAGAAAACCCTGGACGATGTCGCTCAGAGGTGAAGAGGTCTTCGGTGTAGCTGACAACTGGTAATGGAGATGAACTCTCTGCAGGAGCAGAACAGACAGATATGTATTCAAAAGTGAAGGACAGGCTGAAAGACTCAGGGGAGGTAACAGGCTAGAATTTACTGTAGGATTATGCTGAGGTTACAAAGAACAGTAAGGTGGCCGAGGATACCAGTCTCCAATATTGTAGTCCGAGAACATTAACATAAGCCCTCCCTTATAGAGAAAGAAGGTTAAACTGCAGCCAATGGAAACAAGTAACGCGGGGAACGGGTGTTTGGGAAAACACACTAACTTACTTTGGATGGGAAAGCAGAAAGTGATGACAGCCTGAATGGATGTTGGGAGTGATAACTTGCCGGGGAAAAACCAGACCCGGAATGTGGCTGAGATGAGAAAGGAGAGGAGAGCCTAAATGGAAGAGAGTCAATAGGTAGCAGTTAGGGAGAGCAAGAAATTCACAAGGTCAGCGAGGAATCACCTAGCAGAGAACTTACAGAGCGCCGAAATCAGCAGTAGCGACGCGGCGGGTAGCAGAACTTCCTTCACTATATGTGATCACGTGAACAGCCATCCGTGTCTCTGGGGAGCGTGCAACGTCTATACCGTTGTCTGTAACAACGGCACGGACATCCGCGGTCATCATGGACGTATTGGATCTTATTGCTCCGTGCACACGGCGGCGCTGCCGAAGAGACCAGTGTCGCCACGGTGTAACAGTATGCCCCCTCCTCAAAGGGGGTGAACCTGGCTTCCCAGGATGGAACCGGAAAAATCGCTGCATGAGTCTAGGGGCGTGAACTCCCGAAGCAGGTTCCCATGTTCTCTCAGCAGGAGAGTAGCCTTTCCAGTCTATCAGAAATTGAAGGCGGGAATCAACGATACTGGCCACCTCATATTCTGGGCCGGTGTTTGTCATAACCGGGGGAGGATGTGCCTTATTAGAACGTAGAAAACGATCCTTTACAGACATCTTGATTTGAGAGACATGAAAGACTGGATGTATACGAAACCATGATAAGGGCAAAGTCAGACAAACCGCTGTATTTCCTATTAATTCTCTCACCTTGAAAGGGCCAAAGAATTTCGGAGATAGTTTAGATGGAGTTAAGTGCCTTGGGAGGAACCGTGAGGCTAGCCAAACTGAATCTCCCACCTTTAGTTCCGGCATCACACGGCGATGACGATCAGCAAACCGTTTGGCTCTGTCTTGTGCAGCTTGGAGGGATAAACGAGCGATCTGATGGCCCTTCTGTATGTTTGATATAAGATCATCGACCCCTGAGCAACTGGTGGAGGAAGGAGATACCGTAGGAACAAAGGAAGGGTGATATCCATATGAACAGTGGAAAGGGCTAGTCTTCACCGCAGAATGGATAGAGTTGTTGTAAGCGAATTCCGCTAATGGAAGTAGATCGACCCAATTGTCCTGAGCCGCTGAAACAAAACATCGTAAGTAACACTCTAAAGTTTGGTTGAGGCGTTCAGTCTGTCCGTTGGTCTGGGGGTGGTATCCCGAGCTAAGAGCCCTCTTGATTCTCAATGCGTGACAGACTTCTTTCCAAAAACGAGAGGTATATTGAGGGCCTCGATCCGATACTATGGTGTCTGGTAGACCATGTCGAGAAAACACCTCTGTAATAAACAGCTTGGCCATGTGAGAAGCTCCTGGGATCTTGATTAACGGTGTAAAATGTGCCAGTTTGGTAAAATAGTCAATAGTGACCATAATGGTAGTGTAATTAGAGGAAGAGGGGAGATCCACAATAAAATCTGTGGAAATCACCTGCCAAGGTTTCTCCGGGATAGGCATGCGAGCCAGTAAACCGAATGGTGGGGATCGAGGAGTTTTGGATTGTATACATACGGTGCATGCTGCTACGTAGTCCCTGACATTAGAGCATAAGGTGGGCCACCAGAAATGTCGCTTAATCAAATTAAGAGTAGTTTGATACCCGCGATGCCCGGATGCCCGGGAGTCGTGGCACATCAGAAGGACTTCCTTTTGCAGGGAAGGTGTAGGAACCAGGACCTGTTCTCCATAGAAGAAATACCCTCGATCCTTTGTGAGATGGTGAGCTGCTTCCAGACTCTCACATAATTGCCTGTGTTGAGTTGTGTCTTGATGTAGCCTTTGAAGAAATTCTGTAAGTACCGCGATGAATTGAGCTTTTGGAAACAGTCTTTCCGAATGAAAGTTGTGAATGGGTGTGTCTTTTCGAGACAAGGCGTCTGCTCGTAGATTTTGACATCCCGGTAAGAACGTGAATTCAATCCGGAATGGTAGGAAGAAATGGGCCCACCTTGCTTGTCTGCTATTGGTAGTCTGGTCTTGCTGAAGAACTTTGAGGTTATGATGATCAGTGCGTACCTGGACCGGAAAGGGAGAACCTAGGAGAAGGTGTCTCCATTCTTCAAAAGCTCTCTTTATAGCTAAAAGCTCCTTCTCCAGAACTGAGTAGTTTATTTCCGAAGAATTAAAGGTCTTGGATAAGTAGGCCACTGGTCTTTCCTCCCTTTCTTCTGAACTTTGTAATAGAATGGCCCCTAATGCGTGATGAGAGGCGTCAGTTTCTACTATGAATTGCCGAGACTGATCTGGAGTTGACAGTACGGGAGCCGATGTGAATAATCCTTTCAGGGTTTCAAAGGCTTCTTGGGCTTGCTTGTCCCATGTAAAAACAACTCCCTTCTTTAGTAGTCTGGTGATGGGAAGAATGATCTCTGAGAAATTGGGAATAAATTTCTGATAGAAGTTCGCGAAACCAAGAAAACGTTGTATGTCCTTTATACTCGTCAGAGAAGGCCACTCCAATACCGCAGAGACCTTCTTAGGATCCATGGAGATTCCTTGTGCAGACAGTACAAATCCCAAATAGGTAACACTATCTTGGTGGAAGGCACACTTCTCGGCTTTGCAATATAAGAGGTTGGATTGTAAGCGTTCTAAGACTATGTTGACATGTCGAATATGTTCTTCCTTATTTGATGAAAAGACCAGAATATCGTCCAGATATATGACAACAAAATGGAGGAGGATGTCAGCAAACAAATGATCCATGAAACGCTGGAAAACAGCAGGAGCGTTGACAAGACCGAATGGCATCACTCGATATTCATAATGGCCAAACGGTGTCCGAAAGGCCGTTTTCCATTCGTCTCCCGGAGCTATCCGTATCAAATGGTACGCACCTCTGAGATCCAGTTTTGTGTAGACAGCAGCCCCCTGAACTGCTTCTAGTATATCAGTTATCAACAGCATCGGATATTTATCGGGCACAGTGATCTTATTGAGGCCCCGATAATCGATGCAGGGCCTGAGTTCTTCCGATTCCTTCTTTAAATAAAAAATAATGAGGCTCCTGCCGGGGATTTGGATTCAGCTATGAGTCCATTCTGAATGTTTGCATGTAGATATTCTTTGAGGGCCTTCTTTTCTCGCTGAGATAGTACATACATGCGTCCGAAAGGGAGAGGAGTGTCATGTAATAGGTCTATATGGCAGTCGTCTCTCCGATGGGGTGGTAGCGTTGGATAACTATGGGACAATCGCGTAAAATGTGTGAAGACGATCCACAATACATACATAGGCCAAGGGTCTTTCGGCTTTCTCTCTCAATACTAGAGAGGGGGGCTCGAACCGATCCGATTTGCATCGGTTCATCCCCTGATGAGGGCTTGTTAGCGGGAGGATGGTAATCTTGTATTGACCGAACACTCTTTCCCTTCCTTTTCTCATGGGAGCGTTCGTGCAGACCGTAGTCTATCTGCATTGTGAGAGTAATCATATCTGCCAGGTTGGCTGGGCGAGGAAGTTTGGCAATCTCATCTTTAAGATCTTCAGACAGTCCTCGTCGGAAAAGTGTGAGAAGACGATCATCCGGCCAAGCCGTCTCGGCGGATAATTGTTTAAACTGAGTGATGTAGGACATAAGGTCTTTAGAGCTCTGTCTCAAATCAAGTAGTTTTTCCTGAGTGGTAACAGCGACCTCTTGTCGGCTAAACATGGACCTTAGACTATTAGTAAAGGCTAGATAAGAATCAAGAATGGCATTACCGGAAGTGACCAACGGGGTAGCCCAGGCTAATGCAGGCCCGGCCAAATGGGATATTAAGAACCCCACCTTGTCCTTATCAGTGGGAAAAAACTGAGACTTGAAGGTAAACTGGACGTACAGCTATCCAGAAATTCCTTCAACTTGTGAGGATCCCCATCAAATTTGCCCATTTGTAAACTGGCTGGAGGTGACTCAGAGAAAGCTCTAGCAACCTGTTGCTTAAGTTGGGCATTCTCTTGCTTAAGAGACTGTACCTCGAGGGACATGGCTTGCATCTCAGCCATAAGCTGCTGCATTTGTTGCTCCATGGGAAGGCTGAAAGCTCAAGTATAGTTCCGAATTCTTTTTTGGGCGTCGTTATCTGATATCTGTTATCTGTTAGCTGGTAACTTCTTTGACAACATTCAATCTTGAAAGTATCACTAACCTGATTTAACAGCAACTTCCCTTGGAGGATACAAATGCTGCAATGAAAGTATCCCCAGACAGCTCTACTCCCCCCACACCGGGAACAATACAGGACCAGTGTGGGAAGGAGCAAAACCCTCAGGGAAACCCTCTGGGGAAGAAAACCCTGGACGATGTCGCTCACAGGTGAAGAGGTCTTCGGTGTAGCTGACAGCTGGTAATGGAGATGAACTCTCTACAGGAGCAGAACAGACAGATACGTATTCAAAAGTGAAGGACAGGCTGAAAGACTCAGGAGAGGTAACAGGCTAGAACTTACTGTAGGATTATGCTGAGGTTACAAAGAACAGTAAGGTGGCCGAGGATACCAGTCTCCAATATTGTAGTCCGAGAACATTAACATAAGCCCTCCCTTATAGAGAAAGAAGGTTAAACTGCAGCCAATGGAAACAAGTAACGCGGGGAAAGGGTGTTTGGGAAAACACGCTAACTTACTTTGGATGGGAAAGCAGAAAGTGATGACAGTCTGAATGGATGTTGGGAGCGATAACTTGCCAGGGAAAAACCAGACCCGGAATGTGGCCGAGATGAGAAAGGAGAGGAGAGTCTAAATGGAAGAGAGTCAATAGGTAGCAGTTAGGGAGAGCAAGAAATTCACAAGGTAAGCGAGGAATCACCTAGCAGCGAACTTACGGAACGCCGAAATCAGCAGTAGCGAGGCGGCGGTTAGCAGAACTTCCTTCACTATATGTGATCACATGAACAGCCATCCGTGTCTCTGGGGAGCGTGCAACGTCTATACCGTTGTCTGTAACAACGGCACGGACATCCGCGGCCATCTTGGACGTATTGGATCGTATTGCTACGTACACACGGCGGCGCTGCCAAAGAGACCAGTGTCGCCATGGTGTAACACCATGAACACCTGTGGTCTTCTGCGTGATCCACAATAAAATACACAGTGATTGTATGCCAAGAATATGGAGAATAAGGCAGCAGAACCAACAATCCCAAAGGCTTCTGCTCACACCCTTTTGCGCAAGTACAAACATCACAGGTTTCAACACAATTTAGAGTATCTTACTCTCATTGTCTGCCACCAGAATTCCCTTAAAACAGTTCCAACATCTTGCTAAACCCAGGATGACCCTCGAACAAAGACTCATGACAATCTTGAAGAACCGCTTCTCAGTTGGCAAGTATAGCTTTGAAACTATATAAGGAGACCATCCTTAATGCAATTATTTGGATCTAGATGGGCCCAATTTAACATTTGCAACTCTGGCATGCTTTACTGAATCCTTTGAGGCAACCCACCCTTCCTTGGGTTTAAGCAATGTCATTTGACCCCACCCAAAGTGACCTCACAGGAAGTGATGGCACACAACCTTTCACCCCTTGACAAAACAGGAAGTGGCATCACAAAGCATTGTTCCTCAGTACACTAAGAAAAATATGCTTACAATATCACTATAATATGATATACATTTCATACAAGAATGAATCACCATATGAAGCGTTAATATCAGTGTGTATAGACCCATATTATTAAATTACTGTGAATGTAGGCAGACGTCCAACACAACAACCTGGACTATTGCACATCACTTGGGCTAAACTGTAAACAGACAGAGCATCTCAAAGAGGCCTAAACCCCAAAGCGCAGACATCCAATGCCTGCCAAGTGTCTGGCCACAGACTGAAAACAGCAACCCAACACAAGTCCAACTAGAAGACAATCAGAAGCTGTACCACTTCTTGCTTTGGGTATTGTGCAGGGATTTTCTTGTCAATAGGGCACTTTGAATCACTGCTCAGCAACCTCACTGCCGCCAGTTACCCAGAGCCTGAATATCCCCCAACAATTTTCACCACGGCACCCCACCATCCACTGCAAGTTGCTAAGGGCCCTCCCTCTACAGCTTTAAATATATGGCACCCACTCCCTCCGTCCAGCACCTTACACCTCCAATGCCTTGCTCCAACACCTTCATGTTTACACAGTGCCACCCTCCAGCAACTTGAGTCTCCAGCATTCTCCAACACCATCAACCTCAAGCAAGCTATCAACATAAGTCACCAGTACCCTCCGTCAACACGCCAACAGTGAGAGCCTCATTTACCCCGCTCAAACATCTTATATCTGCATTCAATGCATCTCAACTCTCTCATAACACATTACGTTTCAAACACTCTATCTCAACATCTGTAAGTCACCAGTACAACATCTTAAGTCTCCCGTACCAGCCTCCATAACAATGAGCCTCAAGCACACAACTCAAACCCAGAGCTTTGCCAGTGGTTATGAATGATTTGAAACCTTCCAGCCATCACCTTTCTGTTTTGCTTGTTTGGTAAGTAACCCACTGTTTTGCTTGGTAGATGGAGATAGAGGGAAAGGATGTGTTGCAGATCACAATAATTGCAGGATTTTTTTAATTGTAAAATGTAAACAGCAGCAGCAGCTCCATCACATCACCCATAGAATCACCCATAGAAAAGGCCCATTTTCTTTTTTTCTTTGGTCATTTATGTGTTGCTTAATGCCAGCCTCTTCCAGCTTCTAAGCAGTGGACAGGAACTGAACCCATGTTGCACTGCATCATTTGGCTCCCAAAGTAAGTGTGTTGCGCCTGAGCTATCCTTCCAAATATATATTTATTTTGCTTGAGAAAGCAACAGATGGCTTACTTCAAAGGTGGAGTGCAACTTCATGTGAATTAATTAGCTCACCTTGCATCTATCTACAATGTGCCCATGATGCAGGCAGGCTGGCAGGTCTGGGTCAGGTGACAGAGTACCCAGGCAGGATTGGTGGCAGAATCCACTAGGGCACACCCCTCTCATCACAGGCCAGTAGCTCAAAGTATATGCAAAGTAGACAACGAGAAACACTGATGAGATTTGCGTTCATGCTGTGCTGTCACAGAGTACTGCAGGCTGCTCTTACCCATTCCCAGCCAGCTAGACCCCATACCCTTCCTGTTGCTACAGTACTGGGAATGAGCTGCACAGACAACCCGCCTCTAAACCCAACCATTCAGGCATTCTTCACTAATGGACTGCCAACCTGTGGTTCTAGGTCATTTGGTCGAAAATAAATGGTCGACAGGACAATTGGTCGACACCAAAAGGTCGACAGGTCAACTGGTCGTTTTCTTTTTGTGTTTTTTCACAATTTGTTTTTTTTTGGTGGGGTCCCCCCAACCTCCCTTTTTTTTGCTAAAAACCCCTTTCTTTCCCTAAACGAAAACCTAAAAAATATATATATAAATTTTTAAAAAATTCGACCATTTGACCTGTCGACCAAATTGTGTCGACCAATTGTCCTGTCGACCATTTGTCTGTCGACCATTTGACCGGACACCCTAACCTGTTAATGATGTCACCTTCATGGTATTTCCTACATCCCTGTTATTTCTCCAGCTAATGAGATCTAGATTCCAGGTGAAAAAAGCTGTGGCACATTTAGCTGCATTTACAACCGCCTTTTTGAGGTGCAACACAGATATCTGCTCTTGGCACTGCCACTTTGTCCAGTGGCACAGGGGTAGCAAGGTTAGGTCTTGCAGGAGCCGAGGGGGGGCTAGGGGTAGCACGTCAACACTCAAATGACGTTCCTGCAGTATTACCAAGATCAAAGGGAGTGGACACCGATTTCTGATGGTAACCTCATTCAATGCACTTTAATAAATACTAGTCTGCATGTCCACATCTCTTTTTGAGACAAAAAACAATGAGAAGAATACCTGATGAAAACCTTAGCCATACTCTGATGAAAGGGGTTGAGGCCCCTTCCTACCAATCTATCTCATAATCATACAACCTGTGCTGGGTTAGTTCTCTGCCTTGTCAAACATTTCCTAAATCTCATGGTAATACGGAGGTATCTCCCACAGCTGATGCCATAGAATCGTGCAGTGCACCACCCTCTGCCAAACCTACCACCAACTCAGTCTTCTCTGGGGTTGTACCTACTGTACAGTTTCCCAGATAATGTTTCTTGTAAAAACCAGACCTGAACTCTACTACTTTAATATTCAAATCAATTCCAGTGGTATTGAGTGTCAGCCTTGGCATACCCAAAATAACATGTAACGAGGGTGCATCAATCAATTCAAAGGCTATCACCTCCCAGTTACCACCCACTATCGCCACCCCCAAAGGACCCATCTCATGAGTAATAAGGCCTACGGTCAGTTGGGAACTATCTACTACACAAACCTGTTCCGTCTGTTCCTTTATAACACATGGTATCCCTAAAGTGCTTGCCACTCCCTAGTCCATGAAATTCCCTATGGCCCCTGAATTAATCACTGCAGGTCATCTTCCCCTCAACGACCCCTTATCAAATAAGAATACATTAATCGTGACGTGCGGAACCGTTGCGTGGAGAATGTTGGCAACCTACTGGGATCTGGAAGCTGAAGGCTGGAGTCTCTTAGGGAGTAAAGGGCAATTTCCCAAAAATGCCCCCTTACTACAATATAAACAAATTGTTCTGGTGACCTTGTTCCCTTTCTTCCTTTGAAAAGGGCGCACCTGCCTTACACTGAGATTCTGGACCTCTAGACCCTGAATGCTTGCCCTTTGATTCATTCTTAAGCCCATCAGTCATGGGAATGGCTCTGGTCTCAAGATGATCCCTCCTGCACTCTGCCCCATGTGGCCCTGATGAAAATCCACCTGCAATACTAGATCAATTAAAGCTTTGCAGGAGGTGGGACAATCAACAATCATAAACAGAGCGTTCTTTAACTCCTCTCTCAACCACCGATAAAACAAAGCAGATTGTCTTTCTTCTGGCCATCCACTTTCCAGAACGAAGGAGTTAAACTGCATTACATAAGTCACCAAGTCTAAAGCTCAAGCAACTCCCCATCTACCTCCAAGGAGACCTGACCTCTATCGTACATTTTCTTAAACTCTATCTGGGAATGTGCCATATCCTATAAAACTGTGCTCACTTTCCTACCCATTCCCACTCCTAAGCAGCTGACATGGACCCCTCTCTTACCCTGGCTGTTGAAGCCAAAGTCTGCTGGAGGGAGCTTCAGGGAGGGTCTCCCGGTGGGCCAATGGTGCAGGCAGGCAAAGGCTCCAGCCATGTTCTGGGGGTTGTAGATTGAGGTGAATGCAGCCAGTGACAGTCTTCAGGGCAAGGGTGATACTCTTGCAAGGGTCAATCTTCTGACCATAACCGTGATGCTAACAACACCAGCCCATTCATGCTGACATGACTCCCATATTGCTTGTTGCCTCCTGGTTCAGCACATGCGCAACGTGTCTCGGAAGACGTACAACACAGTGCATGTGTTCAGCCGATCGAGGGCCAGAAATATTCCCGGGCAAATAGGCTAACGACTTTCATAGTTTAATGCAGCCTGCTTTGTTTCTTCTGCTTTTCAAGCACTTGAAGTGGGCCACATTTCATTATGTGGTAAGACTATTTCAATGTATTGTCCTATAAATGTGTCTCAATGTTATAAATTGGCTCTTTGTCTCTGGGCAGCCCAGAAACATTGGTGACCTAGATTTGCTCTGAGCTTCCTATTCTGCAGTGAATGTACTGAATGCTCAGATGGAATAGGCAATTCTTTAACCAACACAATGCATCATGCTGTATTATATTGCACGGCTCATCCAGGTTTCTGGTATATGATGGGAACCTCTGAAACAATTTTCCTTTCTGCCCGATTGCTCTTTCATGTCGTCTAACCCTATGGTTGTCTCCTTCCCTTCAGACTGGTGTTCGTTATCTGCCACATGTATAAGTGTTACCTCCTTTTTGGTTTGTTCTGGTCCTCATGTTTTGACAGGCTGGCTGTGGCCCTTCAAGGGGTCATGCTTTGAATTTTGTCATTGGGCCTCATTATGAGTGTGCCGGTCCGGTAACAACGGTGCCGGTAAGCTACCGGCACCGTTGTTACCGGACCGGCACACTCCGAGGTCTGCGAGCGGGTGCCTTTCAGCCCACCAGGTCTGAACTGGCAGGCGGAGCGGCACCCGCTCGCAGACCTTGATGGATGCACCGGCACCATTCATGAATGTGCCAGTCCATCCATCCTGCCCATTCCCATTGAGTCCAATGGAACTCGAATGGGAACGGGGAGTCATTTTTTCTGGCGGCCAGCAATTGGGAATTACCGGGACCGCAGGGGCTGTAATGCCCTGGTAAGTCCCTATTGCCAGGCGGTGGGAAAAAAATCACTCCGGCGGCAGCCAAGCCGTTACTGCCGGACTTATAATGAGGCCCATTGACTTTTCTACCGTGTTTTCTGTGGCGGAATGTGATTCCTGTGCTTTTCATTAGCTTTTTCGGTTTTGGAGCCTGGAGCCCTCATTTGTGGAGAGGTTTCCTTGGGATTGAGGGGATTCATCTGTGCTCGGCCTGCCCCACAGTGGAGTGTGGCTGGGTCCTGTCTGCGGTACGGCCCAGCAGTCGCATATGCATTGACATGATAGTCCGTGCTGCAGCAGAACACTGCATATTGCTGTTAATTTGATTCTGTTTCACTGTTGGTCTCTTCTAATGGTTGGTCTCTGGCCGTACTTGTTGATTCTTTAGTCACGTGTGTTTGGGCCACAGTTAGCCAGCGGGCCCCCTATCCAAAGCATCCCTAGACCGTGGTACATTGATAAACTCAAGGATATATCAATTGATATATTTATCACAGTACTTGATACAACTATGAAGCCCAGTACAATTTTCAATAAACTATATTGTTCTTTAGGCACACATGGCATATATCAGTTGTCTAGCCTTTGAGTCTCATACATCTTTGGTTGTTCTCTAATATGACCTGACAAGTGAACATGCTTCGACTGTATCTCTGATATATGTGACAAATTGGGCATGTAATTTGCATGCGACTGAATACCATTCATTGTACATGTGTTCTGTATGTAAAGCAGAGCCATCAACTATAGACAGTTGCTCTTGGGGTTGATACAAAGACTTATACTAGCTCTTTTTCCACCTAAAGCAGTGCGCCCCATAGAATACAGCAGAGTCCCATGAAAACATCCAGTCCAGCTGTCACAGTCTCTGACACAGCAATCCACAGTGTACCTGAACTCAATTCACACTTCAGCTTCTAACGTCTCTATACGCGTCATCTCAGCTATTAAATCACACTGGTGATTAAGCTACAATTATTATCACATGCACTATACAATTATCAGGTAATGTAACATATCATAAAATGGCTGTCACAGTGACATTAGATGGGTTCAGGGCCCAATCCAACTCTCTAGACCCGTGTCGAAGTGTAGAGGGATGAGGTGCTTGGTCGAGTAAGAGGACACAGCCTAGAGGGTGAGGAAGGGCAGGAGAATGAGGGCAAAGGGAAGTGAGGAGGAAGACGAGAGCTGTGGGGGCAAAGCAGGCCGAGTGGGGTCAGGAACCCAGAGGCTGATATGCAGGGGAGCAACGTAGGTACTCCCTGGAACTCTGGTCATGCCAGTGGCTTACCAGTAAGCTAACAAGATGGCTCCCCCGCACCAGGTACTTATTTCCACGTTAGGTACTCCAATGTAAAGTATATTGCAGTGGTCTAGTTAGGTCAGAATCCAGGATCTGTTTAGTTAGTGTTAGGCCTCCCTCTCCTCTGGTGCTTTGAATGACAGTCAAGCTCTGGCAGAGAAAGAGAGAGTTGGTCAGCAATAACCTGCCTCCACTTCAGCAGCTCTAGGCGTTAGTGGTCGCAGTTTAACATGTCCACTGCTTTATCTGCAATGTGTCATTTCACAATCTTTTGGCGAACCTCAAGGGTTGGATCCCAAACTTAATTCCATATGCCTTTGAAGAGATTGACATTTTTGAAAAGTATTTTTTTATATCTCTACACGAAAATATATTGTGTCATTTGGGAAGCAAACTGTTAATGTTCTTATGTATAGTAGGAACAATAGGCCAAATACTATCCCGATATGGCGCTTTGAAACACTGTCTTGTTGTATAAGCGTCTTATACATATCCAATAAATAAATAAATATTAATCACATAAGTGAACGTCAGTCACACGAGAGGAAACATTTCAAATAAATATTGCAATCAAACAGTTGGTGAGAAAAAACACAGTACTTTACCCTGAGTGCCCGTCTCCAAACGTAGGTAACAACTCCATCTACCCAGATACGTGACGAAGTCTGGGACCCAAACATGAGGCTGAAATCGTCCACGCTCAAGGGGTTGATTTTGACGAGTTTGTGGGTACTAGCTTTTTCGGGTTCCGGCACTGCTGGTGCAGCCTGCGGCTGGGAGGAGGCGATCAGATTGAGGGCCTGCACCAACGCAGAGATGCAGGTACTCTTCCCAGACCCCGGTGGGCCTGCCACGATAATTCCTAATTACGGGGCGCAAACAAAGCAAATACAACATTACCATTAGCAACCGGATGTACGAAATACAAGTTATAATGTAACTAGGACATTGGGAGTGGCGGGAATAAATGGCAGGTGAGTTATTGGATATAAATCACCCATGGGGATTGTCAACTGCCCCATTGGAAGAGGTAGTCCCCGTACAAGTGTTAGTGCTGAAATGAAGTAACATGCTTGTAGTGCAATGACATACCACTTAGCTAACATACTTTAGGAGGTTTGGCCAGAGCAGGTCTACGTGAAACATTGCTTTTGGACAATGACCATAACAAGTGAGTTAATAATGGTAAACCAAACAGTCATACTATTTGTCATGCCAGGCATTTGAACACTGGGCCCCTCCTCCATGTAATGTCAACACGTTTGATGTCATGGCCGGGAGGAGGGCCGAAGAAGTGAATGCAAGAGGTAGAGATCGGGAAAATCAGTTCCTGCCCACCCTCAGGCGGTATACACCTGCCTCCTTATTTGCCACACACTGGCAGAACGCAGCACAGGAGACGAGGCAGCTCGACCTGCACCCTCGCCCAACTTCTCAGCCGATGGTGCCGCTTACCAGGTGCCTCCAACTGTGGTCACTAATGTCCTTCCCCGACGAGCTGCTGGTACCTTCACACATCTCTCGATCCCGCTCCTGAGGTGAACGCCATCATTCCAATGCCCTCCCTGACAGGTCAACTGTGATTGTAACTCCTCAGCGTTACTAAGCCATTCCTGAGAGGTAGCCAGTGTTTACTACCACCGCCCCCTGCTGCATCAGCTAGAGCCCACACTGCAATATGCAACAACTGTGCCCGGAACACACTGCACATGGATACGGAACACATGCACTGTGAGGGACACATGAGTGTTATCTCTTCCTGCAGCACTCAAGCACTTGCAGTGACCAACCCATAACTCAAACAGTACATACTCAACACTTGCCCCATGTGTCGCAACAGTGTACACAACGCTCCAGCATGTCATCGCCCAGAGCAACACCATCCCCATCTGTGTCTTCTGCCACGGGTGTCTCAGCTGGAACTTTCGGCGGTCTCAGCTGGCTCTCACTAATTGCAATGACAATTTCTCTTTGATACTGCTAACTCCTCCAGCTTGTGTCCTCGCTGGTCGTGAAGGATGCGGGATTTTCATTTCCTCACAAGTGCGGATCACAAGATGTATATTTTTCAGAACACGAGACAAGAGAAGGACAAAACCATGGACTGTTTTTGGGACACACCTCAAATCCTGCATTAAACACTGAGACTTCCTTTTGTATTCCAAAGATGAGGCTGAAACCTCCACCCACAGATGAAAGCTCTTGCAAAATTCCAGCTCCTTAGAAGGGATTCCTGCAATGGCCAGAACCTCTCTTACAGCTGACTTTCAGGTTGAAGCCATGGAACTTTCTGCATATGTGCTCCACGTCTGATATTGTCTGCACGTTGTGAACTGCACTGAAGAGCAACAATGTGGTAGGGGAGATTGTTATTGTTGTGGTCAGCGCCTTCCACACAAAGGCATGAGCCGGGCTATGGGGCAGACATGTAGAAAAGACAACACTGCCAGAGAATGTGGCAGCAGAAGCAAGGGGACACGTCACCTCCGACTTCAGATGCCTCCGACAGAGTTCCACCCTCATTAGGGAACGCACGTCTACAACAACAGATCAGTTAACGAGACACATCCAAACATCCTTTTCAAACGCCTCCATCACCATCCATGGACTACCATTCCAGTGGATACATCTACTCATTGAGAGGCACACTGGACTCTGAAGATCGCATCGTCATGCGTTTCAAGTTAACGCCACCGTACAGAATTCCTGCTGTGAATGTGATGAGTGAAGCTGCATACCCCAACGTGCCTAAAAGGCCCCCATTGAGCCCGTCTCTCACCAATATCTAGCAGTAGGGATCAGACGTCACCATTGAATGAATTGACTGTATCCGCTGGAACTGGACACTGTTCCCTGGTACATCACAAAATTCCTAACTCACAAAGGGTTGTGTATATAGAAGTGATTGAGCTTGGTGTGTCCTCTGTTGCCGAAGTATTTAAATAGCATATTAGAAAAATCAGACAACACATCCCTGTCGCTTAAACTACAGCGAAGATATCCTGGTTTTTGGGACACCGCAAACAGCACACAGCAATGCTCTCAGGCAAGTATGCATGGCACTAGGTGTGAAACAAATGGACAGTCAAGTTCCATAGACATATGTTCTCCAAAGGGGACAGGTGACATGATCCATCCGAAGTGTATGCTCTCACCTCCACACGAGCACCCAGGCACATCCCCTGGCTTCGTTCCGTCCTGGGAATGGTGAGCTAATTGGTGAGGTATATACAAGATTTTGCATCCATCAGTTTGCCACTTCAAAACCACACTTCTGCTGGGTAGGAATAGCAGTGGACCCCAGACTGTCAAGTAGCATTTCAAGGTATACAATCTAGAACAGCCAGTGCCCACTAGGTGGCCTACTTTAATTCCGAGCTGTGCACTGAACTTGTGGTTGATAATATCACTGCCAGCCTAGGCATGGTTGGAGCGGAACATGAGACGGAACTGGACACTACTAGGAAAATCATCTCCTATACCTACCACAGCCTCATTTTCACAGCGAAAGCCTGCTGACAGGCTCAGAAAGAGCCTGGAAGTGGTGTGCGCTTGTGAACACCATCATCTTTTTCTCTATGTCAAGCCTTTAAGTATCGTGACATACCATCAAGCATACAGAGAGCTTGGTGGAGGCGTGCCCGCGCAGACAGCATGGTGGTCAGGGTGCCCCCCTCAACTACGCTGATACCACCACACTGATGAACCGACTCACGGGCCGAGCACCAGTAACGAAACAGAGACGACTGGAAAGAGAACAAAGACCTATGGGTACTGGAGACGTTCCCCCTCAACACTGCTGGTACTCGTCCCAGTACAAATGACGAGACTGTGAAAATCCCATTAATGAAATGGAACTGTATTAATGTAATAAAGAGAAGCCTAGAATCCACTTAGAGGGAGAGAAACAAAACTGGAACATTACTACCTTGAGAAAAGAAGAAAATAACCCAGAGTCTAAGAAGCACAAATTGGAACACAATAGAGGGAGATAAATGTGCACCAAACACCAGAGGGATCCCAAGGATAGACTGTATACAAAGAAGTCCTAAGTAGGAAAAGTTAATCACAACTATATAGAAACCCAAAGTCTCAGAAGAAAAGATACTACATCAGAACTTTCAGAATCCTATACGAAAGAGAAAATGATTCCAGCCAGAACCAAGCAACCATTAATAAAAGGAGATAGAAAGACTATCAATCCTGTCACGGAGTTACAGCAACTAATACAAGGGATCATGAGAGACAATTTGAGAATTGCATACTAAGCAGGAAAAGAGAATGAAAAGAAGACAAGTGCAGAAGCACAACCAACAGGAAAAGGGAGTCATTCTCCTGACCTTAGTTGATTATCAAAGTGGTAGGGTCAGTTAGGTTATCTTTGGATGGCGGACTCTCTTCTGTGGACATTTATCCATGACTGACGACCACCTTAGTTAGTAAAATAGGTAGGAAATCCCCATAGCAGTAGGGAAAGATAGGCATACTTTTATACTTGAATAAAAACACCTTACAAATGTCCTCAGAGTGACCACGTCCTTCTTCTGATTGGCTACATACCCTGTTCTCAAGCCGAGTGTGACATGTTCACCTTCATGTCAGGTTGCATGCATGATGTTAGATGTATTCAGTTATATTTAGACCTCAAGTATTGACACACAAAGCATGGATTAGCAAGGCACATCCTGTCCACTGGAAGTGTTTGCTTCTCTCTTTCAGGTCTATTTGCAAAGAACACTGATTCGGGTAGAAGGTATTGCCATACCAGCCTGATGTTTCAATGCACTGTGATATGCCACAACTTGGAATGTATCAAGAGGACTAATGTCTGCGTTGTTTCTAGGATATTTCTAGGGCCAGTTGGATTATCTACCTGCATGTGATTAATAATGTCAGCCACAGGTTCACTGTGTTCCTGTTAAACATGGTGACATTTTTCTCTTCTTACATTAAATGGTGTCTGCCACTAATTACACAGGAAATTGGGGTAGCTTCAGGAGTGACTAAATTATGTTTTCCATTGCTATTTTCTTTAACTCATATTGCCTCGTTAATAAGATTAGTTCAGAATAACATAGGGCGGGTCATTCAGAATGTGTTGCTTTGGTGATCAATGGCTAACCTTCAAATGCATATGCATGTGTTAAGTCCTTGTCGATCGTCAGGGGTAAACACAGACTTCAGGTTTGGTCTCAGAATGTCTGGTACCTATTGCTTCAGTAGGAAATGGGTATCATTAAATGGTGTGTCACACCTTAATTCTCACTGTAGAAACAGCTAATTGGTGAGTAGACTTCCACAATGGCTCGGCATCTCATGGGTAAGAATATTTGTTGTCGCTCACTATGGCATTTTACCCAGAGCATGGTAAAAACTGAAATGCATGTTTCCCTTAACCCCCAAGATATACAGGATAAACCAATTATATCTGTGGTCAAATTCACTAACAATCAATGAAACATAGTTTAATCCATAGAACATATTGTAATCATCAAAAATACATCATGTGATACAAATGCATCCAAAATACTAAAAACATTAATTCACATATGCATACATCCAAGAAGCTGAAAGTGAAAAAAGTTTAAAGAGAAAGTGCAAGAAGTGCAAGAGTGAAAAACAATTGCACAAGCAACATTTATATCTAAGTTTAAGTTAAATCTAAGTCTTTAAGGCCAAATGGAGGCCGTTAAGTTGTAGTCATGAATCACCTAACTTTTGACCTTGTATCACCTCAAAAAAGTAGGGCCTCATTACAAGTTAACCGGTATCCCCCCGTAATTACCAGCAAACTGACCTACCGTTTCCACCGCCTGATATCCTGAAATTTACAGGATTTTACAGGTGGCGGAAAGGGCAGTAAATCCCCATTCCATGGAGTCCCGTAGGGGATTGCCAGTATATCCGGCACCAGTAATTCCAGTGCTGGAAATAACAGCTGTTTTTTTCCAGTGGGTGCCTGATTTACCACCAGCTCTTTACTGGAGTTAAATCAGAGACCCCCACTGGCAAAGTTGGAGTTTACCAGTGTGGGAAAAGTGCTGACCTCGGAATTACTGGTACTTTTACCAACATTCTTCCAGTGCTGACCTCGGAATTACTGGTACTTTTACCAACATTCTTCCCGCAACGGCAAACTTGTAATGAAGGTCTAAGGGTGAAATTACCTTTCATTATCAAGAGTTTGTTTGTTGGAATATTTTTGGCACAATCACCGACCGGTTTTGACATATATGCTGTATAAGCACATCTTCCTCAGGGTGAAATGAACTGTGCACCACCTAATCTTGGGTCTTCTGCTGGTTGTCTTGGCATCACATCCACCTTGAATGCTACAGGTTTATTTGAGCTATTCTATGTTGTCATTTTCAAATGACATTGATTGAATTAATATCTCTTTGAAATTCTGAAAGAGTTAGGCAGCGAACAACCCTCTCGCGACTCGCTTGCCACGTAGGGCTACATCCTGAGCAATGTTCATTGCATAACTTTCAAACACATCGACACTCATGTGTGCACCCATGCCCCCCTGTGAGTGTCTGTGTGCCCCCATGCCCCCCGTGAGTGTCTGTGTGCCCCCATGTCCCCCGTGAGTGTCTGTGTGCCCCCATGCCCCCCATGAGTGTCTGCGAGCCCCCATGCCCCCCGTGAGTGTCTGTGTGCCCCCATTTCCCCCCAGTGAGTGTCTGTGTGCCCCCATGCCCCCCCGTGAGTGTCTGTTGTGCCGCCACCCTGCCTTGCTCCCCCCCTATTCGGCTCTGTGTACCCCCTTGCCCCCTTACCTGCCTTCTACCCCCTTCCCCCTCCATAAATCCCTCCTCTTCTACCATCTTCCTACTCCACATCCCACTTATTTCTCCCTCCTCTCAGCCTTCCCCCTCCTAGCACTTACTCCTATCATCTGTTACCTTGACTTTTGATAGCAGCTTGTCTGTCTCCCCTCCTCCCCTCCTTGTTTCTTCTCCCCCCACCCCTGCTTTTTAAATTTGTCACTGACAAATTTGCACAGTAGCGTGCCTTGTTCATCTCCTTCTCCCCACTCATATACCCCCGTACCCCCCTCCCACCCCTCCTCTTGTATACCTCCTGCACTACATCAATTGCCGTCAGACATAGTAATGTTACTGCTTGCTTTGTTCTCCTTCTTTTTCCTTCCCTCTTGCCTTACTTGTTCTATGCACTGGTACTATCAGAAATGTCTACAGGCCTATTACGATAGTTATTTTTCACATTCTGTATTGTTTCATGGACTTTAACTGAATGGAACTGTATTTTCCTATGTTCCCTCCCTCCTTGAAGCGCTTTGAAACACATTGTGTATAGGTGCTATATAAATAAACAATCAATCAATCAATCGAGCAGTATGCATAAGTAGATCCACGTATATTCATACCGTAGCGGAACTATAATTTTGAGACTCCCTCTCAAAGGCTAAGGTCACTCATTCATCGTGCAGACCCTAAACAAGGTGCTTTTAATATATTGCTTCCACTAGCACTTGTGGGTACTGCATCTCTGGTTTAATCATCATAGATATATAGCTTTCTGCTTTCTATGCCTTCATTTCATAATTAATGTCACCAGACAAGAGTGGACGTGAGGTAATGGCGATTACGTACGGAAATCCTTATTACTCCTAATCAACCTGTATCATCACAGTTCTTATAGCCCTCCCTCTACTCTCTCCTGGCTTCTTCTGCCTCTTTGTCTAGGGGTAGTAAAAACACAGGCAGAGGATAAGGAGGGGTGGGTCTTTATACTCTCATTAAGGAATAGTGGTAAATTCTGGTCGTTTTTGGCAACTTCAGTGTTTTCGGTCTGGGAAGGCAGGGAGCCTTCCTTTATTAAGAACAGTGAGGCGGCTGGACTTGGAGTAATGAGGATTACCGTACGTAATCGCCCATTTCCTAAAGTATCAACAGATGCGTGCACCTTTCTGTGATATGTAGCTGTACAGCTCAGCCATCACAAAGCATGGAGGTCCCACCAGTGATGTTCCACATCGGTCACTCTCTCTTATCATTCCAAAGCCGGCAGCCTTACCCGGGTGCACCAGAGACAGGTTGAAAAGCTGCTTGACTTTATTCACCCACGGAGAGTGCGCAGACAAATTATTTTCTTCCGCATCTGTCAGGATGGCTTTTTCAAGATCCACCGCAGGCGCCTGTCGGAATCCAGATGGGTCATACATCCCTGCAAACACGTCTCGGACGATTTGCTTGAAGGCTGCCAGGTTCTGTAAAAATGACAGAAATATAATAACCTTTACAGGAGCTGTGACTAGGTTTCCACCCACAGCAGAGGGAAACAGTCAAAGGCCTGGCACAGTCTTTCCTGTATCCACGCCTTAAGCGTGGTGTTAGCACCTGCAGATCCATTCTAAACCTCAGAGCAGTGTAAACGATAAGGGTTCGAGCACATGTGTTGCTCAGGTGCCAGCAAATGTTGCTCCACAGACAATTTTAAAAACAGCGCAGGGAAGGTTTGTAAGAACATTTGGTCCGACCATCACATAAATAACATTTAAAAGATGCCATTATGCACAAGTCGGCTGTTTCGAGTGTTAGAGCCAACTTGCCCGCTACCAGTGTACAATTGCATGGCAAGGGAGAATGTTTTGCAAACTGGCCACAAGTGTTATTATTAACCACTAAGCTATCACACTTAATCGCATTGGGACAAATTCTCAAAAATGAGCGCAGGTGGAAAAAGCACAGAGGATGCACTTTTTTCATTTGTGCTTATTGCAGAAATATACAGGTCACCTTTTTCTCAAAGGTGACTTGCGCATTTCAGGGAGGGCTAGACAGTAGCGCAGAGATGTGCTGGCCAGCCCCCTTGCATGCATTAGTGTCATGAGTGCATTCCCGACACTAATGTATGACTAGCTCCCAACAGCCAGGTGGCTGCTGGGAGCCCTTTCCGCAAAGACGGACCTTTAAAGGGCCTGCCTCTGTGAAATGTGAGACAAAAATAGCATTTCCACCCCTTTTTGTGGGATGGAAATCCAAGTGTGGCCGCACCGTGATATAAACTGCAACCATCACACTTCATGAAAAAATGCATGACGGGGTCAGAAATGATTATGCCATGACTTGCACATCACCCTGAGCCTGTTATTAACAGGCGCAGGGGGGGTGTGTGCATCATATTTGCGCATTTAAAAGCATTTGTGAATTCGTAGAAATGTCCCTAGATGTGTGCAAATACAGAAAGGGATGAAAAGGGGATCTGAATGGGTGCAAAGGCCCTTTGTGGATTAGGGTGCTGCTTTTTTTTAGCGCATCTCATCAGTTCTGCCAAAAAATCGCTTGCCAATCCGGCCCAATGTAGTTAGCACGCATTCAGAGGCCAACACTCAGACTCAATAGCCGCTCGGACACAG
Organism: Ambystoma mexicanum; assembly: GCF_040938575.1. Classification (NCBI taxonomy): domain Eukaryota; kingdom Metazoa; phylum Chordata; class Amphibia; order Caudata; family Ambystomatidae; genus Ambystoma; species Ambystoma mexicanum. Next base: position 741,753,521 of record NC_090927.1, on the reverse strand, counting down.
TAGTATGCTTGAGAACATGTCAGCGGTGAAACCCCTGGAAGGCTGGTGGTGGCAGAGGATAGTTCAAGGTTCGTAGGGAGTTTAGCCGGTGCAGCGGACTCTGCCATGCGTTACCTGGGTTGCCACTCCACAGGGATAATACGGAAAGCAATTCTGTGGGACAAGGGATCAGTAAATACATCATATTCCAAAGAAAATGTGCTTTACACAATTGCATTAAACATACAACATAGCTGTCAACTGACGCGCGACTTGCAGGTTTGGCATGCAAAAAAACACCAGACACTTGGGGTCGCAAAGGTGTCAGGGGAATCCCCGAGCAGGGCACGTTGAAAGACAAAGTAATTCAGTTCCTACAGTGATGATTGTTTTAGATACAAAGAAAACCTGTCATCTGGTGCAATGGTTTTACTGACATCTGCTTCTGACTGTCGCAGAGCTTTGACCTCCTGTGATGGATTTCACTGCCCAGAAAACAAAGACAATATAGCCTTTGCTGCCTCATCTATACAAATAAAAGGCGATTTAAGTGCTTTGGAGTCAGGCACAAAGGTTATTGGTGGGGCTGGGTTGAACACAATGCTCATTGCTGAAAATAATGCACTGGGTAGACAGTTATACAAATGTTTACGGTTGTGTTTGCTCCCTCACTACACATGTTAATTACTTTGATGATTCTTCCTCCATTTCCTCTAGTAATGAAGAAGAGACACATGAGGCACTTCAAGCAGGTGGGGATCTTGCCACACGAAGCCAACCTGTAAGGTTGAGTGGATGAGGACATGCACAAGGTGCGAGGTATGTTCCCGTTGCGCAGAACGCTGCTCATGTGTCTGACTGGATGGTTCCAGCAAGGGTTCAGCCTGTTATTCCACCTTGTAGACATTTAACCTCTTACCCTCCATGCATTTAACCTCTTAATCTCCATGCATAGAGAAACTAGCCAAAGGCACGGCCAAAGACCTGCACGCATCTGTCATCATACACCACTTGAAGACACTTCGCACAACACCTCTGCCATAAGAATGCAGCTACCGTTCACGACAGAAATTTGATACCCAGATGCACACATGCACACATTACTTCTATCCCACTCTCACTTACCCCCCTAGATCACTTTCACCACCTATCCACATGCCAGATCCACATGGGTGGCTAGCGGGGACTTGGCCGCCCCTCACCTTAAGCACTGGCCAATATGCACACATGCAATACTAGCACCTCCCTGAATTTCTTCCCATATCCGTCCACCAAGGGCATTCAACCTACAATGCGTTGGGACCATACTAATGGTGAAAGGCGCTATACAAATGACGTACTACTACTACTGATGTTTTCATTTGTGAATAAAGTCACACCGATAGGAAACCACATTCTCAGACCAGTTTTGCCCAGGATTACGAGGCACTCCAGTGCATTTTCGACACTTCTGAATGCCTATCAAAGGGTAACTCAAATGTACAATGCAGTGCACACTTCCGCTGAGTGATGTAAATAGGTGCTTGTCTGTCAAACTATTCCCAAAACAGTCAACTAGGGAACTGTCTCCTTTATCATTGTATCAACACTGTTAAACACTATTACAAAAAGGTAATTAAAAGTAAAAATGTGCATGTTTCTAATTCTAATGCCGTTGTCCTCAATGTGGTGGGTGCACAGCACATTGTGTCCTTTTGATGAGGTGGGTGGAGCTATGTTAATTATTCTAATTTTTGGAGTGAGGGACATGGAAGTGTGGGCAATGCACAAGTGACGTTCGAGCACGCTGTGAAAAGTTGCCATCTAAGATACAGTTTACTCAAAACCTTTAGCAAAATTGGTAATAGTGTCTTCAGCTTAGAGTTAAGAGTCACTCGCAGATTGCCATCACAATGCAACATTCCACATTCAAACACAGAGGACACAACCTTTATATATAATTAGCACCCTGGGCAGATGCGTCAGCCAATCAGAGCAGGGTGTATCTGCTACTACGATCCTATGTTCTGAGCAAGCTCTTGGTCACTGAACTCAATGCTACCCTTCCTTCAAAAAAGCAAGAAAATATCCCCGTTTCCTTGTTTTTTCCTTTTTGCACTGCTCCCAGGCTCCCTATTCCCTTTTCACCTTTTGGCCTGACTCTAATAAAAAGTAAGAAGTGCAAAGGCACTAGTGTGGCCTGGGGGCATCTGAACAGAAAAACACAAGGCAAACTCTACCTTTTCTTTTTATAGATCGCATTAACACCTGCAGGGTGAAATTAGAGTGGAGGTGCCAGCCATCCGGACTGGTAACAACTCCAAGCAGCCCTCGATGAGCACCTTCATTTTGCACAGGACCTAAACTCTAGAAGCAGCGCCTTACTGTGCTGGACAGCCTGCCTGCAGAGACGTCGCTAGGCGGGACCTAAACTCTAGAAGCAGGGCCTTACTGCACTGGACAGCCTGCCTGCAGTGGTGCCGCTAGGTGGGACCTAAACTCTAGAAGCAGGGCCTTACTGCATTGGACAGCCTGCCTGCACTGGCTCCGCTAGGCGGGACCTAAACTCTAGAAGCAGCACCTTACTGCACTGGACAGCCTGCCTGCAGTGGCGCCGCTAGGCGGGACCTAAACTCTAGAAGCCGGGCTTTACTACACTGGACAGCCTGCCTGCAGTGGCGCCCCTAGGCGGGACCTAAACTCTAGAAGCAGGGCCTTACTGTGCTGGACAGCCTGCCTGCAGAGGCGTCGCTAGGCGGGACCTAAACTCTAGAAGCAGCGCCTTACTGTGCTGGACAGCCTGCCTGCAGATGCGCTGCTAGGCGGGCCTGGGGGGTCTTTTGGTTGAAACCACAGATAGAAGCTCAGTGGCTACAACCAAAAGGCTAGCTAGCCCAGAGTCCCGACATTAGCGTAGCCCCCGATCTTTTTCAGACCCAGCAACACCCCTGCCTGATTAGCAACTACATAGGAAAGAGAAAATGAAATGTACCATTTAAAATCCCCCGGTACAGATAACAGGCGGTATGAATAGAGCAGCTACAGTTTAGAAATGAAAATGTCTTTGTAATATAAAAGGAAAATCTGTAGACCTTATTGTAACCTCAAAGCTTCAAATGGTGTAACCCTGGGGCACGTCTAAGAGTAAAACCAAACACTATCCTTTAAGTATATGAAAGGAGATTGTGGATGCTCGTTCCCCCAATACAGGAGAGCTATTAAGTTGAATTGGAATAACTTTAGGAACATATACTCTCTTGACTCTACCCTATTCCTTCCACAATTTTAAAGGGTTTTGGCAAATGCCATTGAAATGTAACATGCCTTAGGAAATGGCTTTGGGGATTTTCTCCATAGGAAACAATTCGCACATTCGAATCAGCTCATGTCTGTAAGGTACGCGCTGTCTCTTTTGCTGCTAGCGTTAGGATTTTGGTGAAAAGTGCCATTTGTTATTGAGCTTATGTTTACCACAGCAATGTCTCTTCTGTGCTGGTGTCACAGGGTCTCTTCATACCCCAGGGTAGAGGTTGTGTACTGCTCCCGAGACAGGGAATCAGTGCGCTGTGTGTGAGCTGCCTCCTAATCACATGTTAGCTGTTGGGTTCGAGCAATCTAGGCCAAGCCCCCCACGACTCATGTCACAATGAATAAAACAAATGCTACCACAGGGGCAGCATGATTTAAATACTCTCGGCCTAATTCACAGAAGCGTTTTATAATGGCAAAACCACACTGGAAAACGCTCTGTGAATTGGGCGCTTTATCTTTTAAGAATTCCCCCCGGATAGTCATGAACAATGAAAGATCATTTTCATGATTGAAAACTGCACGGGAGCTCATAAGTCTCCAACTACTAGAGTTAGAGCAAATGGCGGGGTCACCAGTGGGGTGGGGCTGCACCGATGGTCATGGGTTGCCATATTTGATCTCAGATCGGGTCTTCACTGTGATGTTGGGCTTGCCCTGGGATGACTCCCCGTCTGAGAGAGAGATGGTCCTGACGCTGTGCTTGTGTGTCGCAGGCACCGTTGTGCACAGTTTCAATTCCGGGCTACAGCACTTCAAGGCCTGCTCTCATGCTGTCCATTTATTTAGGGATTTCCTTATGAAGACCCGGTGCCCAAAGGTACAATCTGGGTGAAAGAAACTGTTCTGGTCAACAGCAGAACAAACACACAGTGTGTACTTTGCTGTAGAAACACTTAGTTCACATGTGTCTTCAGTTTGCTTTTCGCCCTCAGCTACAAACATGGGGCTTTTTACAGTCATGGACTGTTTCATTTGTGGTGACCAGTTCCTGAGGCTCTAATGGTTTTGGGCTTTATCACTGTTAAGTAAAATACATAAGCAAAAACTCCTTTGTACTGAGTCAGCTACTACAATAGTGGTGCTTTTCGTTTCCCTGCTGCTGCTGTTGTGAATTCTGTGGACTGCTGCTGCTTTAAGGATTAACAAGACCCACTGTCCTTAAAAACTCTGCTTCAGTGCGGAGTAACGTGCAGAGTAACAGTCTGCATCAGTCTGAGAGGACGTGCTTTTCGTTTCCCTGCTGCTGCTGCTGTTGTGAATTCTGTGGACTGCTGCTGCTTTAAGGATTAACAAGACCCACTGCCCTTAAAAACTCTGCTTCAGCGCAGAGCGTGCGCGGAGTAACGGTCAGAGTAACAGTCTGCATCAGTCCGCAGCTGGAGGCGGGGGGGGACCCGCACGGCTCTACTGAACGCCGCCACTGACACTGCTGACAGCGCTGACACTGCTCCTGCGGTGGTGAGGTAGGCGGCTCCCTTCATGACTATAATTTTAGAGACATTGTTATCTTGCTGAGCACCTGATATGTATTGAAGGTCCCGCTCCTGCACTGTAAGCTCCATTGGTTTAGCAAAATGTCTGCATTTTCTACACACCCACTAACTTTTCAGTTAATTTGCACAAAATGGAGGAAGATTCCGATCAACGCTGTCTGAGGAGCCATATGAAAAAAAACTATGTGTTCACGCTCCATGCTCCAAATTTAAACAATTCCATCCCCGCCTTTAGGACGGGGAGTGTACTTGAACCTGTAGCAGACTTGCTTGATCCTTTTGACCGTGTTGACCCGGCTGCTACTATGGGCTCCCGCCCCTCCCCCGTTTCCCTCTCCCCCCTTCGCTTCCCCCGCCGCAAATTGACAGCTTGGGGCAAACAACGCCTGTACCCATAAGCGGGAAAGAAAATAACGACGAACACCTACCGGCCCCAGGCGGCTTGTGAGCCTCTGTGCTCCATGCAACTGCAACGCTGGCACCGCCTTCACCCTCGGCAGACAAAGGGGGTGGAACCTCTGCACTAACAGAACAAGCGCGGGTGGCTCCGCTCGCCAACGCCATCCACCCCAGCGCCGCCTCAGCGAGTGGCCTAGTCCGCGAGAGGATCGGAGGATCCCTCGCGGCGGGCCTGAGGGCGGTGGACAAGGCGGGCGGAAACGTACAAGCACCGCCCCAGGAGCCTCAAGCCCCTGTGATGGGTTTCACTGGAGAGACTCCGCGCACGCTAATAGTGCCTCCCTCAACCTTGCTGCCGGATACCACATCAGAGAGCACTGGGAACTGTGATACCCAATCCAGCTCCCAGGATCACCATCAACGGACCATCTCTGCTATGGTCCACTCGCCGCCTCAGGGAGAACTTCCGGAACAAACTGACTCAGGAGAAACACTAGCTTCATCACGTGCATTACCCACGCCCAGTGAGCTTCTTCATAAGCCTACAATACATCCCTCCGCTGAATCATCAAAGAAGTCTACGGTACCAGTACCAAACACGATGGCGCCCCACGACTTAGACGCGGGCCCCCGCAATCACAGCACCACTTCACTATCTAATGCAGAATCAGATTTTGAACAACAATCCAGGGCTCTGGACACTTTAAAGCTTAAACCGAACGCTTTGACAAATAAGAAACGAATACAGTACAAAAAAAGAGACAAGCCTAAACCAAAACTTTCCCTGGCTCAAGGAACCACTGAGAAACTGACGACATAAAAAAGAAAGGAAGACCTCAATATAAAACAAATCAAATCAACCAAAGCTTGGCCCCGCCCAAAAAAAGGGGGCCAGGAACAATTACTCTACCTACTGTCTCCGCTCCTTTCCAACGCCCTTCTGAATTTCTTTAGGGTTCAAGGAAAGCGAAAACTATCCAACGAGTCTGAACTCTCGGATGCGGAAATATTAGAAGCACTGGATGAGACCCCTCCGCTAGCCAAATTTAGAAAAACACTATGTCCCCAAGAAGAACATCCTGATGTCACACTGAGAGAATCCATCCACATGCCGCCCATGGATGAAAATACTACATCGATAGTGCTTTGTACTCAGCCCGAAATAACAGCAATGAGAGAAGTCCAAAAGGGACCAACAATCCAGGGCTCCACTACAGCGACAATGCCCCCTGTCAAACTGGTTCCGTTGAGACCAGACCAATCGGAACAAACAAAACAGACAGAGGCGCAGGTAGGGTCACCCTACCTCAACTCAGCATGCCTTCATCCAAGGATACAAAATCTATCCACAGAACCGCAGGCAGGGAATCCAAATTGCCCTGAAGTAAGCATTATGGAAAAAACAAAAGAAAGGCCAGAAATAGAAGCTCGGCCGACCCAGCATGGAATGCTAGACATACTGGACCTGCTTCAGCCAAAACCATATCCAATACACAGAGAAATGAGTCCGCAGCCTTGGACAAAAGCTCACCTACCCACTCTAAACGCTCGGCCGTCCATACAAGAACATTCAATAGCTCCACTGTCTCAACAGAGCTTGGGTAACGGCCCTTGGAATTCTTCTACAAGATCCCTCAATCTTCCGGAGGCCGGTGGACCCGCAGTCAGACGTCAACATTCAGTTACGAGCACTTTAACAACATATTGTAGAGAAACACCCTAAAAAAACGGAAGGCTAAATGAATCCCAAACATGCACACAAAAAGACTCACTGAATAACAAGAAAGACATGACAACGATCATGACTGCAATAACTATCGCAATGGCACCATTTTGCAAACTTTACGAAACCCTAGGCGATGCCTCGAGGGACAACACAGCCAAATTGGCCATTATACAATCGAAGTTGACTTTTCTGGAGGGCTTTATAACGGCCATAGATTTGAAATATGATATTTCACAAAGAAAAAGAGACATAACCGAATTTGAGTGTGAAAATGCCATGGCGGGCATAAACCATAAAGATTGTCCACTGAGCCGGATGGAATCGAAATCAACTCAGACGCTGCTGAAGAAAGGAAATGATGAAATTGCCCAAATATTCCTCAACAGCCCGAAAATACCCGCAACAGTGAGCAGAAAACAGCCAAAGACCAACTCCGGGCCACCTCAGATTGCTAGCCAAAGCCAGAGGCAGGAGAAAAAGGCCCTTACACTGGCGGAGAAGGAGCAAACAGAGCCACTGACTCAACCTCATATATATGCAAAACTTGTTTCGACCACGATGAAACATAGGTTGACTAAAGACACTTCGAACCAAGAGCCAGCCGAAAATTGACCTAACTCAGTCACCCAAATCGACCGACGATTTTCTGAATTCCACTATTTTAACTAATGTGTCTCACTACAAGGAAGAAGAGTCCCCCGAAAACCTGAGATCTCTTAACAAGGCTGACACAGGCCACACCAAATCCCAAAACAGTACAAATTCTTCTAAGAAAATATTAATTCCAAGTCCCATGGAGGACCCTCAGCTACAGTACCCAAATCAGGCCGACCGCCCTTCCCCAGTTTCAACAACAGCAAAGCATGTACCGCCTATAGGCTCCTCAAATGAATCCATACACGGAAGTCTGGTGACACAGGCGCGGAAAACACACACGCAAACAGAGAAAACAGAGGCGACGGTTACTATGGACAAATCAACGCGCCTCTTTAAAATCGAGCAGATACTCAAACAGAGACAAATACATGGTTCTAAACCGTAGAACAGTGCTAAAAATCACAGCAGCTATATCTGGCATAAATCACTTGAAAACAGAAGATTTCAAATTAATAGAGCCATACCACAGAGATAACAAGGCAAAAGCCTATCTTCACATCAAACCAGCTGCAATCCAACACCCGAGCCGGGACGTAGGGAAAGAACTAAACTTGGCCGGATTTTTGCTATCTGAATAAAAAAATCCAGTATCATCATACAAAAAACGAACTCAGGATGTCCCGGCGGCTCGAAAGAGACGACCGTCATCCAACACATCAGACCAGCACACCACCCGCAGAGCGGAACTGAAGGCCCACTTTGGGGTTATACTTGAAAGGGAAAAGGAACCCTGGGTAGATGATCGTAATACATCTCGGAAAATAGACCTGAGGCCTGCAAGGGGAAGTCATACAGAGAAACCCTACCGGAAAGACTTGGCTGATACATCAGAGGTCTTTACAACTCAAAACCCCCAAGACAAAAGTAGGCGTAGCCCGGACCATTCATCATTGGATAGACATCGTAGATACGAAAGAAGTGAAAAGATAAGAGGCTATTCTCCACAACGAAGAAGACTGAACAGTAACAGAAATAGTAGGCATCAGTCCCCGAGTAACAGATTCCATGATACTTCGGATACCGCAAAGAAAGATCTGACCTTGGGCGGACCATGGAACTCGCTAAAAGGAGCGCTTACTTCAAATCGAAGCAGACAGCAATTATCCAACAAAGCCAAACAAGTCGACTACTCAAAGGTGTTGACGTTAGCCTTGTGGAACACCAGAGGCCACGCACATCTAACCGACCCCAATAGTGAAGACCTTGACCGCTTCAACATTCTGTGCCTCCAGGAGACCTGGCTTCTAGAAAAACCGTCCATGAACGGATTCGAAATTGAGGTCTTCCAGCGATGAGAGGACTCCTAGGCCGGCCCTCCGCTGGCTTACTCATTGCTGTGAGGACAGGCCAAAACTTGAAAATCGTTAAAACCATCGATAAAACCTACGGGATTCTGGCAATTCTTATTGAATGGACACACTTTCTGGAGAACATAAGACAATGGACTGAGACCTCTCTGGCAATCATAACTACCTACTGGAACCCACAAAGAACATCGATCACGGCTTTCTGCCATGCCATGGCCGAGACTAAAGACGCCATTGTAGTGGAGTGGAACACCACGCATGTCATAATATGCGGCGATTTTCTACGCCAAATGCCTCCACTCCAAAGAAGCATCTTTACACTCAGTGGCTGCGTCGCAATCGGAATCAAGGGGCCAAGCCTGGATGAACTTGATGGTCTCAAGAAATCTACATAATGCAGCATGGATTAAAGAGTGGCAAGCGCAAATCCCTATTTGGGAACGAGGTTCCTTCACGGCTACCCTGGACTATATTTTCATCTCAAACGATTTGTGTGCAGACATCGATAGCTTCAAGGTGACCAAAATAGACCCAAGCGACCATAACATGCTCACTCTCGGATGGTTTTCGGCCTCTCGAGAAACTAGAAGCTGCACAGCTTCGGTAGAGCCCAATCCCCAGCAAACTCGACTCCACCTCACTGCTGCCAGTGTGAGAGTGATGAGCCAACAATTCGCTACAGCTGGGGACCTATTAACGTTCTCCAAGACATCTCAGAGACCCAACTATATCCCGCTTTTATTAAGTACAAGTCTAAGAAGAAAGAGGCAAAGCCTATTCCTCTTACCTACAATCACATGATAAAATAATAGCTGAAAAAAAAAGGTGGTGAGAAAAAAAAGCTGCTAACACTAATCAGGGGTGGGAGCTATGGACAAAGGAATACAAAAGCTACAAGACTTGGATCAGACTACGCAGGGCAGTTCTGTACCAGAATGACGCCGAAACCATGATGAGAACACTATCAACAAAAAAAAAAAAATCAGCTGACTTCTGGGCTCTGATTAACATTTCACAAGGAAACACAGGAACAAATATGACCAACTCAGTTCCTGAACCAGCCTGGGTCGAGTTCTTTACACATCTTTTTGCTCCTCTGCCCACAAACACGACCCCTAGCCTGGACTTAAACATGGCTCCCTGGGTGGATCTCTCTCCAAAAGTAGACATCACAGCGGCCATTCGAAAGTTAAAAACCTCTAGAGCTCCGGGACCTGATGGCCTTACGAACACTGACCTAAAAACACACATCACAGAATGGACAGATTTTATCAGTCTTCTGTTCAGTCGCTGTAGAGCTAGCAGACAGATCCCAGCATCCTGGACAAAAGCTACTGTCATTCCAATTTTCAAAAAAGGAAGCAGAGAAGAGCCAGCAAACTATCGACCAATAGCCCTTTTGGATATCATGGGCAAATTGTTTGCCACTCTTCTTCTCCAACATTTTTGGTGCTGGGCAAAATCAGCCCCGTGTGAAGACCACTTCCAGCTGGGTTTCAAGAAAAACGGTGGAACGGCAGTGAATATCCTCATACTCAGCATGATTAAGGCCAAAATAAAGCAGGGAGCCCCAACAGTCTATGCGGCCTTTATAGACCTGTCGCAGGCTTTCGACAGAGTCGATAGACCGTTGCTATGGAAAAAGCTAAAAGGCTGGAGTTGCCCAGAAGAAATCTTACAACCGATCATAGCCCTCCATTCAAACACCACCTTATGTGTTCGCTTGAACAAGCAAGGCACTCTCACCAAAGAAATCCCGGCTGAAAGAGGAGTGAAACAAGGATGCCCGCTGGCCCCGGCTTTGTTTCTAGCCTTTTTGGGTGACTTTAAGGACTCAGAAGCTAATGTCCGGAGCTTTCCTCCAAGCTCGGCAACACCGTGGTGTCTCGAATCCTCTATGCTGACGATATGATTCTCCTATATCAGACCCAAATAGGCCTTTAACGCCAGCTGGACAATTTGGCAGAGTACATGGCCTCAAATAATCTTACCATAAACATCGCCAAAACAAAAATCATGATCTTTGCCAAGAACCGACAACCTAAAACCGCAGCTCACATTTGGTCTGTGAATAGTTGCCGTATCGAAGTGGTCCCTCACTTTAAATACTTGGGAGTCATTCTCAATGGAACATCACAGGAGTCCCAAATGCAATTATATTTGTGGGACAAAGCCAAGAACCTGACTTCGCAACTGAGATTGATTGACCGCAAGTTCGGCAAATTTTCATTGATTCCTGCAATCAACTATTATAAGGGGAACATTGTTCCACCACTAACATACAGCATGGACTCCACGATCAACATGCCAAGCTCATTCTGGCCAAAATTGGAGGGCTACATTTGGAAGACAATCTTGGGTCTCCCTAATTTGATCCTGATCGCTGCTGTGAGAAGAGAGCTGGGCCTACTGTCGCTACGGGCCACTGTCAGTCTGTCCGCACTGGCTATGTACAGAAAGACTCTTATCCAAGACGGTCTCCCGGTTTTTAACATCATTGTCAAAGAGCTAGCGGCAACTAAATGCGAGGGGATCCAGAAGTGGATTATTTGCCAAGAAAAGAAATTGGAAGAGGTGGTCTGCACTAAAGAGGATTTAATCTCCTTTCCACAAAAAGTGATCCAAAAACTGAAATACCAAGACTGGATATCTACTGGCGACCGGATCTTGGCGATTAAATCCTTAAAACATTTGCCGCCAACATATAATAAGCTAAATTCCGCTTTGGCCTACTGCAAAAAATTTCCAGATAAAAAGCTACAAAGTCTCTTTTTATGAGCCTGTTTGAACTTACTCCACACCAGATAGATTCTGGGGATAAGAAACCAGGCCAGCATTACAACATGTAGACTGTGTCTAAATGAGGACTCGAAAGAAACAGTTCGACATTTGCTGCTAAATTGCCCCATTCTCAATCTAGAACATTCAGCAATCCTGGCGCCACTATGGGTAAATTCTGTCTTGGTAGAAGAAGACACGTGGTGGTGCCGACTTATTTCTGGTGAAAAAGCACGATGGGCAGTAGCCACAAGCAAACTAATGGAAATAGCTTTTATAAAAATAAACGCTAAAACTCCAGCTAGCGGCAAGTGATCAACCATTACATCGTGCAACTACTCCTCAACGCAAACCAGACGGGACTCTCTGTGCCTAACTAACGGTCTAACGAATCACCGCTGATACCAGAGGTAGCCAGACTTTAAGTCCTTGTTGACCATCCATGGCTGATCAGAACAGCCAAAACAATAAGACGCACAATTGGAAATCGTTTGTAAATTGTTAGAAGTGTGTAGAAAGTTTACATGTATCTACATGAAATCTTATTTCGTTACTTCTTCTTGTAAAAATCATTTTTCTTTCTTTGATTAAATACAAGTAAATAAAAAAATAAAAAAATAGTGGTCTAAGAGCTTGCCAGAGTGTGTGCTGGGCCCATGTGTACAGTAAGGAGATCTAGGTCTATAGCAGGGAAAATAGAAACTGGGAAGGGGGAAGAGTGTGTTCTTTCATACTTCAAAATGGCACAGAGTCAGCACAAAGGTACGGGCAAGTGTCGGAGCAACAGAGATGCCACAATGTGCTCCTTAACATTGCTTAACATTGCTGTGGTACAGCACAGACTCCCGGGAGTCTGCACTTTCTAACGGAGGTACTGGCAGAGGTATGATATACTCAGAGCATTGAAGAGTAGGAGCATAGGCAGTCAGGAAGAGTGCAGCCACCACTGGTGGCTGTGACGAATCAACTTCCGGGGCAACAGTGGTCCAGAGATGAATATCGGTTTCTAAACCATCCATCAGCCCCACACCTCAGTACACCAGTAGGGATCCAAACAGATTGGAAACACAAGTAAATTATAAACCTCCTTGTCCAATTTTGGTGACGTGGATGGAACAGCAGACTTATCTCTGCAAGGTCGGGGATCGTTGGTTAGTTGCAACACATCAAAAATACAATTATTGCCCAATTATAAAAGGGACTGTCCAGTCAAGGTTGTATAAAAATATTTACTTTATTATTATTACAACAGACAGTTCTAGCACACTACAAAATACAACCCACCTTGTAAAGGAATACAGAGGACAGACAGTTTCAGCAAGGAAAGGTATGCACTCTGAATACTGACAGGAGGGTAGTCGGTAAAGCAACCAGGCTTAACTGTTCAAGGTTTTTTGGTTTCAGCACCAAGGGAGCAAGGGGTCGTAAATGTCACTAGGGGCCTTCGTACAAGGACCAGGCGTACAGAACCACAATGTACCTGATGCCTGAGATGATCTTGATGCTTAACAGTGTTGAGTCTGTTCCAGGACGCTTTACAGCTCCTGCGACAGAGTTCAAGATGGGAGACAGCTGCGGGTATCAGGTGGCAGGCAGTTCGGCAAGCATAGCTGGACGGACGGCTGCAGGCTGGCCTACACGGCAGCCACAGGTCAAGAATCAGTGTTTCAGTGCTAGTTGGAGGATTTGGAACGCTGGTCGAGGCGTCCCGGATGGCTTTAGTGACTGCATCGTGAGAACAGTCAGTGGAGCAGCCGGCCGCAGTTCGAGGGCTCGACTGTCTCGAAAATGTCTTTAAAAGATGGACCCTGGTTGGTGCTTGTCATGGCACTCCTCCTAGCTTCTTCGCTGGGCTCATCGCGTCCTTTAAGGCAGACGGCCCAAAGCTGAGGAGAGTGTTTGCAGGCAACAGTCTTGTCCTTTGTTCAGAGATTCTCTGGCACTTCCGACCTAGGAAGCTTGCTGGCAGAGCCTAGCAGGGCACGCTGTGTGCTGGATCGGTAGCAGTTTTGGAGCTGCTGGACGGGTCCTCTGAGTCCAGTATCTCCCTCTGTTTCCTGCTAGATGTTTAGGGTAGGGATCTTGCTTCCCTCTTGGAAATCCTGAACTTTCTTCACTGGCAGAAGCTGTAAGGCGGACTGTAGTTCGGCCAGGGTACAAATGAGTCCTTCTTCTTACCCCTTTCGAAGCCGTCGGATGATCTGCCGAAAAAGGGGCTAAACAGTCTTTTAAAGCCAAATGGGCCCCAGTGATTGATGCAGGCTAAGCCTACCTTAATGAACCAATCCTGGGTCCCCACCAACAATCTTCTGTTATGCGTGAGGTCATACACAGAGTGCTTTACACCAGGAAAGGTAAGGGGTGACAACATGTTCTACTAAGTCCCACCCATCTTCCTGTCTCTTGTGGATCAAAGTGTCTCTCTGGTTGAGCTCTCTGTGACTCCTAATCAAAGTACAGGTCTCCCTTGAAGTTTGTGGCGAGAACAGACATTGTGTCTCCATCTAATCACATACTTCGTGCCTCTGAAAGGGGTTCGCCCTGCAGGGGTTGCTTACTGTAAACAGTTGCCCTAGACATGACATTCACTGCCCTTCATACAGAGGGGTGGGAGCTGGCTTTAAGCTGCCACATTGCATTTCAAAATGGTGTTGTGGTTTCCTGCCTTTTGTTAGTCCTGTGAACATGCTTCTTCGCAGGCCTGCTTCAATTAACTCTCATCAATATGCGCTGCACTACACATAATTTAGGAAGGGCGGATCCATGGAGCCTTTGATATTTTAATTAGGCAGGCCATGGCCAGAGCAAGGTGCTGCCTTCCACTTTACGAGATGCTTTGATGTACCCATGGCTGTCACATTCCAGCTAAATGTGATAGGGAGGACTATGCCTGTAGGCTGCGTGTCCCCGGAGTACACTTGACTATGTGTTTGTTATGCGGCAAGCACATGAGAAAATGTGCGGATTAGCCCCACACATTTTGGCTTGGCAGAGGCAGGTCTTTAGCTCTGTCAGCTGTGACGTATCTCAGTTCTCGCAGGTCCTCTCTCTCCCAGAAGTTTGATACCGTCCTTTTCTTGGGCCATTGAGAAGGCGTAGCAATGGTATTTGAGACTTCTTGGAGGATAGGCACGCAGAGAAAAGACAGGAGCATCTTGTGGCATGTCTCACACTGCTGCCTATTTCATCCTAAAATGGATGTCATCCTTTCAATGACTGAAATGGCATATCTGAACGGTAGGAGTCCTCTGGCCTGGCATAGCATTGAGGGACGCAACCATCACTGAGCCATATTCTTAAATGCCTAATAGAGACCTTTTCCTGTGTGTCTTGTTATTGGTCAGAGGCCTGATTAACCATCTCCCTACCCGGATGACCGAATGTTCCTCTTGGAAAACTGCAACCTCCCTGTCGATTTTGTGACAAATACAACATCCATAGCACCCATGGATTCGTTGGCACACACTTGGTGTAAAGAAAAGACGCATCGTTTTGAAAATCATATTGTGCAGGAGTTGCAGTAGTTTAAGATTCTTATCCATGAAGGAAGCAAGGGAACATTTGCCCGTAGGCATAGCTGCAGTAGCCACCATGGATTATATAAGGGGGGTTCTCGTAATGAAGATAGGCCTGAGCTTTCCATCAAGTACACAAAGTCTTGATTTCGGCCTGCAAGATGCAACCATCGGAAAATATCTTTGGAGGTAGAACCCTGTCTATAAAACGAAGGGACTCTGGAGTATTTTTGAGCACTCTAAGATGACTCCAAAAACTGATGCTGCTGGTAATATCCATCAAATGATGCATCATAATCATCATGCATGCCTATATCTCTCTTTGGTATGCTTCTTACATGCTCCACAGGATGGACCTCAAAGGGATCACCTTTGGAATTTCACTGCAGACCAAGCTATTTATTTGCACCTCTTTCAAAGCAGCAAAAAAACACATTGCACAGAAGTGCTCATGCAATGTACGACACTGCTGCAAAATGGGATGGCATGCCACACGCAATTAGGACTGACACATGTGATGCGCGCTTTCACTTACACAATGTAGGAGCTGCCACAGCGGATGCTACCTTTAGGTGAGAACAATGGCAGCACATTGATTTGTGAATAGAAGATATGCTAAAACTGGGAGGCACAGAACAAGGATGCAGTCCACTTTCTATGCGTGCAAATCTGACGGTGTTGGCCAACGAGTGCCTCTGGGAATCTTAGATTTGCCTAGCTTTAGCAAATCCACATTTCTTCCAAAGCATGCCCTGTGCATGCTGATGAAAAGGTTAAATGGCCACAGCCCTAGATACATTTCTTTCTCAGAAGTATTCTACTGCTACTGAAATCTGAGGGAGCCTTCCACAACATCAAGCTGTTTTATTTACCAATGTCCATCTTATTGCAGTGAACTAATACTTGCTAGCAATGGTAGTGATTTCATACAGCCAACTTTGATTTTGTAATATGAAGGCATTTCAACTCCCTGACATCCCATTTGCTTATTATACTTGCAATGAGCTTTCATTTTGTTTAGCATGAAGCTTTCGCAACCAGCGTGGGCTACAATAATCTTCTTTCAGGTACTCCCATATAGATTAGGTGTGATGCAAAGTAGTTTTATGCACAGGCAGCTTTGGTGAATGATGAGGCACAGCTGATGTACACGGATTTGTTCAAAACCAAACTAAAAGCCTGCCTCTTCGCCTCCGAGTTAGCCTCTTAACCTACCTCTCATCTGCCTGCTGGCTAACATTTTTACCTCGCCTCTAACCTCCCTCTGTCCCTCACGTCCTCTGCCTCCAGTGTAGCACTTCACACATCATGGTGACATACCGACCAATGCTGGTCGTAACGCCTACCTGCACTTCAAAAAATGTCCAACATTCATGTCCTAAATCTATGTATGTCCACTTATGTATTGTCCCCAGTGACTGTTCCATGTACCTCCCCCTGCCACAACCTGGTCAGAATGTCACTCAAACTCACCCCATTGTAAGAATATCACTGCTTGCTGTCAAATCTGATTTCTTATCTATTGTACGTTCTTTAGTGACAAAAAGAGCATTTCACGTGTTCTATGGTCCAGGGTCTTTGCAGATTTCGCCTTGTGATACAGTGCTGCAATACCTAACATTGAGGTCAAACTTATCAGATGCTAACTTCAAGGGTTATTTGTTTCAACCCCAATAAATATAGGCACCACATCTGCCTTCCAGTCCAATGCCTCCTGTAACAGTGCATTAAGAATAAGGGTGAAGGTGGCGGGAATAAGAGGCACTGGCCAGTACATTTGTGTCACCTTAAATGCTTATCTTGCGAGGTTGCCATATATGTACACTATACCCTTGCTTAAGACCTGCATTGCTTTCCGAATCACACTCAAGTCTCTGTAACCTCATCCAGAGAGAATGGCAAGGAAACCTAAAAAACCTCACTGCTGCTAAGACTCACGCCTTCAGACCCCAAAACATGATTTTACTGACTGTATTTTACAACGTATGAATTAAAACAAGTAATGAATTTGTCACCGTGTATCAGGCTGTCATAATGTTTGCAGTGAAATTTGAAAGGTGTAACCAAAATCACTGTGTGCAGAGAAGAAATACATGTGTGCAGGCACTTTCAAAAATAGACACACGTCCATTTTCATGATAGCCCTATATTGTATTTTTTTTAAAAGGTGTACTCTTTGTCCAGCAACAAAAAGGCTCCATGAAAAGCGTGGCAGGTCTGCTTGGAGTAACTTACATCTCCAGCCATTCTTGGCCCCAGAATTTCACTCAGTGCTTCGGCGATGAAAGCATGGCTTTCCTTGGCGGCAGCAATCACTGGGTTCGACGATGAAGGCTTCTTGTGTCTGTCTGTGTTGTAACCAGTTTTCAGGCTTGGAGACGGGCCTGCAATACACAACGTGAGGCAATTCAGAAAAGAAGATGAACAGGAGCAGAGTACCAGAATCTGGGCAATTTATTATCCTGGTTTGTAGTTAATGGTTGTGCACCTTTCTTCATCTTATTTCAAATTAAAATGGCTGGCACCCATGAACATTAACCCCAGGAAGGCCCTCATGGCATACTTTTGAGCCAACATAAAATGCACCTACAGTCACCTAATGATGTAATCATATGACATGAACACCTATCAAGCTCATGTTATTTAAAAACATAAATTGCATGGAAGGGAGCACATACGTTTGCAATTATGTTCACACAGATCCCCTCTGGGCAATTTTTGTCATTTGCAAAATTTTAAAGTTTTAAGCCTCTTTACACTTCCATATTTGCACTCCACTTTGCGAATAGAGTAAACGCTGCCTGCCATGTAGTGAGACAATTATTGACTAGCGAGCATGTTCAAACTCCCCCGCCTTCCACAAAAGAAACAAAATTATAAGATAAAAAAGGACACATTTGAAACTGCACTTCGAACTAGTAGGGATCAGAAAAGGCATTAGCTTGCACAATGAATGTGTTTAAAATAAAATAGATTAGGTGACAGGAAGCTGTGTACACAAGATAGGGACTCACTACACAAGTAGGGCAGAACATTGTAGGTAGATAAGGATGCTGCTACCCATAGGAAGGGAAATAAAAGTGACAGGCATGCACCAGGAAATCGGTAGATAGCAAAGCAAATGTGTCCTGCAGAGAATAAAACGTGACAGCAGTTGCCATTTTAAACTTCACAAGCACAGCAGAGAATAAAGTTCTGTAACTTAAAGAGGGCCTCACAGCAAAGCACGCTATTGAAACAAATACATTTAATTCAGGAAAATCCCCAGTGGCTGGATGGTAGCTGCCTCAAAGGAATGTCCAAAGCCGAGTATACCGGAGGGAAGGTTTACATCACGGAATAGGATATCAATGTCTAGGCAGAGAGCGTTCAACCGTTAAGGTAAATCAGTTACGACAAAACAGCAGACTATTTGAAGTCCATGGGAGGAACGGAGCATCTCAGGAAATTTCCTAGTAGTTGTCAGGTTAATGTCTCAGCAATCGGATAGGCGTGACAGAGAAGCGCAAGTGCGGCTAAAAAGACAAAATAATTGCTGCAACGAAATATTAACATAGTGGAAGCAGCATGAGTCATAACAATAGTTATTCATAATATGTCGAGGCAGGATGGGGCATCCACTGAGGCAAAACAGGGGAAGCCAGAATTTGGAAATTGAGCGAGGACAAACTCTTTGAAACTCAGATACATCATAGCGGGTTGTTTTATTTAATTAAGAACAGAAAGTGACACGCTTGGTCTTTTCCCCCATCCCCATCCATAATTCTTTATACACCCGGCAGTTCAAGGACAGTGTCACTGCATGTTAACCAATAAGCATGTCTTTTTCACCACAGACGTAATTTAGAGCTTACCAGTAATATTCAAGCATGATGAGGTTGTACATTTCTTTGGGATGTTTTTATGGGTGGGACCTTAGGTAGAGTGTTACCCAATCAGTAGGGTGGGACATATAGATACTATATGTAGCTCAGCAATTAGGACCATTGAGCAGTAGAGATGGGTTTTCATAACTCAGTGATCATGATGACATCAGAATTACTCATTTAAATTATATAAACAGTGTTTTCTGTTCAAACGTTGGAGAATTTCAGAGAGAAATTGGCTGTTCATTTATTTTTTCCCTCAGCTTTGCATACTTTCAATAAAGCTATGTTACCTTGAATTTTGCATTCCACAATCCACTCTGTGATGTCTCTTTTTTTGGCAAATACCAGGCAGAGGGCTGTGCGGGTTTCGGCCCCCTGTTTCAATAATTACCTATGCCTGCTTTTTCTGGTGCAAAAAGCAGGCGGTTTCTATCAAAATCATTGGTTTCACGCCAGCAATAAAATCTAATGCTGACATGAAAACAAGTTGTTTTGGAAGGTCGAGGGGAAACCGGAGGCGGAAATGTAAGTCCTTTTCTGCCCCTGCCCTCTGCCTTCAAAAACAATGACAATCCCTAGGAGCATGAATGAAAGCGTTAAGACAAGCGTAACTATATTATGCATGTCTTTAGCTCCTCCATTTACACTCCGGGAACTTCGAAGGATACCTCCTACGGGAGCTCATTTTGCTCCAGCGCAGTATTTGATGGCAGGGAGCCGTTAGATGTAGACATACCCGTAGGTGGTTCCCCGCTGCCACATTTCTGTCATTTGCATGGCAGAACCCAAATGTGCAGGGGAAAAGGCTGTGTACACTTGTGTACGTAGCCTTTTTCCATGCACATTTGCACTCTGCTCTGCAAATGAGTAAACGCTACCTGCCAAGCGTGCTTGGTAGATAGCGTTTAACTGAAATTGTAAATGCTGCCTGCATGTACAACGGATCCCTAGGGACTCCGCCATAGGGATGTCAAGCATTTGGGCTGGCATGACAATGCACATCAGTGCAAACGCTGGGGCATTAGTATGGCAAAGAGGAAGGGAGGCTGCAGAAACGCATGTTGCGTTCCGCCCCTCCTCTCCGTCATACAAAGTGATGTTAATGGAAGTTAAAAAAGCCTTACGCAATGCGCTTACGCCTTCCATTAACATTATGTCCCTGATAAAAATTAGATCCTATATGGAAACACCTCAAACAGGAGTGAACATACGCACAAGCACAGAGGGTGTTAAAGCACTGCAGCCAAAGATAGGAAAAATACATGCATCTTTACTTGATTTGCACTTATGCTTGGGGACAAGTTGAACATTTAAAAGTGTAATCAGTTAACAAGTGCAATTTTAGGCATGTTTTTCAATTTTGTAAATGCTGATAAAGTTACGAAAGATTGGTGTGGAATTCCCACATTGTACAATGGCTCTGACAGCTCTGTTAGATAATAAGAAATATTCTTCATTAGAGAGTGTATTGCAAATTTCATATGTATGCCTACTATAGGGGTTCTGTTCATTATCGTAACTTTCGTGAGACAATGAGAGCAGACAGACACACGGCAAGGGAGGCAGAGTTTTAAACTATAGACATTGAAGAATTTAAACAGATCATTGATAACATTAAATTTCCAATGCTAGTAAGGGGACTCTGTGATTTTACACTTGGCAATAATCAACACTAACGTTTTTAGCGACAAATTCCACTTTTAAATAACACATGAATATATTTTATATATATATATACATATTCACTGAAAAAACTTTGATAAAGGGATGTTATGGTTAAGTTGCACTAATAAAAACCTATGAAATTCACAGAAAAAACATTAAAGGGACGTTATGGTTACAAGTAAAACTGAAAAAGCTCAGAGATTCGCCAGTTATAGTAAGCTAAGCAACCATAACTCACGCCACCACTGTGCACTGCTAAAACTAACACCCAGGACATCAAAGATGACATCACAAATGTCATTGATGACATCACTGATTACATCACATATAATCGCAGCAGTGTATTCCACCTAATAAGATCCAATTTGATTTTTGCCAGGGTGGGTGGGTAGTTCAGGTCTGCGATTTCTTGAATGGATGGGGCAACATGGATCCCAAGATATTTTATAGAGCGCAACTGGAGTCAACCCTGCCTGGGTCCGATGGTATATCCGGCCTGAGCGGTTGAACCTCCGATTTCGTTCAGTTTACCTTATATCCTGTCATAGGCCCAAATTTGAGGAGCAGTTGGTGTAGACGGGGGTGCGAGACAGTGGGATTGCTTATATACACCAGAAGGTTGTCGGCATACAGGGAGATTTGATGTTCTTCGGATCCTCTCATCACGCCATTCCATTGTGAGTCGGTGCATAGTTTTTCAGCTAAAGATTCAATGGATGCATACAAGAGGGGGAAGAGGCGGCAGCCTTGCCTGGTGCCCGAATATAGATTTAATATGTTCAAGATGATCCCATTGGTGGTCACTGAGGCTTGGGTATTCGTGTAGAGCAGTCGTATAAGCCCCAGGAGTGTTGGCGGGAAACCGTGAGCTGTGAGAGCCTTAAACATGAGGTCTCTTCTGACTTTATCAAACGCTTTTTCAGCATCAACCAACAATATTATTTCGTCTGGATCTTCCCGTCCGGCAAGTACGTGAAGCAGTCGTCTAATGTTGTCAAATGAGTGGCGACCAATGATAAAGCCTGTCTGTTCACAATGGATTAGTTGCGGGAGGGTTTTCTCAGTTCTGCATGCTCTGCATTTAGCCAAAATATTTGCGTCTGCGTTTATTAGTGATATTGGTTAGTATGACCCGCAATCTTCTGGATCCCAGACATGTTCATGAAAAACAATAATATTGGCCACCATCATTGAGCTCGGTAGGTGGCCCAGGGTCAGTGCCTTGGCAAAAACAGTTTTGATCAATAGGGCGAGGCGGTCTGACAATGCTTTATATAAATCTATGGGAATGCCACCTGGTCCGGCTGCCTTTCCCGTTATTAACGAGGATATGGCTCTGGTTATTTCAGCTGCAGTGATTGGTGTCTCGAGTTCTAATTTTTGCGAATCGCTAATTGACCTTAACCGAAGAGTGGAGAGGAAAGTATCTATAAAATCTGATGCAATTGAATTCGGGCTAGCGTATAGTTTGCTGTAATATTCTGCGAAGCGTTTGTTTATGTCATTTTCGTTTGTTAACAGATTCCGGGTCCGGTTGCGGATACTGGTTATATGATGGGAGGTTTGACTGGTGCGGAGGGCGAGTGCCATCAGCTGGAGGGGTCTGTCAGCGTCTTGGTAGTAGGCCTGTGACCAGCTAGTGTACGATTTTTGCACCCGTTGGGTGGATATTTGTTTGAGCCCCGCTCTGAGCTTGTTTAGTCGGGTGTATAGGTTAGGATCTCGGGTCCGTTTATGTTGGGATTCTGTAAGTTTAATATCGGTGACAATCAGGTTTCCGCGTTCTCTCCATCCCTTTAGTTTGTGGGCCCATCGCGAGTTGCATTGCCCTCTAAGAAAGGCTTTCTAAGCATCCTAGCAGGGGACAAGGGAGTAGTCTGGAGACGGATTGGTTTGCCAGAATAGGTGTGTGTCAATGCCGAGATGTTTGAGAAAGTCTGGATATGGCAGTGCTCTTAAATTCAAATGCCATGGTGGTCTGTCGGGTGGGGTTCCCGGGAGTTCAATGATCCGATACCGTCATGAGGAGTATCGTGCATTGTTTTATTTGTGATAAGGCTTTTGCAGGGGCTACCGAGTAGTCTATCCTGGAGTAGGATTTATGGCAGTTTGAGTAGAATGTATAATCATGGAGTTGTGGGTGGAGGATCCGCCAGATATCTGTTAGTCCCAGTTGAGACATGAGGGTTAATAGGTTTACATGCTTGCGTGTGGTTGGAGGTTGTGACAGGGGTATGCCCTGGCGGTCCATTGATACATCTAGTATTGTGTTACAGTCACCCCCTATTAGTGTGAGTTTCCCCATATGATGCACAGATTTTGCAAATACCTGTATGAAAAAAGTGGGAGTGTCATTGGTTGGGGCATATATGTTCAGGAGAGTTATGGGATGTTGCCGGAGCAGGCCCTGGATTAGGACATATCTTCCGTCTTTATTGGAGATTGTGTGGAGAGCCTGGAACGGAATACATTTGTGGATTAGGATTGAAACTCCTCTTTTGCCTCTATGCTGCGAGTGAGCTGTTGCCTCGACCCATCCCCGCTTTAATTTCCCCGATTCATGCTCATTTAGGTGCGTTTCCTGAAGGAAAGCTTTGCTTGTCCCTCAGGTAGTTGAGAACACGTCATCTTTTGATTGGTTGGCCCAAACCTTGAACGTTAAGCGTCACTAGGCACAAATTGGACATTGCAGTAAAGCCCTGGTTGATTTGTGAGTGGGGTTAAGTACGAGAGGATGTACTTATGTCGAGGGGGGCTTTGCTGATCAGACAATGTGAGTGTGAGTGTAATTAAGAACTTTAACAAAACAAACAAGACCTTAAACCTGTAGGTCAAAACATTAACATTGGGACGTGCCCACAGTGTTCCAATACTGCTTCTTGAAAGCCCATGACCAGAAAGGGGCAGGAGAGATGCCGAGGATCTCGTCCGCCCATTAGGCATGCTGGTGGAATTTGCCCGGGGGCCTCCAGTGATACTGGGAGCCCACGGGGTGTGGGGTGGTCAGGGGATGGGTCCATGTAGAAGGCGGGTTATTTTGGCATCATCCGCATGGGTTAAAGCGATTTGAGCATTTAGACAAATTGTTATTGATTGCGTTATTTGCCCCTGAGTGACACAATCTCAGGCTTGGGGAAAAATTACATTGGGCCTAGTATGTTGATATTAGTTGAGGAAGGATGCGATAGAATAAGTTCCATCATGCTGGGGTGGGGGTCTGGGATCCTTGCGGCCATGTCCGTTGTCGCTTGCCTCCGGGTCGTTGCCGTTGTTGGATATGCCATTGCGAAGAGTCTGGTTGGTGGTTTGGTCTTTCGTCTTCGGTATCAACAGGGAAGTCTGTACAGACTAGATCCTGTTGCCCTAGGAGGTGCCAGGCATCTTTGGGTCATCAAAGGAGTGCCATTGTTTGTCTAACTGGATACACCTGACAGCAGGAGATTTCAGATAGAATTTGTGGTTTGTGCCCAGTTGTGTCGTAAATAGGGGAGCAAATCTCTTCCTTTGTCGAGATGCTTCAACAGAAAAATCATTAAAAATGCAGACTTCAGATGCTTTGGTGCAAATTATGCCGGTTGCTCTATAGGCATGTAGGAGGGCTACCTTATGTTGGAAGTTAAGGAGCTGCATTGTGAGGGGCTGTGTGCGTTCTCATGCCATGGGGCGTGGAATGGGGGCCCTGTGTATCCTTTCAATTACATGTGATCTTGGGTCTTGGATGTGGAGGTAATCTTGAAATAGGCGATAGACATATGCCTCGAGGTCCGATCCCTCTACCTGTTTGGGAAGGACGACAAGACGGGGGTTACTGCGCCGAGTGCAATTTACCTGGTCCTCGACATTCGCTCCGAGACATTGTACTTCTTTTATGAGACCATACAGATCAGTGGCGGCAACAGCGCTGTTATCCTTAAGTGCACTAATCCTTTGCTCATTGTCAGTAGTGTGTTCTGCTTGGTCATTCAAGCCGGTCTGCATGTCTTGGATGTCACGCTTGATCTCCACAACTGTGATGTTTGTCTCTTGGGTGTTGTGACCTATTGCCCTAATTTCTGTGAGAAGTGTCTGAAGTTGATTTTGTACATCCATCTTGATGTTTTGGCATTCAGAACGACGTGGGGGCGTGTCTGTAAGATTTTAATCCTTGTCTTTGCTGACGTCACTTCTAGATACGTGTTTTGCCATGCCCCAGTGACTGGCTGATACCTGGTAGGTAGAGTGCGAGGTGCAACGTGGTCGGTCGCAGTACCAAGGTGTTGTTTGCTGTTCGTTGAGGTGAACAAGGTCCCTATACCCTGCGACCCAGAGGCGCACCCGGTGTTCACCACAACAATGCCTGATCTATTGGTGCAGGCATCGATAGGGGTAGTGTTCAGGATGATGTCACAGGTATAGTCACAATAGTTAGTGCATCTGCTTCCTTAGCGAAGATCTTGGGTAGTATGATTATCATCGTCACAAGGGTGTATTTAGGCTGATCCCTCCATCTGTGCAGCCCATTGGCTGTGGTGGTGGGGTACTTTAGTAACGTTTCCGGATATCTGAGATGATTTGTTGTGGGTGTGCCTTACCACGTATATGCAGTAGGATAAGCAGTGGTCATGGGCGCAGTAAGTATTAGTTGGGGATTCAAAGCAATAATTATCAGGACTACTTCCAACATGCATAGGCAAAGCAGCAAGCACTCTGTGGTCGCGGTGATAGAGGAGTCTCCAACTATTGCTGTTGAATTGCAGTTATGAGTGATCAATATGATCAAAATCAATATGATGAGAAGCACAAAGGCTGCATGAATATGCTAATTCAAATGGTCAGAGGGGCCTCTGTGGGGTCTACAGATGTCTGAGCGGCACACTGTCTGGCTCCATGTTAATGGAGGCCAGTGATGCCCCACAGCGTTTTCAAATGCTATCCGGATAGTGGCCCGGTGTTGCCAACTGCACATGTCACGGTGGAGGATGCGTGTTAATGGGGTAATCTTCCAGTCTCATACGGCTCCAGCTGGTGCGGTCTTTTACCGTTGAACGGTGCGTAGCTTCCCTATCCCTCAATTATGAACTCCGTTTCAGAATGGGAATGGCTGCGTGCGAGTGAGTCGATTCATGTTGTGGGGAGGGTCGACTTACCGCCTCTGTGATACACAATGTGACTGCCTCATCTTCCGCCGAGCTGGGGGGGGGGGTCACAGGAGCTGGATAGCATGTATGCCAGCCAAGCGCTGCCATTGTTCCGCTGATTCGCGTGGTGCGCGAGGAGCTGATGTAATTAAATGCATTGCCAGGGACGATATGCCTGTTCATTCCTATTCGGTCTTTGGCCAGTATATGTAGTTGGTCTTTTCACAGTTTCAATGCATAGCCGGGGGGACTGTTTGTTGCACAGTACACAGTGGGCCGCCTCTCCTGGTTGTTAGTTCTAGGAGCGCCATCGCTCATGAGGCATGTCGGAGCCTTCAACATGCAATACAAATGTTTTGGGTGTCCGGACCAGCAGAGCGCTTGGGGTTTACGCCAGTCTTTACACCTTGTCTTGCTCGTGCCGTCCCTCATTCTCCGGTTGCAAACCGCACTGGATGAACGGTACATTTATTTAGCTTTTCACCGCCTTCAACAGAACAGCATCACCACGCTGCCATCTTGCTCGGGCTCTCGAGCACTCCCGATGTTGTATTTTTAAAAATGTTTTTATTGTGATGTTCGCGGACAATAGGTGCTATTCGCGAATCCAACATGGTGGCCGTTTAAAAACATCTGACGCAACTCACGTTTTATATTAACCAATCAGTAGGTGCATCTAATGTCCACAGACCTCACGTCACCCTCTAGACCAATTGGATACCTGTCCACGAACCGAACAGGGAATTGAGTCTGTGGACCGAACTCAGATATCACTAATTTTTGTTTAACCTAATTTTTGGTCATTTTAAAAATAACTAATGGATGGATATACATCAACTGTACAAAAGCACGCTTTCGGGACCAAGCCGCAGCTCCTGCCGCAAATTTGGTGTAAATCCGTCCAGTGGTTTGGGCTGTAGATGTGAGCACATTCTTTTTACATTACGTCTATGGGGAAAACCACACATTTTGGGACCCCCTATAACTTTGCCCTCCCCACCCCCTTAATGAAACCTCACCAAGCTTCCAAGGATCAATCCGACGGCGGCATATACTTTGCTGGCAAAGTTTCATGAGGATCCGTTAGGAGGGGGGGGAGTTATAAGCTGCCAAAAAAGTTCTCTTCCTATGGGTTGAGCAACTTAAACACAGGCCCTGTAATATATTTTCCAGTGTCCGACTGTCAAGTAGATCCTGCTAAGTAACGTCCTTAAACATCCACAAAAAGAACACAGTTGTAGAGAAACAACCACATGGCTCTTCAGGAAGCCCTGTTCCCTATTACCTGTATGCTAGGAGCCTGAGATCGTGCCATGCTTGACACCAGCTGTTGTGACCATTCTGCTGCGAATGTTCGAGAAAAGATACCCATTTAGAAAGCCATATCAAATGTATTCCCGAAGAGAAGACAATCTGATGACGCACTAAGATGATAGGCTGAAGAAGGCGTATGGACTGTATAGAACCTGACGACGAAATAAAGAATTGAGAAGACATTTATATATGAAAAGAAGATTGCACGTGTGAAGAGCACCGCAGAAAATACAAGCAGTTCAATAAATGTACAGATGCAGAAATGCAAGTAGATTAAATTATCATAGAAGCTGACTATATACGTAGTGAATAGAGTGCAGACGGAGCCACCACTGTATAGAAACTGGACATCGGTGTCATAAATATAGTTCAAAACCATGGAGAAGAAGGACCGAAAGCTGTGTCGCAGTAAAGAATTAGTCAAGAAACGTGGAAGAATTGAGAAAGGCTGTCTGGCCTGGTGTCAAGGCTGAAACAGCCAAAACTAGTTATCCATTCCCAAAGGCAGTGAACTTGAGATGCTGAATCATCCCTTGTTAAGGTGCAAAGAAGGAACACCATGAATGCCAGGTTTGTTCATTTAAGACAATTAAAATGATGCAAACGGGGCTGGATTGTGGTCTCCTGTCACGTGGGATAAGGATGGAAACAGAGTTGGGCATGGGGTCCCAAAACTATGATAGCGTGTGCTCATACTCCCTTCTATTCCCAGAGACGAGAATACATTGCAAGGCCAAGTTCAAAGACAATCTTCATGGCAGAGGGCATAGGTGATGAGAGATGTTAGGGTAATTGGGTGGGGAGGTGAAGTCAAGTCCACCTACTGGCACCTGGGTCTGAGCTTACGTGCTGCTAGTGAACCAAATGATCCAGAGTGTGCCAACCAATTGAAGGAGGTTGTATAACGAAGGGCCTTGTAGTTTGAGAGACAATAAAATAATGTATACTTAATAATGATGACGAATGACTTGCACTAAAGGTAGGCATAAATGGTCCACCTGACAGTAGGGGACCAATCACAACCCAACCCCTTATAGAAAGTATACTTAGATGCTCCCCTTGAACCAAACACAACCCCCCATAGGTTTTTCTTAGTTGCTATGTAGTATGACATCACTTATGACGAGTTTTTAATATCAAAGTGTGATTTGTTATTAAATGCTTCGAGAATGCTTGTGCGACGTACGTTGATCTCCGTTGTAATTCCCTGTTTCAGACAATTGATATTAAAACAGAATATACTTTGCCATCTTCCTGAGTTGGTTGATTTGGAGTCAGAGTTATTCTGTAACCCATCCACTGCATGCATGCTTCCAAAAGGGCTCTAACGCTCACAGTTAGGCAGGCGCTAGCATCTGAGCCCATTAATCTAGCCTTGCATATGATCAGAATAACACTAGATTACTGCGTCACTATAGTTACTGCCGAGGAGACTCCATTTTTACGAGCAATTGATTGGCAACAGAGGACTCCTGGAGACTGCCAGGGAAGAAGGAATGTAAAGGCGAAAGCCAGGTGGGTGGACGTTAAGCGAATAGGCAGATATTACTGGGAATGTTTTAAACTTGGAGAAACACTACAAAGTCGAGGAGTAATTGGCATATCCAGGATTGTGCCAACGCATTCTTATTCTAAGTACAATACGTTTTGCCTGGCGGGACTGAGGGACTGCTTGCACCAGTGCTTCTCTAATCCCTTACCCAACTGGCATGTTCTGTGTTCATCAAGTCAAAGTAAGGCCCAATTGTGGTTTCTGAATATCCATAAGGAATACTCATGAAAAATAGGTGTTATGAGTTTCAAAGGAGATTACCTATATATTTTCTTGCTCATTCCTAAAACCTGACCATCTTGTTACTTGGGGGTAGGGAGGAGAGGGGAGGAGAGACTGCATGCATTTCCAACAGATTGTCGTGTGCAGAGGAGCAGACAGTGCACGTGAGGAAAACAAGCATTGGCACAACCAACATTTTGGTACATGTATAGGCATGAGGAATTAATGTAATGCATTACCATAACATTCCCTTGAACTAGCACCATTTGCCAGATGTTGGCATTTTAAGACTAGGCAGTACCATCTTTGGCAGTTCATGGAAAATGCTTATCCCATGTCTACACAAAAGACAAAACTGTTGGCTTTACCAATGCTTGGTTATAAGGGGAAGTCAGTGCTAGGAGCAGATGCAGCATAAACATATTGCTTATAAATCATGTGGGTGAAGGCAAACTTCATGAAGACATTTTTATTACACCACGAGCTGTTTTACAGCTGCAATGAATCCTATATGTTTCAGATAACAGCATAGAACTAGCACTGGAATCTCCTAGCTCAAAGAGGCCCCGTCTGGCATGGGGGCCGGGGGTGAACAGGCCACGTAGTGGGTGGGAATGGCCATAGGGTGGGCAAAAAGGCAAACAACACCCACAGCTGAAATGTTTCTCCCTACATCGCATATCTCTTTTGTTCACCTCCTATGCCCATCGTTTTGGCTTATAGGCAGTGATAACATCTCCACACAGTAGCCAAAACTGAAGATCACATCTCCAAAACGGCGATGCCCTCTCACCCCCTCCCCCCTGCCCCGGGGATCAGAAGTGCTGTCATGTTTCTAAAGCATATTGTACATTGAATGCCGAGTTTCACTTGACTTTATCGACTGTGTCACTGCAATATGCACATCCAGCACTCAATAGGAGTCTATTAATAGCAGAATACAATGCCAGATTGGTGGGGTGTGTCAATCTTGCTTTGCAACAGTATAATTCTCAACCACTAAAGGCAACCTTTATCTGGGAAGGTCTCACTTATCACTGTATTCCTACAGGGCAGTTGAAAGACACATTGGTGCTCCACGTGAAAGCTCACTAAGCGCTATGGAGTGTTCAGGGATTTAACCTAAAGTATACCAGCAATGCCCAAACGCATTCCTATTCAAGTGTTCGATAGTAAGGCAGCATTGGCAAAAGACCCCTTTTCAGTATGAAAGCATGTGTCGGCCAGCCCTTTATTGCATGTTTAGGCTATGTTGGAACTGACAGCCCGCACTTGGCTCGGATATTTGAGCTGTTGCTAACTAACACCACGGGAATCAAACTACCACACACACATACTTGCGCCGTAAGGCATGTTAGGCTGCACCGATGTGATGCTGCTCGATCGAGAAGTCCTCCCGCCATCATTTGAGGCCTCCAGCCGATTTGTCTGGGCGTTGTTTGCCTTTTCACTCTCCCGCTTCTGGGAGGCTCGATGGAGAACTCCTAGGAAAGACTGGAAGCTGAAGTGGTGGTGGCATTTCTCTGGTCTGAAAAAAATTGCAGACTTCAATTATTTCATAGAACCTTATATTTTCTCTATTATGTATTTTCTACCGCCTCAGTACCGCGATATGCATGCAAAACAGCATCACTACTTGCCCAGTGATAAAAGAGATATCTTTTCTGACACTGGGCCTCATTACGAGATGGGTGGTAGCCATGGTGTTATCAGCACCATGGCTGCCTCCCATAATGTGCCCGTGTCCGGTCTCGTTCAGTGGGGACTTACCGGTCTATTCTGACCTTTGCGGGACCGGTAAGTCTCCATTGAACAAGCCATTCCCCATTCCCATTTGAGCCCCCATAGGGCTCAATCCGAATGGGGAGGGCGCTAATAACGGGTTCTTGAATGGCAAGCCCATTATTAGCACCCTGGTCCCTTAGTGGGACTCGTAAGGGACGTGTGGTCAGACCACACGTTCCTTACAGTTCCCTCCAAGGAACCTCGGAATCGAGCGGTAAGGGATTACCGGCACTGGTCTCCTTACCGGTGCCCAGTATCCCTTACCGCCCGACTCGTAATGACCCCCAGTGTATTTTGTATCAAGTATTTTGCAGAAGCTGTCCTTGCTTGATGGCCAATACAAAACTATACTGGCAAGCCATATAGCATGGCTAAATCTCACGGCTAAATCTCACGCAACAATAGGCACCACAACACCACCAGAAGCACTATTTCCATCTGCCTGAGGCTGCCTCCAGAGCTCTGGGGACATACAAGAGGTATCCAGGATCGATCTAGGTACTGCACGTGACCTCTGACAAAGTTACTTTTGGGTTACTCTAGGCATATAAGCACTGTCCTTGGGTAGTCCTTTCGCCCAGGCGTCTAGAGCAAAGGGAAGACAAAGCTATATCCTGCTATATCCTTTTCTATTTCATTCTATGTTCCCTGTTAACCCCCGTTTGACACAGGTTGCCACAAAAATGCCTCACATTCAGCACACAAATATCCAAATCAAATTCCAACACAACACTCCATTAAAATAACTAATTGCATTCACTGACATTCTTCTCAACTGCCGTTCTGCACATGCTCACACACAGTAAATGAATGTACTCATTAGCACCTGAGATATACTCTTCCTTACAGAAGCATTGTTCAAACCCCACCACACACCTATCATCCCTGGCATGCCTGCCACGCACTATCTCATCCACCACAGAGACCACCCACACAAACAAGGTTGCGACATTGCTTTCACGTATAAAGACACACTCACACATAGTAATACCACACACAGCCCATACACATCCTTTGAAGCACTGTCTCTCATTTGCTCCCCTCCATCACACCCACACTCAACCTTTCTCCACCTCATGTATCGCCGTCCTACACACAATCCCAACTTCCACTCTGACTGGGCTGACTTTAATACTCACAATCACACCTCCCCCTGCAACATCTATCTTGGCGACTTCAACCCGGGTGTTCCCTTCTAGACACCAGTCCCATACTAAAGACTATGCTCCCTCCACTCATCACTTATGACCTCACACAACTCATCACATGTCCCACAGACATTGCTGGCAACACCCTGGACCTTTTGATCGCAAGCATAAATCATGTCTCTGTGGATAATTGAATCTGGGTATCGTGGTCTGTACACTTTGCTATACCCTTCACAGCCACTGCCACCCAAAGTCCCAGCACCTGCCACACTCCCCCAAAGCCACCCAGCCCGACAAACCAAACACAATACATACATAGCCTTAGCAGAGCTCATACCACACATCCCTTCCCCACACGCACATCCCTTCATCCTACTCAGACAATACAACACCATCATCACACAGGCACTCGACAAAATGACATCCTTCAAATAACAAAAACCCCACAACAACTACCACAAACCTTGATTCAACAGTTCCCTGCTCTTTATCAGGCAGGAGGCCAGATGTCTAGAAAGAGCCTGTCAAAAGAACGCATGCCCCTCAACTAGGACACCCTTCAGACAATGCGAAAACAAATATAAAACAGCCATATGCAATACCAAAGCCACCCATTACTTCCAAGAACTTCAATGCGCCACCAATCATACCCAGAAACTATGCAACATCGTCAAGTCCCCCTCTAAACCACCATCCACACCTTCCACACCCCCATCCATTGCAGTATGCAACTCCCTTATGAACTACTTCAACTCCAAAATACACAACATCAGGACAGCCCTCCCGTCAGGTCTCCCACTCACACCCCCGACTCCCAAAAATTCCAAAATATGGGTCACCTTCTGACACATTTATACAGAAACCCTCATCAACCTCACTGCTAAAACACAACCTTTAAACTTCCTGGATGATGCATGCCCACCTCAAGTTGCAGTCACTTGCATCACCACCCTAACTCCCCACTGCCTCAACATCATCAACTCCTGTCTCTCTCATGGTACTATCCCGACTGCACTCAAAACTGGAAAATTCTCAAAAAACCATCTCTCAACCTGACCCTGCCTCAAAACTACTGCCCCACTACTATCCTACTATACCTCACCAGAATCATGGAACGATTTGGAACTACACAACTGCAACAACACATCACCATAAACAACCTACCCAACCTCTTTCCATCTGGATTTCGACCTGGACACAACACAGAGACTGCTACTCTTCACATCCTCGATGACCTCCACAGCACTACAAGTACTCCTTGACCTCACTGCAGCTTTCGACACAATCGGCCACACTATTCTGCTAAACATCCTAGCCCACAGGATGAATCGCAAAGGCACCGTACTTGACTAGTTCACCGCCTTTCTCAGTGACAGGACACACTTTGTCTCCATGCCCCCTTATTGATCAGAACACACCCCTTTCAAGTATGGGGACCGACAAGTCTCTTCCCTATCTCCACTCATCTTGAACCTATATGTTGAATCCCTTGAACAGACCATAAGCAAACACAACGTTCATTTACACCAATATGCAGATGACACAAATATACTTCCAAATTTCAACCACTTCACAACTCCACACCCTCAAAACCTGTCTCTCCACTATCGCCAACTGAATGGCCACCCACTCAAACCTTCCAAAACAGAATACCTCCTCATCTGCCCCTCAAGCCACAAACCTGACCTCAGCCATTGTACCCAAGACCTCACCATGGGCAAACCACACATATCCCTCTATACACCTGATAATCCCTTGGCTTCACCATCCACCCCTACCTTTCCTTCACACACCACATAGTCGCTGTCACCAAAACATGCAGTATATAACTACACATTTACGCAAAAGCAGGCATATTCTTCCTCCTGATGACTTATGCACTTCAGCCCAAGCACTCATTCTCTCTAAGATAGACTATAGAAATGCTCTTCTCACAGGACTCCCCAACAACACCCTTGCCCCCCTCCCCGCAAGTCATTCAACACACAGGAGCCAGACTCATCTGCCACCTACCCAAACATTGACACATCATCCGTGCACTTGCCCAGCTCCACTGGATCCCCATACCCCAGACAATTGCCTTCAAAGGACTTTGCATTGCATTTAAAGCCATCCACATCAAAACTCCATCATACCTTCATGACAAACTCAAGCCCATCACCGACAAAAACACCAGGTAAGCCAGTCAACACATTCTACACATTGCACTCTGCAAACTCACATGCACAAACAACAAAAAGCATTTACCCACTGGGCACCCAGGGTGTGAAACACCCTACCTCTTCACATACACTCTGTATCCTCCATCGGTTCTTATGGAAATAGTCTCAAAACATACCTGTTTCCCCACACATAACCTTGCAACCCTACACTGCCATCACTTGTCCATCCTAATCCTCCTACACTTTCCTGAACATTTATGTAACTTCGTTTTTCAACTCCCACCTTTTCAATATTTGAACCATGTAAGGCTATGGAGTCCCACAAAGCTCAATACTCTCCTTGATGATCTTTAATCTATACATGGATGCGTTAGGATGACTCCTTCATGACCTCAACATCTCACTAACATCCACTGCTCTCAAAACTCCACCAGTTTACTACCGGAAATATTGTACACCTCTAACTAAAAACCATGGGATATTAATCTGATAGGGGGTAGTGTGTAATTTTGTAGTGATGGCAATTCTGCACAATTATTCCAGAGAATTCTACATTTCATCTTTATACTAGCAATAAGATTGAAACGCACTTATTTGTCTACACATCTATTTATTATAAACATTTTCTGTATTATTAATGTATCCAATATATCTACTACATTAGCGCATGAAACCACTATAAACAGGTATTTATATTACAGTACAACATAAATTCATATACAAAATGACACACAACCCAACATCTCACTCCATCAATATGTGGGTGATTCCCAATTATACCTAAATGTCAGGGGTATACAGGACATCTCAAGCCTCAGGAATCATCTCACGTCGCCTCCACATCACCTCCAAGCCTGGATGACGAGCACATACCTGAAGCACAATCTCACAAAAACAGAATTTGTCTCACTCAGTCACCCATCTAAGCAGGATAACATTCATGGATGGTCGAACAACATGCACCTTGATGGCTTCACAACTCTTTTAGACGTGACGGCCAAATCACTTCAGTTCACTATCATGCTTTTCTTCCGTCCATATATCAACAAAAACACCCAAACCACCTGGTACAAGAAAACCCTCCTGCTGAAGATAAAATCCTTCCTTCCACCCGAGGACTTCAGAATCCACAGTCCAGGCCCTGAAAATCTTCCACATCGATTGGTGGATGAATGCCTGCTTAGTGGCATTCCAGTGACACATCTGGCCACATTGAGGACCACCCATCATTTTGCAGCATGACTGAGTTGGGTAACTCTCCTCCAGGAGCCAGGCCATCACCAAGCATGAACTAAACATTCACACAAGGAAAAGAAATGGGAAACAGGTGTTCACTTGCTCTGCACCTGCCTACTGAAACACCATCCCAGTGGCATTCATTTTCCCTGAGGCTGGTTATCATTGCATATGGTTTCAAAATCACCAGTGAACAAAAAGGGGGTATACAAAATGGTGTATGTCCCCTTTTTGTTCGCTGGGGTTCGTGGAGGCTTGGCGGTCTGGACCAGTTGCCCCTCTTTGGACGTCTCACCCCTCTCTGGATGTCTTGCCATCCACCCACCTTGGGGAACGGTTTCTTCTTGTTCGGTATCTTTCCCCATCCGCTCATTATGTTTGTTTGTGACTGTGTGGGATTTGTTGTGGGCTTATGTGTGTGGCGCACACAGTCGACACAGAGCCCTTTCCGTTGCCAACCTTGATTATTACTTTACATCACTTAGCTAACTTCCTTTTTCCCTACCATTCCTCCCCGCTCCCGCCCTTGATCCTGTGACTACCCTCTTAAAGGGGCCACTATTGCAACACCTCCCGCTTGCTTATCATGAAACATCCTTGATCTCACATCCCTTCTATGAGCCATGGTGGCCTCTTTACTACTCAGTGTGGTCGTCCTCCTGGCTCATGTGGTTCGTCCGATCTTTCATCAACCTTGCCTTGGCCGCACTCTGGATGATCTTCGGCCCTTGCTGCTTCCTTGCTTTCTCTGTCGTTTTCTTGTTTCGCCTCTCCATGTTGTGTCTCTCCTGTTTCTGCCGTGTGTAGCAGGTAGAAGAACGAGGCATTTCAAGGTTATCTCACATCCGTCTCCTGTTACTGTGATCATTGTGTCTTTTGCTTCGGTCACTAGGAATGGTTCTGGGTCGTATCACAAATCCATCTTCCTCTACTGTCTCTGGCGTACCAGCACTAATTGGCCCAGGGGTAGCTGTGGTTCCTTGGCTTTCCTTCCATTGGTGTCTTGCCAGTGGCTGCGTGTGACGTGTTTCTATAAATTCTCAGCATTTGACACATTGATTGAGGAAATGACGTATGATCTAGGTGGGCTTTCTGCCTTGTTCACTTGATGGTGGCCATGAATCGCTCCACCAATCTGTTGGCCCGGGATAATAAGGGGGTTATCTACTGGTGTTGGAACCCCAGTTGCGCTGCCAGTTTCCAGAATTTGTGTCCTTGAAATGGAGGCCCATTGTCCGTCTTTACGACCTTTGGTATTCCCCACTCGCTGAATATGTGGTCGATGGTTCCTACTATGTCATGGAATGCTGTGGACTCTACTGACTTCACCATTAGGAACCTCGAGTACTCATCTATTGCGACCAGCAGGTAGCCCCCTTCATCTAGTGGCCCGTAGAAGTCAAGTGCTACTCGTTGAATGGTCCTTCGGGCAGTGGTACTATCTTTAGGGGGCAGGTGCTGTGGTCGCTGCTGCTCTCTGGCAGGCCTGGCAGTGTGTTAATACATCCTCTACTATGGTGTCCATGTATGGGAACCATACTTGGTTACAGAGTATCTTTTTTTTTTCCAAGCCCTCAGTGGCCCTGTTGTTCTAGGTTCACTATTGTTTTCCACAGACACTTGGGGACTACTTCCACTTATTAGGATCCCTTGATATTTGGTGGCGAGTTCCTCTTGTATCCTGGCCATTCTTTCTATCTCCTTCATGTCTACCTCTCCGTCGTTTGTCACCTCTTTCCGGTAGTTTCTCCACCAGTTTGTGTTGTTTAGTTGTAATGCTGTTGTGATGGTGTGGTTCGATTTACTTTTGTCCTCAAACAGGGCGAGTGTAAGTGTCGGCAGGAGGGCATTCTCTGAGAGGTACTGGATGTAGGACTCTGCCTCTTCTTCTAGCAAGTCATTTGTGTGCCCCACCGGGTGCCTTGATAAGTAGTCGGCCGGTTTAGCATCTCCTCCCGGCTTGTGGATGATATAAAAAAAATATTCTTGGAGTCCGATGATGGCCATCATTCAATTCACGTGGGTATTCTTGTCTTTGGGTTTCCAAAGATGGAGGTGAGTGCTTGGTAGTCCGCTATGAGGGTGAATCTCCTCCCTATGACAAAGTGGTGAAACTTCTTGCATGCCCAGATGGCCGCTAAACTCTCCCTCTCAGCTTGGGAGTAAGCGTGTTCCGTGGGCGACAGGGCTCTGCTTGTGTAGGCCATAATGTTACATCTTTTTTGTCCATTGCGTTCAGACTGGGCCATGATGGCTCTTAGGCCAACAGGGATAGCGTCTACTGTAATTTCATTGTCCCTCTCCGGATTGAAGTATGCAGGTGTTCTGTTGTTGGTTAGTTCCTTCTTAATGGCAGTCTGAGGGAGTCCGTGAGTGTGGCGTAATCAGGGAGATAGTGGGAGCAGTAGCCTGCGATGCCCAGGAACGAGTGTGCCTTGGCAACCTTGGTTGGGGGGCTTAGACTAACGATGGCGCGTATCTTCTCAGGGTCGGCTGTAATCCCTCGGTCTGAGAAAATGTGTCAGAAGAATTTAAGACTGCGTTGGTTAATGGTAAACTTATCTCCATTGAGGGTGAGGCCTGCTGAATGTAGGATGTCACACACTCTCTTCAAGGCTTCGTCATGCTGATCTTGCGACGTGCCAAACACCAGGATGTCACTGCTGTAGTTTAGTGCGCAGGGAACAGGTCATATTAGCCTGTGGATCGTTTCCTTGAATATCTCCAGCGCGGACGATATCCCGAAGTTGAGCTGCTTGTAGCAGAAGAGTCCATTGTGTGTTGCAAACGTGGTGATTGTCTGGAGCCCGGGTGTATGACCAGCTGGTGGTACCCCTGGTTGAGGTCCATCCTGGAGAAATGAAAGGCTTCATTCAGCCTGACCATCCTCTATTTTGGGGCCAGGGTGTCTCTCCCTATGGATGGCAGCATTGGGAATGTGCATGTCGATGCACAGTCGCAGTCGGCCATTCTCCTTTGGGACTACCACTAATGGCGGTACCCATGGCGTTGGGCCTGTCACTCTTTCAATGATGTTGCTATCAATAAGGAGTTGTAGTTCTAGTGCCACGCATGCTTGCAAATGGAAGCTGACCCTGCGTGGGTGTTGGGGTACTGGAGTCACTTTCGGGTTCATGTGGAGCGAGATTACCACATCTTTTAGTCTGCCAACTCCTTCAAATAGTGCCGGTATAAGGTCTTGACCTTTTGGAGGGTACTTCTGTGGCAGGTCATGGTATACAGTAAATGTGATTGTGCAGGAAGCCCTTGCACAAACTTGGATTGGTTATAGTGTATGTCTATGAGTTCCAGTGCATGAGTTGTGCGGTAGCTTAGGAGACATCGCCCTGCCTTAGGGCTCTCTGTGACATGGATGGTGCTGGCCACCTTCTTGCCTTGGTGTTGTGGATCGCAGTGCAATAGACCTTTTGACTGGAGTGGGTGAGCGGTGCTCCATTGGAATAAGCAGCCCTGCGATGGACTCCTTGGGTACATGTCTTTTATCGCATGGTAGAGTGGTTCATCCATGACGTTCACCGTCGCGCCTGTGCCCACAATGAAGTGGTGGTTGAATCCTCCTATCTGTACAGTGACTTTTGGGGTCACACTGTCATCTGTTTCTTCACTAATTAATCATATGTACTCTCTGCTGTCTCTGTCATATTGTTCGTATCGTCGTTGGTCCTGTAGTTCCTCTGTGAGGACTGCCGGTATGTTTTCATACAGGTTTCTGGTGTAGTTGGGTGGTGAGTTTTCATACGGTTCTCGGGTGTAATTGGGGGGTGATTCTGCATATGGGTCTGTCCCATATTGGGAGCCTTACTGCTCGTTGTGTCGAATTTGGTAGTCCCCTGCATTTAGCTGGTAGTTGAATTCCTCATGGTGTGGCAATGGCGATTGTATTGTTAGCTCTTTTATCGCCCTTATCACACCGGTCTGGGCCCTGCTTAGTGTGGTTGGTCTCCTTTGGTACGTTTTCTGGGTGTTCTGGTCAGGGTTTGTTCTGTAGTTGGGTCCTCTGGGCTGTTCTTGTCATCTCCGAAATCCTGGTGGCGATGTGGGTCTGTAGTTGGGGAGGGTGACTTTCACTTTGCAAACGGACAGGAACATGCACATTTGCCCTATTGCCCGGCACTGCCCCTTGTGAGGGAATTCAAACCCGCATCTGTAACACTGTTTTTCCCCTGGTTGTCTTGGGTATGGGCTTCTGAGCATCGGTCTGGGTGGTATCCCTTGCCCTAGGTCGTTCAAGTATTGTCGCTCCTGGATCGCTGCAACGCTGTCCCTTCTATTAAGGTTCTGAATGGCTGTGGCTTGCACATCTCCTCTTTCATAGACCCTGGCTAGATCCATTATTTCTTGTAATGAGAGTGGTTTCTTTAGGAGATGCTTTCTAAATGCTGAAGTTGTTCAACCCTCAATTATCCTGAGTCTGATGGCCTCCTCGTTGGAGAAGTTTGCGAAATCGCAGTGGCTTATTTTCGATTACAGTCTAATGACAAATTCTCCAATGGTTTATGCGGTAGTTGGGTGCATTGGTAGCATGACTAGTTTCTGATTGATCGCCATGGTCAATATGATACGATATGAAATGGCATTTATAACGCACCTATACACAAGTGATCCTACTAGGCCAGGTGTCATTCAGATCGTGTGCATGGGAAGGGAAAGGGACAGTGCAGTACATAGGATAACAGAATAACTAAGGTACAGCCAGCTGGTGGCAATTACAAGGGTAAGTGCAGACATCAGGCGGCAAGTGCAAGGGTAAGTGCAGACATCAGGTGTAAGTGCTGCTATTAGGGCTGTAGGGAAACAGAAAAAGTCCCAAGTGCGGGGGTTGCCAGGAAGGCAGTGCAGGTGTGTGATTGGCGGGGGAGGGAACCTGGGCCTGAGAACGGAGGGTGGCCAGGTAACCAGTGCAGATTCAGTTTCAGCCAGGAAGTCAGCAGGGGAGAGGAGGAGAAAAAGCAGAAACAAATAGAAATGTTTTGAGGTGCTTCCGGAACCGGAGATGGTTCTCCTCAAGTTTCAGGGAGGGAGGGAGGGAGGCTGTTCCAGAGGGAGGCCCCAGCCGAAGAAAGAGATCTACCACCAACTTGTTGCTTGGAGAAGCAACTGACCCTAGGGAATCGAAGGCGGATGAGCGAAGAGCTCGAGAATGAAGATATTTAGGAAGAGAGAGTTAAAGGTATTGAGGCCCCAGGCTCCAGAAGGCCTTGTGGACAATGCAGAAGGTTTTGAACTTTATCCTCACAGCCACTGGGAGCCAGTGCAGAGAGTTTAGTCCTGGAGAGATACAATCCCTGGGCTTGAGGCCAAGGACAAGTCTCGCAGTGCTGTTCTGGATGAATTGCAGAGGGCGTAGAGTAGAAGCAGGCAGATTTAGAAAGAGGCTGTTGCAATAGTCCAGCCTAGAGAGAACCAGAGCTCTGGAGACAGTGAGCTTATGGGGGAAGGAGAGGAAAGGAAGAATACCTCTGAAGAGGTGCAGCTGTTAGTGTGACTTTTTAGAGATGTCAGAGATGTGAGGAGAGAAGGACATAGTGCGTATGTGGACTTTGCTTGGGGCGTTATTGTTTTCAGGATGCCTTTTATTTCTTTCCCTGCCAGGTTCACAAGTATGTCTGCTTTGTTGGGTGAGTTTTGGTCTCCTACTGCCCTCACAAAGCCCTCAGACTCTTCCATCCATTCCTCCCATCTTTGCCCTTGGTTGTGATGTGGTTGTAAGTTGAAGGGGGTGGGGCGTCTCAGGAATGCTGCCCTGGGAGATGTTCCTATTGTGGGGTGTGTCTGTCCTCCTTCAACCACACCCAAGGCTGGCGAAGCTTCATTCTCCATGGTGCCTTCTTTCCTTTCCTGCTGCTATGCTGTTTCCCTTTGTGGCGCGAGCGTAAATCAGGGCGTCACCCACTGCCTGGTGACTGTGGGCTATTTTGCTTGTTTGCCATGATGGCCTTCAGCTCCCTCACCTCTTCCTGTAGGTGTCACCATGCTTGCTGTGGCTGGTGTGGGTTGGGCCTTTCTTCTCTGTTTTTTTTGTTCTTGCTTTCCTGCTTGCTTATCTATGTCCTTATTAAAGTGGTGGGTGCTGGCTCCTCCTACACCCTCTACGTTGTGCTGTCTCCCCTTCTGTTCCCTTCTGTTGCTGGCTATGGGCGGGTTCTCCTCCCTTTCCTCCTTACCGCGGGTATCTGCGGACTTGTCAGTGCCTTCCCGCCCTTCTTCCTCCACTGTCCTCCTCACGATAGTTGCACAGCCGCCCTTCTAGCAGGCTGAGTGAAGGCCGCGTGCACTGCCGTCTTGTCACCCAGCCTCTCCCTGCTGGCGCGGTCCTCCCTGGCGTCGGGTATGCCCAGTTTTGCGGTATACACCTACCCGTCGCTTGGTTCGCACCCCTTTTTCCTGGCCGACATGGTGCAGGGGGCCGCAATGGTAACTTCCCTTTTCCCTGGCCCTCTGTTCCCCCCTCCCGCAACCACCTCTGGTCACATGATTGCCCTCTTAAAGGGGCTGCTACCTTCTTCTGCCACAACAGGATTCTGCATCTTACAGCCTCTTAACGTACAAGAGAGAACACTGGCCAGAAAAAAGGCTGGAAGATTTTGCGTGATCGACAGCGGTACCAACAGCAGCAAACAAGGCATGCTCAGGGTGTCAGGGACTGCACCCCAGACCCCATATTCCGCACCCCACTTCTAGGGAAGGTTACGCCCTGGCATACATTCTGGTAAGCCCACTATCCCAGGACGGGAGGGGTTCCTTGTCTGTCTTGACTTACGCTTCAGTCATTACCTATGTGGCACCTGGGCTCCTTGCATTCCTGCATCACATCCCACCACTCAAGCCGGAGAAAATGTGCTGCAAAATGTAAACCCCCTTTTTACTGCATATGTTACCCTCAACAACATATACAGCACTTTGTTTGTTCCTAGCTAGGTTAGCGCTAATAAAACCATGATACAAATACAATTGCAAATTAGGTGGAAGAAGTATAGATTTTATTTTGTGTTAGCTTTCTATAATGTTTTTTGGTGACACTTGATCTCCTAGTCATTTTGTCAAGTTTTTGAGCACTTTAGGTAATACATGGTTGAAAGTTCAAATAGCCATTAGCCATTTGTCTGCTTTACTTCTATGTGTTACTATATTAAATGGACAGTTACTGTCGTTTATTTTTACTTTTGTGATGTCACTTACTGTGAAGTCATCAGGTTAATGATCATGTAATCTCTTTTCCTTTGATGTCATCAGTTACATGGTGACTCTTCTGCCACTCCTGGTATTTTGGGGACCTGACGTCCCTGCAGTTGGGGCTGAGAAAATCAGTGTGCAGACATTGCTAAAATAGGCTATCTTTATACTATTGTAAATTATTGGGATTGAAAAAAAAGTATTAAGGAATGTATGTAATCCTTCTCTGTCCTCAGCCATGTTCAACAATGGAGATCTGGGATGGTATTAAACAACTTTGTGAGGTCGGCCCAAGGAAAGGGCATTTACTTCCTTAGGGTAAAGCCACTTGATAGGCATGCTGTGGGTGCTAGCTCTTCACATTTTATAAACTACCAGCCCTGCCTGAAACTGGCAGGTTCCTAACAGTTGGACTGGTCTCAAGAGTTCCTGATGTAAGAATGAACCAGTTGCTTATCCTGTAGCAGATGCTAGGCTGATGATCTGTGAGTACCTCGGACTGATGGTGTAATCAGTAATTTTATTTTACTTACTCTTACATCTCTCTTATAATCCCAGTTGCTGGGAACGTGTAAAAAAACAGAATTAGCTGCTGGTAACAAAGTAGACTCAAACAAGCAGTGTTCTAATATCTGCTTGGTAAAACCTAGTACATGCTTTAGATGTTCTCTGCAGATGGCAATAATTACAAATTGGCAGACAGAAGGCACGCGCTCCTACCCTGTCAGTCGCCTTTGGAGCGCTTTAGAAATGGTATTCACATGGAATGGAATGCATGAGCATTTTCAAGGCTTTGAGACAGGGTGCCTATGGAATGTACCGTTTTAACTTTCAGAGCTGTGCAACGTTTGTACTCAAGACATGTATCTGACTTCCCGAATACTTAAATACTCAGGCCCTGCACATTGCCCGGATGCAACTTCTTGATGAGGACTGAAGTTATTTAAAGCCATTAAATATTTAGATTAACTAGGCTAACTAGAGAAGGGACCAACATTCTGGGCTCCTTGGCAGGGTTAGCATGATCATAACTTTGAAATCCTTTTTAATAGTGTGGGTGACCTCTTGGGTTATAGAATAGCAGGTAAAGACTAGTCATCATGAAGAATGTACACAATCTGAGGCGTAAAGCATGGAGTAACTAATAGGCAGATGTTACCGCCTGCGCTGCTGCGCTGCTGCGTACCGGCCAGAGGCATCAGCAGCTCATGCCCCATAGGGATCATCTACTACTTGGCTATTTCATCTAAAGAGAGCCTATAAGATAAAAATATATAAAGAAAGTATATGTTATCACTAACAAAAATATGCATGTTTATCAAATTAGAATGTATTTGTATTTGCCTAAAAATAATTCCGCCGGCAATGAGAACTACTTTTTTTTACCCCTGGATGTTTTTTTTGTACTTCCTTCTTTCAACAATAGTGAGTACAATACTCCCGCCTCAAAATCTAATGTTTAGCCCTGGCACTACTGATGCACTCACTCGCTCATTCACCATCAAAAAGCTAAAGCTATAACTTTTGAAGTGAGATTTAACTGCAAAACATCTTCCATGGTTTTTCCTGGCACAATGGTGTTACACAGTTCACAAAGCATGCTGAAAAGAGAAATACTAACAGCTGCTCCTTGACGAGGTCTGCGATAAGCTGGAGGCGTCTCGCCAGGGCTTTGGGGCTCTTGAATCCCAGGCTGGTGAGTTTCCCTTTCAGGAGGATGGTGTGGTCGGGAACACACAGAGAGACTGTCCGGAAGAGAGAGCGTACATTACTGGGAAGCTGTTCAAATCCAGGGTGCCAGTGCACGGTCAGGAATAGGTTGCAATTTTTGTCCACAGCAATCTGCAAAAAATATGCACAAGAGATCACAATGTGATGATTAGTATTATTATATGCCTGGTCAAATTAAATGGTTCCAGCGAGTAGAGATAACATCAAATATATCCATTATGAAATGGAATTTAAAGCGAACCCCAGTAAAAAATGAATAAGGATAATTTGATGAACAGGGTATTTTAAACCTGAGATCGCACCTACGTGCAGTGAAATGCTCAATCTGATTGGTAAGGACCCTCAGGTGAATTACAATCATTTTTGGGGCGAAGCTGGAATTGAAATTGGGGTTGCAAGATATTACAGTAGGCAAGGAAAAGGCCCCACTCGTTGTGTGCATAATAATGTGGTTTCTGCTCCACTTTCTATGTGTTTATGCACCCTGTTGGCCAGGTCTACTTGGCTCCTGATAACTTCCGGAGCACACACTATCACTACCAGTATTGGTTATCGGTTTAACATTTCAATCAACCTTGGAGGCCTGAGGAGGGGTCCACATGCCCTGAAACCGACATACACTAAATACCTGAGGACATATGCATGGAAAGGAGGTGTGGAACCCATTCCCCAGGTAGGTACAAGAAGGCGCTAGATGTACAGAGCACGATTATAACTAAGAGTGTTCTACAGCAGGGTCTGCAATGGAGAAAGAACCGGCTAACCTCTTGTCCATTG
Source organism: Ambystoma mexicanum (assembly GCF_040938575.1). Lineage (NCBI taxonomy): Eukaryota > Metazoa > Chordata > Amphibia > Caudata > Ambystomatidae > Ambystoma > Ambystoma mexicanum. Next base: position 741,708,604 of record NC_090927.1, on the reverse strand, counting down.
AGCAGCGTACTCATAGGGTGTTTGGCCTTCAGGGCATCATAAATGGTCTGTGCGCCATACATAAAAACGGATACAGCATTTGGAGTCAGAAGATGGAAATCATCAAAGCAGCTCCAGCACCCGTCCTGGAAAGCCAAGCAGAAGAGAGTTTAAAATACATGTTCCCTCAGGAACAGCATACCTACTTTCCAACACTTATTTCCGCTCTCAGAAGACCATGAACAGCATCCTAGTAACCATCAGTCACTGAGGCCATGAATTATGACCTAAAGTAGTCAGCACATGATGTTTTAGGCTCAACCTAATATAAATGTAATGAACATCTGAGGGCTCTGTATCCCCTCTCTTCTTTTGTGTAGTCAAACATTATTTGGTTTGCTTATTAGCCAGGGCCAATTACGTATTCGAAGTAGGGTACCCATTCCACATCTGAAATTATTAAACCAAATCACTGTCCTTCTACAGGATTAGTAGCAATCGAAACGGCACACTCGTGTAGCCGCTGTTTTTTTTGCTCTCTGACCTGGGTGAGCGCAGTATTAAGAATACTCTGGGCCAGAACCGGATCACAATGGCACCACCCAACCATCCCAGACCAGCTGCTCTGGTGATGTGCGGATTTACCTGCACATAAAATGATTAATACAGCAGATGGGCTATGCCCTGAGTCCTTGGGTGACTACTGGACACAGACTAAATAACAACAGGGCTTATTTAGGATTGGAAAAGGAAAAAAACTACCTTCCCTAACCGTTAACTAACAGTCATATAACACAACAAAATGGTTCTTTGGGAGTAAAAGAGTGCTGAGGTCAAAGCAAATGACTCACACACCAATTCATACAACACATGGTGAAAGACAATGTGCTATCTGGCCCTACGGAAGAACACCCTATCCCTAAGGGGGGTGCCTGTCCCTAGATGGCGAGTGGTGCACCGCCTGTCTAAGAGTGATACAACAAGAAGAAAACTGTCCCTAATTCTCAACAATGTGTGTGGGAAATATACATAACATTAGATTTGGCAAAACAACAGCAACGTCCAGCATAAAACCACCAAAAAAGGGTTTCCACAACAAATTAAATTATTAGATCTTGACAAGAGTAGCTGCTAAGCTAACATGTGGCTGCTAATGCCATGGGAATTTCACATAACATTTATTCACCCTAAGGCAACAGGATGGCCACATGTAGGTGGTTGACGTCTGGAAAAATATACAATATTAAAATCTGATCCCACTACCCGTGGGACACCTTTAAAAGGCTCACAACATGTGAAGTGATTCCACTACTCAAACATAGCATCCCTTATGACTCAGGGAAATGTCTCTTATGGTTATGGGACCACCATAACCAGAAAAGTCGACTGGTTTCGATGGTATAATCAGTCTAAGCCATCTTCTTCAGGACAGATGATTGAGTGTAGTAGTCAATACGGATTCCAGCATGTCTCGGGGCGAGGCCCTCTGGGCGAGCTGGTCCGTCGCCTGTGGCTTGGGGCGCTCAAACACGGATAGAAAGCAGTCCGCATGGGCTGGTGGCAGCACTGATGGTGGTGCTCAAAGTCAGATAGGAGCCGTTCTGCAGGTCCGGCCGTAGTGGGTGAATCACCCACTGCTTTCTATCCGTGTTTGAGCGCCCCAAGCCACAGGGGACAGAAGAGCTCGCCCAGACAGCCTCACCCCGAGACATGCTGGAATCCGTTTTGACTACTACACTCAATTATCTGTCCTGAACAAGATTGTTTAGACTGATTATACCATCGAAACCGGTCACCAACAGAATAACCTCACAATATGTGTAATTTAAATAATAACCATTTTCTACTATCTTCTTGCTTAGTTTTCCAAACAAGCGCTATCGACCATCTCTTGTGTGAGGATGCACATTAGAACCCAGGGCGGGGGTGCAGTCAATCAGGTTCTGTGGATCAGGGGCTGAAACCACTAATCTCAGCCTGCGTTCCACAGCACCGACAGGCTGCTTACCCCACCCCGCAGTGCCATCTTCCCTCACCCTCCCGTTTCTTGATTGTCGCCGCAGAAGCTTCACTGCCTCTCGCTTGTCCAACCGTCATGGTAATGGAAGAGGGGCTCTGTAGGGAGCCCAGCCTTCTAAAACCATGGCAGCCATCTTAGCAAAGGATTTTCATTCATTAAACGGGACGCTCGCGGCTTCCTGTTCAATTAATGAAAATCCTTTTTTTAGCACCCCAGGTTACCGCTTTGGTAACAGCTGGTGCTAATGGCGTTATGCACCCGTTCCACTGGAAACACCATGGGGCCCTGGTTACCTCCTGGTATTGCCTATGAAACGGATGTATAATGCCACATTATCAGGGCAGGGATCTGCAACCTTTGGCTCTTCAGATATTTGGCTCTAGCCAGCATAGTCATTGGTGAGGGATCAAGGAAGTTGTAGGCCAAAACATCTGGAGAGCCCCTCTATTCCGAAATCTGCCCATCTCCTGGTATGCCATTCTGCATCTGGATGTACGGATGGGTGGGTAGGTTGTGTGTGTGTGCGTGTGTGTGTGTGTGTTTGTGTGAACCAGGGATGGGATGACATGGGGCCTACCAGCCAATAAGGAAGCTGGGAAGGTGGGCTATACCTCATGGTATTGACCACGTTCTGAGCCTCCTCAGTAGTGGGAGGCAGTCCTCATACCTTCTGGGCAGTTAAGCCCTCACTGCCCTGTGCCTAACTGCCCAATTCCCCTCTCCACCTCACCATTTCCATCGCCTCTACCAAACTCCCCTCCCACACGCACCCCACTTACCTGCGGCTGTCTCATCCCTCTCCAGCTCCAGTTACACTTGCTGTTCTGGCCCTCCTCCATTCCCGACAATGGCCACCATGGAAAAGGGAGAAGGGACTACATGTGGTTCCTTTTCCCTATGTCCACGGTGGCCATTTGGTTTTGTTCATTGTTTTGGAGGTTTTTTTAAACTGAAAAACAGCAACTGTGCCATTTCTCAAATTCAAAAAATCTATTAGCAACCCGCAATGCATCCCGGGTGCTAATAGCAATAAAACCCTCAACATAAATCGGGCCGTTACCTGACGCGGTAATGCCTGCCCATCTCGAGGTTAATGCGTAATTCATAATAATGAGACAGAAAGAAATACTGGTACATATCTGTAAAAGAAAGTTTACATTTCTTCTATACATTGTATAAGTCAGGGTTGGAACTTTCGTTATAAGGATAAAAAGCTATTCGACTTAGGCTGAAAACCTGGTCAACTATTCGGTTTCCAGAAGAATAATAAATATACTATTCATACACACCTATTCCATTTTTAAAGGGAAAGATAAAGAAATGCAAATCGTGGGGAAAGCAAGGTTACAAATTGGTTGAAATATTCCAGATGGTAACTATCATTACCTTCTGCACAAATTCAGATTCTCAATAGGAATTAATAGAACCAAATACTATTTTTATCGTGGACTTGGGCGGTTTTCCAGAAAGCTTTGCATCTGGTGTATCATGTCATTGGCCCGAGCCTCAGCTGCCACTTAAAGACTATGGAAAATACATTTCTATGGGGCTTAGTGAGACGGTGAGGTTGGTGACTGAGCCCGGATGAACTTCTCTAAATCTGGCCCACAGTAGTGGACAAATCTTTTAGAAAAGATTCAGCCGTAGCATGAGAATGGGATGTGTTTTTGGGTCCTGACAAAGCCCCGACAATCTCTTGGCATGCTTCTGGGTCTTGTGTGATGATTCACCATTCAATCTGAAGCTGTGGATCTTGCAACAAATAACAGGTTTACTTGCTGTGCAGGTCTAGCCAATAAGGGCCCTCTCAGTTGATTTGAGAAGTTTGCTCAACCAATTAAAGCTAATATATCTCCTAAATTCGGCCACCGATAAAACCCTCTTCCTTTGTGGGTTTGGCTGGGCTATGAGAGAAGGTGTCACAGGGCAAACTCACACTTGGTGGATATTTGGAGAGTTTTGGGTAAATGTTTTGCATCTCTTGTTCATCCTTTTTATAGTATATTGTAATTATAGTGTTTTGAGTCAATGTTTCTGTTTGTTCACTGTGTGTAAGTGTCTTGCGTTACTTTCCTTTCCCTCTTCGGCTCTTCCCCTTGTGTGTCCCTTCATGAACAATAAAAAACAAACAAGTTTCCTGCATCTATTTGTTTCCCCAGAAACACTAATAATGAATGTTTCCCTCAGTGGGTTTAACGTGGATTGTTTTATTGTATTGTACTATATTGTATTGCATCGTATAGTAGTAGTTGATGTTGTAGTTGCACATTATGATTGTAGATTGTAGGCTGTAGTTGTAGGTTTTGTATGTTGTAGCTGAAGGATTGTTTTGTGGTTTCCCTTGTTTGTTCCTTTGTATGCCCACTTGTTTGTCCGGTTGCAGTTGTGCTGGGGGTTTTCAGAGCTCGGGTTCACGTGGGTCTGAGCCTTTGTGTCTATTTCAATGGCTGCTGCTTGGGGAGGGGAAGAGGAAGAAACCTGAGGAAAGGAGGAGGAGGGGTGCACCTCACCTCGCAAGAGGAAGAGGAATTCCCCATAATTGATGAGGAGGGGGGAACCTTGTGTTATTTGTGCTATTTGTAGGTACCAGTTTGTGACCACCCAGCACTGCCAAAGCTCTGAGTCGGTAGGTGAAGGATTTGGGATAGGAGGCCTTGGCAGAGATGAGCACAAAGGCAGTGGAGGGAAGGCCTCAATTAATGCCCTCATTGAATCAGTGAAGAAGCTTGCAGGCGTTTCCTTCATGTGATAGAAGGGGATGGCCGTAGGAAGCACCTTGGAAGAGATGTCTGAATTGGGTCCTGACTGGGTGGGGCATATAGGAGGATGTTTTCTCCACCGGGCAGGGCAAGGGTGCAGCTGAGGATGAGGGAGCAGAGCTGTGAGAAGGTGACTCAGGGGCAGTGACAAACCTGTTAAGCTGCCGTAGCAGGAGGTGGACCCACCTGAGGGGGAGAAGGAGGAAAAGGAGCAGATACAGGAAGGAATGACAAAGGAGGAGCTGCGGCAGTGTCAGGTTCTTCAGGGGAAGGTTTGGCCTCCAATAGGCAGTGGTGGTACATAGGTAGGGAGGTGCTTTACCTTCTGATAGGGAAGCTTGGAAAGTCCTAGTGTGCTGAGGTCATGTCTGTGGTGGTGTGCTACTGGTGTATTCAAAATCTTCTACATTTTCCTTAATAACTGCTTTGCAGATGGACACCACTGCCATGTAATTCAGCTCCATTATGATATAGTTACGTTTTCAGACACTGTGAGAAAAAGACCAAAGTTCTGTGCACGCGCATTGAGTTGCAGGATTTGAATATGAGTTTGCCACTAGAGAAAACTGTCTCACCTCTTTTGGACTTGGTATGCAGCAGGATTAGCTAAGTGTCACATGGCCCAGCAGTTCCGTTCTAAAGAGAGTGCTTATGTAAAAGTGAAGTCTGTCAGGTCACGCGGGAGGTTGGCTGCTTCAGATAGAGTAGGAGGACTATTTTCCTTTGTGTGAGCAAAGGGTCTTAACAGGATCTAGGGGGTGCTGGTTACTTTTTGGAATAGGAGGGTTGGGTGAATAAGCGCCACTAGCATATTCGATTGATGGGTGTTTTCCTTAACAAGTGTTCCTACAGGACCCAGCATCCTTCCCAAGCCAGGATGGAGGGAATGTTTCAGAGCATTTACTAGGTTGGAATTTCCAGGCACTGAAGAACCTTGACCGGTGTTCTAAAATGGCCTTCCATCCCAAGATGGACAGAGCTGTCCCCTATTTCTGGGGCTCCTTTTGGGTGTGCCTAAGCCTTAGACGTGAAGTCTGCCCTGATCTGTGGACCTACAGCCTTGGAGTCATGTAATTCCATGCAGTTGGAACTCTAAGTGTTCACAGCTAAGTAACTCTGAGGGAGAGCTGTGTTTAGTGACTTATCGCTGTGCTTCGACCCCAAGGCTAAGAAAATGAACAGTGATTTCAGATCGGAAGCTTGCGATTCTCTGCTTAAACAATTCTCTAGAGTGGATCTCTCAATTCACTTAAGATTTACAGAAGATTATGATTTACTGTACGCAAATATTACGATTTAATGTACGCAAATGTGCATATTAGTCTACAAACACTACTGCAGTTTGGATCAATGTCTATCTAATGTGTATGAGCTGACTAGCATCTCTGCAACACATCTGAGCTCCCTAATGTCTGCACCGAACAGAACATCCCGTTGAATTACTAGTGTCTCATGCTCAGGAGTTCTTCTGTGCTCGCCCTCTGTGGAAGTTTCACATCTCTGCATGTCAGCACTCTACGCAAGTAGACTCTGTCGGGCAGGGGTCATTGGTACAAGAATTCCAGCACTCCAGGCCTTCCCTCGGAAGGGGGGATTAAGTAAATGTTCAATCAGAACTTGGCTGTCCAAGATGCCAGCCTGGGTAGGGCCCCTAGTTTTGAGTACCAAAAGGTCTTTAGAAAAATCTGCCAATAAGTGGGAGGAATTTAAATTAAATGTGCTAAGATGAAGCTTCAACTTGTTGAAACTAAGTTTAGTATAGGAAGTTAGAGTTGTTTAGGAACAGGTAGAATAAGTTAGATTCTGTATCTATGTTGTTTCACATATCGACACGTAACCTTCTAAAGACACTAATCTCTTTCCAAAAGTTCAAGGAAGATTCCATTATATCTGAAGGTCTGTTAGTAAACGTGCTTTGGTGGGAATGTTTTGTCGTGATTTTGTCTGTTAGTATCCCTTTTTTCTCTGCGGGTCTTGGAACATGAGAAGGAGGCAAGACTGTGTTGCTTTTATTTTATTCACTTGTCCTTTCCGTGGGATAGCTCGAACAGAGCTTAGCACTTCGTCTGGCTTGAGACAGTGCACTTGAGGGGATTTGCGAGGTTCAGCAGCTCATGAAGATTCAGAACAATGGACGCTGAGAGTTTCTTAGTGCACAACAGTGTCTCTCGTGGGAGAGTGCAGAGCATTCAGCATCTCTCGATCAAGAGTGTAGTGTAGTGTGCATGTAACAGAGGAGCAGGGTCACAGGATTTCACAGGTGCCATCGGAGTTTCTTGATCAGGGGTGTAAGTGCACTTGATACCGTGCGCAAGCATGAGTAAGCATCGTCATCCTTTTCAGCTCTTACGGAAAAAGTGCGCGGGAATCAAGCAGGTCAAGTAATAGTTAGCTGCTCGCATTCTTGCCATATGCACTTTGAGAGGGGAAAGCAAGAGTAAAAAAATATTCGACAGGAAAAAAGGTGACTAACTGTGGTTGCAAATGACTACCAACTTTATTACAATACTGTGCCTTTGACTTGAGTCTGAGCTCAAGTGTAATAAGCAGTTCTAAAGTTTTTACTTTATTATTAGTTTGGAGGTAAGAATAGTTTTGGGGTAAGCTAGACTAGCCCCACGAGATACCAGTGGCGAGTTTCCCAAACCATTAAGCGAGAGGTTCTAAAATTTAGAAAAGCCTTTATGAACTTTCAGGGGATTACTGAAGGAATAGGCATTGGTTGTGGAGCTTCAAATAATCTCATTGCTTCTGGTTTGAAGCAAAAGCCACCACATTCCTTTTGGCTCTTGAGTGTGAACACACCTGGATAATGTGCCTTGAACTAATCCTGATAGTTCTTTTCTATTGTACATCTTGCACACGGAATTGAGTGAGGGCCTGTTTTAATCTAATTCCTCTTTCCCTTGGGTGCATTGAGAACACAGCAGGAGATAGCAGTCTCCTCTGGGCTGCACGTTCCAAGGGGCCTTTGGGGCCAGTAGCTTCCACAGATTTATTTTTTGCTGGGACTTGACAGGCAAAGGGGGAATGCTAGGAGGAGCGGTGTGTCCCCAAACCCCACATCCCACAGGGTTCTGGGTGTGGGATGCCACCAGGAAAGACAGTCTGGAATGAGGTGCTGGACCTCTGGTGGAGGGCTTTGGGAAGTGGGCCAAGCACTGGCATATGGCAAGTCGGAACGGGACCATAGCAAAGAGGAATCATGTGTGCTGGTGGTACAGAAGGGTGTACCAGGCGCGAATGCCCTCAGAGGCAAGCGACCATGCAGCCACCACCACCGCCCCTCCAGCGGTGGCGAGGTAGGTGGGTCCCAGCTCATCCCATTGCTGGGGTGCAACACAGAAGTGACATTGGCTGTTCTGTGGCCAAACCCTGCACACATCGAGCCTGCCCAATCAGTAGTGGAAGTGGCAATTGTGCCACCCCCACCCCCACAAGCAGTTAGGGGTGGTGCACCACATACATCAGCACATATCTTTGGGCAAGACCCCTGGATGAGGCATGGTGGCACCTAATTCCTGTATTGTGGCTGTCAGTGAACACTGCAAAGCTGGATTGCACATTGGTGGTGGACAGCTTGCGGTGGCATTTGTGCATTACCATCCTTCCGTCCAGTAGGGCATTGTGCAGGGGGAAGGAATAAGTCAGTCATGGGGGAGGCACTGACCTCTTAGGGGGCTTCCCCTCCTTTGAGAGTGGCAGCATAGGAGAGCAGAAGATGTTTTAAGAAACAATCTGTGTGAGAGCTTGAGCTCCATAGTGGGTGGGTGCAGCCTTTGAAAACACCTGCAAACCTTAGTGGGCGACTTTGAGAAAATCAGAGAACCCCAGTGACTGGTTGCACCATGTGAAACTATCTGGAGGACCTTGAGGGGTGGAGGTCCACTGCAGAACATGAACATATTTGTCAGGTGTGTAATCAGGATTCAGAAACCACACGTGCAGCATAGTCAAAGCAATGCAACGTGTAAGGCAGAAACTGGTCACTCAGGGCTACACAATCACACTCACTACTGCAGCTTTCCATTTCCCAATGACATGCACCACGAAACAGCCCGCTCCACTTTTGGGTGTCTGGCATGTGCTACTTACTGAGTAACAAATAATTATCATCATTTTCAAGCTGGTGTGTTGGCTATCAGTAGAAGTCCCATGTTCCTCTGCAATGAAGTGCTCATCCATTTTTATGAATGTCAATTGATCTACATGCGGCACAGCATAGCTTCTAATGCAGTTAATCCAGGCCACATTAAAAAGTCTCTCGATCTGCACACTTGCAGGCGGCAGCATAGCAACTTGCTCAAGAACTGTAGTCTATACAGGTTGTCTACTGTATCAATACTATAATCAATCCTCAGTCCTTCCCATGGGTGTAGTGTCTAGTAGATAGAAATCAAGCATCTGTGTGTGTGGCTGATGGTCCATTGTGTGATCATGATGGCCCGTCTGTCCTCACAATACCTAAGTCAGTGAGAAGAAGGCTGTTCCCACGCAGCTTTCAAATCTTTCAACATGTGTTGGTGATGTGCTACCCATTGAGGCCACCATTCATGAGCTTGGCATGCCCATTCACTTGGCCACATTTGGGATAGTTTGTATTCTTCTTGCATCCTTGCACATTTGCAAAGTCCCTCTTTCTTTTGATGCTTGCTGCAAGAGCTCACTCTGTGAGACATGTGGTAGAAAAACGGCCACTCTTACTTTGAAATCTGCGCCTACAATGGAAGCCAACAGGTATTAAATGTTATCTTTAAATCCAGCTATCCATGGATCACCATATCAGGTTGACAGCAGGTCACTCATAATCTTTGCTGCATCAACATAACATGAAAAGGCACAAGCCTTTGCCATGTTGGTCGGGTTGGGCACAAGCAGGTAGAGCAGAGGGACAACTCTGCTCAGGGATGTGGTATGACAGCTAACGCACTTGGTGGCCTCCTCCAAAGGTAAGAGTGCAGAACAGACATCAGCTGCCAATGACTGTGTTATAAATGCCCCATCTACAGCTCAGGTATGAGAGTTGTATTAATCAGTGATGGCATAGCCTGTCTAGCAAGTGCAAAGTAAAGTTGCAATGCGTGACCATTGAGGTCTTCGGGCTGTGTAGTGGTCATTTGTTTCACACTTGAAGTTTGCTTAGTTGATTTTAGCATTGTAAGCCCAGCTGAAATGGGAGCTGATCTTCTGGGCCACAGTGACCATTTCTACGATAGGCTGACTATTGTTGATAAAGCGTGTGAGCACCAGGCGTAGGGCATGTGCATTGGCTTGCCAAGTCGTGAGGAAACAAGGGTACATAAACCATTGTCTACTACCGCAACGCTGAAATGCAAATTACCCACCCTCTGGAACTCGATCCCGGTGTCGGCACGGAATGCTCCCACAACTATCACATTTCACATATCTCTCAAAACATGGTTCTTTCAACAACACCTGACCAAGGACTAATTCCACCAGATGCACATGCTGGTGCACAGACCACACAGTACTGTGCTACTGTTAAAAGATACCGGCCCAAATTCCGACTACCCATACTTTGTACAGCACTCAGCTGCTCTTGAGCTAGGTCCGCGCTTTAAGCAATAAAATAAAATTAAAAATAGACACTGTTTCGACCTCTTGCACTTTCTCCCAAATGTGAACACCCCTGTGGTTTCTGCCCTGAAACCCTTGAATGCACAAGTTTGTCTGGTACTCAATTGCACACACCCTCTGCCCACTTGAATTACTCGGATACCCCTTTTGGCTGTTAGAGGAAGGAGAGACAGCACATTTTGTTGTGACGCCCATGTAGTCAATGCTCTGACCACTGGTCCACATGTTTATGGGAAAGGGGACTTTATGCCTCCCAGACTGCTGTAATGCCCACCCCTCCACTATTTTCAGAACTTTGGTGTACAGGCCTGGTTCAGATTAGCTTGAAAATAGATATCACCCAGGAACACCCCAGCAGTGATAGTCTTTCCCATAAGGTGCATGAATCCAGCATTTCCCTCAAACGAGTAGGGCGAGAGATCTATTGCCAACATAACAGCAAGGTTAGCATCGAGCAGGCGCTGTCTGTCGTGGGACCTGTGATATTTTAGGCCATGCTCAAACACTTCCTTAACACTGCCCTGGTGAACTGGGAGATGACTGGCACTGCTTATAGGATGCATGGATGCAGGAGGGTGTTGTGATACTCGTAGTGACAAGCACAGGTGCAGCTGATGTATTTTCAGCGGTGCTGTATGCTATTTGTCTGATGGTACGAAGTGGTAATAACTTCAGGTCTTTCGATATCGTCCCATGTCTGTTTATAAAAAAAGAACAAGAAAGCACCATGTTTCTCTTCCTTTTCCTCCAGTACATTGTTCTCTTCATCATCTGAATTTTCCCAGCTGTCCATCTCTTCCTAGAAGCTGAACAAAAAGGGAAATAATTGGATATGGAGGCCATTACCTCAGTTCTGATACAGGTGGCAAATGATATGGGATTCTCAGATTCAGACCCCTTCCACCTACAGGTAAGTCTACGTGAGCATTTCCTCCTCAATTTAAGCAAACCACGAAGACGGGCCTGCCTCTACTCCTGCAGGTGAATGAATAAACTTTGAGGAAATGTAAGGATCCAGAGAAAGTGACTGCTCCCAGATTCATGGCCAAACTCTATCCCCAGCAGCAAGGTGGCCCTCTATATATCGATACCGTCCTCAGTTCCAGGCTAGATGGGGGACAACCGGTAGAACTATACATGCACAGTGGCTACACTGTTGTATTTTCGAATTATAACATTAATTGCTTTGTTAAAATAATGTCTCAAGTTATTACTTGTAAATTCAAAAACGGTCTGGGAGCCCCTCTACTGAGAACGAAGACGGACAAATAACCTGTTCTCTTGGAAGGTGCCCACTCAGGAGGGTCTACAACCACGTTTTAGCTTTCAACAAAGGTAGCAGGCGCCCCTCTCTTGGAAGTACAAGGCATGATAACCTGTTCAGTGGCTGCTTTTTGCTCACTGTACCTTTCACAGATGGGAAATATCCATTTGCATATCAGTCTTTGTCCTGCCCACATGGGCAGTCCAGCACCGAAATGCTGTGGCAATTCCTCTCTGAACAAAAGTACTAACAGCAACCCCATACACGTGTTTCAACCTTGTTGGGCATCATCAGTGAGGTGAAGCTGAGCCTCTCTAAGCACAGTGAGCAGGGAGTCCACGTCTGGTTTTGATTGATTGATTGATTGATATTTTATTTATATCGCGCTCGTACACAAGTGTTTCAGAGCGCGACAAGGCAAGGGAGGGGAACAGGGGAGAACAAAACAGCGATCTTACTAGGCCCAGTGACATTGAGAACGCGCAAGGGCATGTGAGAGGGGGGATGGGAAAAGTGCATGGAAGGGGGAGAGGTGGAAAGTGCGAAGCAGAGGAGAAAATAATAAAGGCAACAAACAGTGGTAATGCAGCCAGCAATTTGCAAGTGCTAGGTTTAAGGCAGCAGACAGGGTAGGTCTGATAAGTGCAGGAAGAAAAAGGGGGGGCTGTATGGGTACAGATGCAGACCCCAGTGCAAGGGGTGGCCCGGAGGCAGTGCGGGAGGGTGGCAGGATGAGAAGGTACCTGGGCCCAAAAGACAGAGGGTGGCCAGGTGCACGGTGTCAAGAGAGAACAGATCAGCAGGGGAGAGGGGGAGTGAATGCAGAAGAAAAGAGGAAGGTCTTGAGGTGCTTCCGGAACCAGAGATGGTTCTCCTCAAGTTTTAGAGTGGTCGGGAGGCTGTTCCAGAGGGAGGCCCCAGCTGAAGACAGAGATCTACCCCCAGCTTGTTTCTTAGAAAACCGACTGACCCTGAGTGAGTTGGAGGTAGAGGAGCGAAGAGCTCGAGAGGGGAGGTATTTGCGAGGGATAGCTGAAGGTATTTTGGACCCAGGCCCCAGAAAGCCTTGTGGACAATGCAGAGGGTTTTGAATTTAATCCTTGCATCCACTGGGAGCCAGTGGAGAGATTTCAGAGCTGGAGAGATACAATCCCAGGGCTTGAGGCCAAGGACAAGTCTCGCAGTCCTGTTCTGGATTAGTTGCAGAGGGCGGAGAGTAGAGGCAGGTAGATTTAGAAAGACTACTGGTTGTCCCCAGGTAACCTAGGGTGACCAACCTCAAGTTCCTTCAAAGAATTCAACAAAGGTATCAGGCGCCCCTCTCTCGGAAGAACAAGGCATGATAACCTGTCCAGTGGTTGTTAACCACATTGAGAGTTCGCAGCCATCTGCTTTTTGCTCACTGTACCTTTCACAGATGGGAAATATCCATTTGCATATCAGTCTTTGTCCTGCCCACATGGGCAGTCCAGCACCAAAATGCTATGGCAATTCCTCTCTGAAAAAGAGTACCAACAGCAACCCCATACACGTGTTTCAGCCTTGTTGGTAATCATCAGTGAGGTGAAGCTGAGCCTCTCTAAGCACAGTGAGCAGGGAGTCCACGTCTGGTTGCCCCCCAGGCAACCTGGGGTGACCAACCCCAAGTTCCTTCAAAAAATTCAACAAAGGTAGCAGGCGCCCCTCTCTCGGAACGACAAGGCATGATAACCTGTTCAGTGGTTGTTAACCACATTGAGAGTTCGCAGCCATCAGCGTTTTGCTCACTGTACCTTTCACAGATGGGAAATATCCATTTGCAAATCAGTCTTTGTCCTGCCCACATGGGCAGTCCAGCACCAAAATGCTATGGCAATTCCTCTCTGAACAAGAGTACCAACAGCAACCCCATACACGTGTTTCAGCCTTGTTGGTCATCATCAGTGAGGTGAAGCTGAGCCTCTCTAAGCACAGTGAGCAGGGAGTCCACGTCTGGTTGCCCCCCGGGTAACCTGGGGTGACCAACCCCAAGTTCCTTCAAAAAATTCAACAAAGGTAGCAGGCGCCCCTCTCTTGGAAGAACAAGGCATGATAACCTATTCAGTGGTTGTTAACCACATTGAGAGTTCGCAGCCATCTGCTTTTTGCTCACTCCTACCTTTCACAGATGGCAAAAATCCATTTGCATATCAGTCTTTGTCCTGCCCACATGGGCAGTCCAGCACCAAAATGCTATGGCAATTCCTCTCTGAACAAGAGAACCAACAGCAACCCCATACACGTGTTTCAGCCTTGTTGGTCATCATCAGTGAGGTGAAGTTGAGCATCTCTAAGCACAGTGAGCAGGGAGTCCACGTCTGGTTGCCTCCCAGGTAACCTGGGGTGACCAACCCCAAGTTCCTTCAAAGAATTCAACAAAGGTAGCAGGCGCCCCTCTCTCGGAAGAACAAGGCATGATAACCTGTTCAGTGGTTGTTAGCTCACTGTATCTTTAATAGAGGAGAAATATCCATTTGCATATCAGTTTGATCCCACCAACTTGGGCAGTCCAACATCAAAATGCTAGGCAATTCTCCTCTGAACAAGAGTACCAAAAGCAACCCCGACACGTGTTTCAGCCTAGTTTGGCCTTATCAGTGAGGTGAACCTGCGCCTCTCTAAGTACAGTGAGCAAGGGCTCCACGTCAGCAAAGACTGATATGCAAATGGATATTTCTCCGTCTGTGAAGGGTGCAGTGAGCTGCAGACTCTCCTGAGTGGAAGAAATTACATAGAAAAGGGTATTTGACCCATGTTTGTTTTCAGTAGAGGTGCTACCACACTCCTTTGTCATTTTGTAAAACTTGGGGTTTCACCCTACGTAACCCAGTGTAATCCAGACGTGGACTCCTTGCTCACTGTGCCTAAGAGAGGATCAGCTTCACCTCACTGAGTGGGCCCAACAAGGCCGAAACACATGTCTGAAGTGGTACTTTGGTTTAGAGGAGAATTGGCTAGCGTTTCGGTGCTGGACTGCCATTGTGGGTGGGACAAAGACTGAAATACAAATGAATATTTCTCCTCCATGAAGGGTGCAGTGAGCTAAAATGTGGTTGTAGACCCTTTTGAGTGGAGGAAATTCCATAGGACAGGATATCTGACCCATGTTCGTTCTCAGTAAAAGGGCTTTGCCACTCCTTTGTAATTATATTTATAAAAATAATACTTATCACCCTTTAAAGTCATGTCCCGTGTGAAAACAGAACTATTTCTACCAATAACATGCCTGAAAATGCCACCTTAAGTAAAAGTGAGGAACAGTTGCAGGATATTGTTAGTGCCCCCCCCCCCCCTCTTCAATCCCACAGAGAACAGTCAAAATATAACTACACAACTATCTGGAGATAAATTACTTAAATTAAAGAAAAAACCTTTCAGTAAGGAACTGCACGGACATCTCCTTAGGGAATACCTGAAAGGAAAGATCATTCCTGCAGTGCTGGTCGTTCGTAATGAATCCTGTCTCTTTATAGATGATCAAGAGTATAAAACAAATGTTACTTGTATCGCTACAAAATGCAGTAGGGACTCAATGGTGCTGACAATAACTACAGCACAACGCATTAGTAGCCGACTGAAAAAGAACAAGAAGAAGCAGAGAAAAGATTCTTAGAGAACAGAGCCTTAATTAATGCAAAGGACAAACTTCTCAAAATCAATAAAAACAGATGAGTTTCAGTCAAACACAAGAAACAAAAATTTAAAAAAAATAGCAAAAGACATTTCTAATTTCAGACTGAAATAATATACCCATATTTGTGAAAGTTAACTATGAGACTCGTAAATGGACGTGGGAGTTGAGAAAGACTTCAATGAGAAGAAGACCCTGCCAAAGATGCAGGTAGGTCACCTTCTACGTGTGAGGAGTTAGGAAAGAAAATCAGACACAAGTTAGCTATGATTTTGGTTAAAGACTTTTATTGTTTTTTTTTTTAAATAAAAATTGTTGGGAAAATGCCTCTCTGACTTTTCTGAGAAGAATTTCCCTACCTAAACCAAAAACGAAGGATCTGCCGGGGTCAGAATGTCCAAAGCAAAAACTATCCTGTATCCAAAGTTCTATTCTGGCCCTCACACTATAAATTAAATTCTAAGATGAAAATGGAAATGTCTTTAACCTTGGGTGGTTTAGAAATGTGTTCATAAAGGAAGAATAAATGGCTCCAACACAGAGGTTCTTCAAGGATAAAGGTCCTTGCTTCTCTTTTTCTGCCAGGATTTTGCTCCTTCTCTTTTGGTTAACACAATTTTTTTTTCTAGTCCTGAAATTTATTCTCAGGACTTCTTTAAATCTGACTGACACAATTCCTGTGACTGCCTGGTATACTCTCAAGCCCGGGCTTCTTGAGTGCACACACTTGTATTTGCCTGGTATACTCTCCTGCCAGGGCTTCTTGTATTCACACACTTGAATTGCTTGGTGTAGTTTCCTACCAAGACTTCTGTTCATACAGGGTCTCTGCTCGTGCAGCGGCTTCTTTCATCTTTGTCGGTGAGCCACCTGGCTCCACCATGCCGGTCTTAGCCTTTCGGTTTTCTCGATCCTCGCAAAGAGGTGCAGGTTTCTCCCGCCAGCAGCAGACATCATCTGCTGCTTCTGCTCTTTTGATTTCCTGGCCACAGGTCTATGCGAGCAACAACTAGAGCGCTTGCTGGGCTTGTGGCCTCCTTTGCTCTATATTGCTCGATCTCTCTTCCTCGTTCTAGTGTTTAGGTAATTCAGGGAAATGAAGTACATTTTTGATGTTTGGTTTCAAAATCTTGCATAAGCATTTTCAACGGTTTTAAATAGCAATTCAGCCATGGATGATTGATAGGTGGTGTCATAAGTTTCACAAGCAAGACCTATGTTGGATGGTTGGCCTACGGGTCGGGAGAAATGGTTTTTCCTATTCTTCACATGAGCATGAGTAGATGTATGACAATAGACCATGTGAGTATTAGATATGGGAGGGTTATTTTCAAGGGGAAATGGAGGATACCATGTCTGACCCAATGAAGTCACGACATCTCCCCAAAGGTTGTCTCCCCCATGTGATCCTCCCACATATAGCTGCCCCCAGGGTCAGGATCAGGTAGTGGCTGCCGTCCCCTGGCCACATGGGAGGAGGTCTCCGCCGGGAAATCAGTGACGACTCCATCAAATTCATCACATCCGATACATCCAGCAATGACTTTGGCCCAGAAACCCAACATGAGGATGGAAACTTGTAACAACCAGTGTCCCTTTTTTAGGTAGAAGAAGACAAAGGACAAAGAGCCCAATACAGGGGTTCCAATTTTCAAGAACACCAGAACCAAGGTGCCCCGGGTATGTTCCAAACGCAGAGACATGCATATGCACGTTAAATGATGCTGAGAACTAGCCTGTTGTTCATCTTTCTAGATATAGACTCAGCTATGCTTAACTATCCATTCTAGGTAAGGGTGTACCATTTGTTTCCACCCACCAACCCCACTGCCTTGTTCCCAGCTGAAAAATAACTTTACCAGTTCTTCCGTAAGGAAAGACTAAAGCTTTCTTGAAGGAAAATGAAAATCTTGAAACTTCACATGATACTAGGTATCACTCAAAATCAGTTTTTACCCTGTGTGAGGAACCTGAGGGTATCCTCACTCCTACTTCCCCTGGATCCTCTGTTAAGTTGGCCAGGAAAAGGTCATTGCTCTTGGATCCTGACCCTGGGGGTGGAGAAGCGAGGGAGGATCATCTGGGTGGAGGGTCCTCAGGGATTGGGAGTGGGGGGCCCACAGGCGAGACATGGTATCTCCCTTTTCCTATTGAAGACAAACCAAACCCTCTCCCGGACTTTATGGGCTATTGTAGGACCTCTCCCCTCATTTCATCACATCCCTTGATAGTATTGAGGGCGGAAGAGGCAACTAAGAGTAACGAACACTAAGACCTTATTTCACTACTTTGGTACTGGGATGAAAAAGATGCCTGCAGAGTACTTGCAAGGTCAGACATGACCCTTTAAAGGCAGTCAGCAAACCCAATTGAAAGTCCACACCTGCAACCTGTCAAGGGGTTAAGGGTGTATAAAGGGAGACAAAAAGTGCAGCAGGGAGAGCAACAGGGAGGCCTGGGGGGCAGAAACCAGCAGCGCACCGTGTTGAGACGAGGCAGCCATGGTGGGACCTGAGAGGAAGTCAGGACACCGGCCAGTGTCCCAGAGACCTGTGGAAGCAAGAAAAAGTCAGGTTGTTGAGCCGCCACAGGTGGGAGCCTCCATGTGGGATAAAGAGAGCAGCTGAAGCTGCAACAGAGAAGAAGAAAGAGGAAAGGATGGCATCCGCATCCGTGCCAGAGCAGCAGAGTGCCGGCGTGTGGAGGACCGCCTTTGGAATGCGAGCGGGGCTCGCCGAGGCCGGTACACCATCCAGAGAAGCAGAAGATGAGAAGCAGAACCCCGGAGAGGAACGCCAGGACTGTTGAGTTTTGGGGGAAAAGTCACTCAGTCTCCCACAAACAGGCAATTTTTGTTGCTAGATGCACGTTATCCAACATCCATCAAATGGATATGACACCTAATGAATTCATAATTGAACTCATGACCAAAGCATTGAAAAGGAACCATTTCCAATGGTTTGCTCTGAGTCTGACTACTCTGTTATGTCAGACTTTGAAAAGAAATATATTTCCTTAGATCATCGTTTTTGTGACATAATCAGAATATTAAAAAAGGTACATCGACAATGTTATTATGATCTGAAAGTGAGCTATTATTGTTCTGTGAGTGGATGGATCAATCTTGGAAATAAAAACATCCAATGCACTAAGGAATATAATAATGCAGCAATCCATTTTCTAGATTAAGAAATTAGAGAAGAATGTGGTATACTAACATGTTCACTAAAAAGGAAGCAAACCGATCGCAATACACTTATCCATTATCAAAGCTATCACCCACATAATCAAAAGGAGAATCTGCCGTAGAGGAGGTGTCCGGTCTGGATGCCATGAACCTCACACCTATGTAGATGGAAAGAGTGAGAGTCTCCTGACAGTGTATTGAAAATCTTCATGCATTGAATTCATAGGTCTTCCTGGCTTTGGCAGTCCTGAAGTTACCCTTGATTACATACATTGTAAGGTCATTGAGGATACGATTTGGTTCCAAAAAATGTTCACCAACCGGGCAGTCCGTTGTGCTTTGCTTAATGCTTTGCTGGTGGAAATTCCTGTGCGTATGTAGTTGTACACCAGTTTCGCCTCCATAGAATCCCCCTGAGCCATTTCATACATAGAATCAAGTGCGCAGTGTTGGATGCACATGTAACATTCACTATGATTTTGTGGTCTGGCCCGTGCAGGGTATCTTCATTGTATTCAAACTGTCACTATATGTCGACAGGTTAGGGATATTTTGTTTATCCATAGCATGGTTCCATTTTCTGTGCTATTTGTATGTAGCTTGGTTCTTTCCGTAATTTCTCTGAGATTGGCCGTTTGTCAGAAAGCAAGGAGGGACATCCCATGGAAAGCCTCCCACAGTTCTTCACTTTGTCGTAGAATGGGTTGTAGTTCCTGAGCAATCTTGCAGATGGCTTTGAACTCTGGTTTGTATGTGTCCTCCGTGGGAGCCTGGGCTTGAACCTCTTTTGCTTTGTATTCCAGGAGGTGGTTCTAGGGTATGAAACTGGCTATCCACAATTTGCATTTGTATTTATGGTTTCTGTAGTCTGGTTTCAAAGCTGTTATTTTTTTCCTCCAGGACTTAGTTTGAGAATATCCTGTTGTATCTGAGCTCTTGGCTTAATTTTGTAGCATGCTTTGTGTGCACTGGGTGGAGGCTGTCACTCTTTAAAATGTCCAGGTCTGCTGGTTTCCCATATACAAGGTATGTAGCTGTTCATCTTTCAATGTTATGGTGGTTCAAAGGAAATGTACTTCTGTCGATTTTGTTTGGATCAACATTATATATACAAACAAACACGCATCCATGAATCCCCTCCGCCTCTCTTCACACTCGTAGAATTCGTTTTGGGTACACCATGTTTTGCTAAAGCACCACGTATGAGCACGTGGCAGAACATGCAGCCTCCTCTGTGAAAGGGGACACATTTGCAAAGCTCAGGCTCTGCCCAGTGATGTCATACGGTTAAACAAGTGGGACCTCTATGACATGGGACAATATAAAGAGACACATGAGCGACAACCACGGGGGAGCTTTATGTTATCATATGACCACATTTCTAGAAAATTAAACACCATTAACCACAATCCTTGATAGTGAATATCTACAAATTGGAAAGTTTTGATATCAACAGAACCACCTTTTATTAACAATTGTGTCCTGGAACACAATGTAACAGCTGGCATCCATCTGGGTGTTAGTACAATCTGTTATTTACAGCACTACAAAAAAGGCAAACCAGTGATAGAGAGTCCCAAATAAAAAAACGATGTATTATTATTTTTCTTATTATTATTATCCTCTGAGAAAAGTAGATCAGAGATCATTGAAGCTCTTAAGTTGTATTTGTATTTGCTAACAAGTTTGTTGAGTCCCATACTGAGACAGACGCATACTTTATGACTGGAGTAATGAAGAGAAGTTAAAGAAGCGATGTGCAATGACGTCAACGCAGTACTCACGTTACTGCTTAGCATGATTTTCCTATAACAGTTGCATACAAGGAATATTTGCATCGTATGACATCACCCTGGCTTACAAACAGCCAGTGCTCACCATTGCTGTTCCCAATAACACTCGGCTCAAGGCAGTCAAGTCTACGTTCGAAGAGCAGGTGAAGAGAAATAGAAATTTCCCGAGTAAATATGACAGTCCCTGTGGAAATAAAAAATACAAACATGCATATTAAACTATCATATGTAGCATGTAGGCAGACAGAGAACTCAAATGAACAGACCATATTGACAGGCAAGGGGGGTCGGGAGGTGGACATTGTACTGCAGAAGTAGCAATTCATCTTTTGCAACGTTAATACCAGAGACGAGTCTCTAAGCACTGGACTGGGATTCGAACCTGGGTTGCTCTGCGTTGTCTTGCTCCCAAGACAAAAGTGTTGCCCCTGAGCTATTCCCCTGAACCATTCACTTTTATGTTTTACATAAAACCTCCTAGTACAAATGGACTAATATCACATCACTGATATACGACATACGGACAATCCCAAATGTTTACTTAACACTGTGGTAGCCTGTCGCTTGGGCGCCCGGCATAAGAAAATGTTTTGCATGGGACCTGTGGGTGAGGGGCGCAGAATGTTCTGTCCTGACTCCCAAAAAGGAGGTATATAAACAGCCTAAGTGCAAAAACACAACCACATACTCCAAGGGCTAACAGTTTACAAAAAGTATAAGCAGCACAGCTGAAAGCACTGGGTGTACACTTAGTATAGACTGTGGTGCTCGTAACATTAATGGTATACGCTTTCTCCAATTTGCATTTCCTATTAGCTCATGTGGCGGTTCTATGTAATAATGATCTGTGAGAAACAGCCTGGACTGAAAATGCCGCAGTGAAAGAGAAGAGGTATAAAAACGAATCTCACATTGAAAGTAATGCAAACAGTAAGTATGAATATAGGTTTACAGACCTGCAGCGAGGGCCGTACTGGGCGTTATGGGCCTGACAACCTAGTTAATCGCCCGAGCGAAGCAAGGGCCTTTATTGAGGTCTGAGGGACCATAACGCCCGGTACGGCCCTCGCTGCATGTCTATAAAGCTATTAGAACAACCTCAGAGTTAATTAAATTATAATAAATGAGACATGTTTAATTGAAGTACAAAATGGTAAATAAATGTTGCAGACATATATTTACCATTTTGCAATTTTTTGTACTTCAATTAAACATGTCTATTTTTTTTTTATAGGGTGGTGGAAGGTGATTGAGTGGGAGGAGTATGCTCTTAAAGTGGAATCAGGTGTGTGTTTGCCTGCCCCCTGTTCTAATTAAGGATATTTCAGGTGTGTTTTATTTCCCCACTACACAAATGTAAGTTATCAATTACTACACACTAACATGCAGTTACTAAACATTTGCAAGCAGCATCTGCACATACATTCATTTAGCAGGCTACTCACCCACCTTTCTGTTCCCTTCTTCTCCATTGCCATTTCCATGCAGCATTGAACGTGCAGTAGTGCGCTCTAGATTCCTTGCCATTTCGTTTCTGGCAAAAAAAGCTTTCTTCGCGTTCCACATTACGGAAACATTTCCGCTCCTGTGTATGCCTTTCCCCTTATGGAAACGCTTTCCTTGCACCATCAAAACCGAAAGTGTTTCCTTCCGTTTCGTTTCCCTGTTTCCATGGGCGGGCTATGTGGCACACGTTGGTCTTGTAATGTGCATTTCGGACCGGAAAGTTAACTCTTTCCGTTCCGAAATTACATGCCAACACGTCCACTTTCCAGGCTCACATGCCCGCCCACAGCTCTGCGGGATCATTTAAGCCATTCCACACTAATCGCATCCCAAACTGCGGGCTGTAATCCATCTGCAGGCTATACCACTTCGTGTAGCCCACAGATTGACCAATCAGCATTGTGAAACACCCGCTAGGGAGTTCTAATACATTTTAAATGAAGAAGATTTGTATGGGAGAATTCTCATTTATGGCTAATTTCCCTCACCTAGTGAGTCCCTCAGCAGCTTTGCTGGATTTCTGGGGTTTATTATTTCCACCTGGTAAGAGTGTGAACCTTTTTCCCCACTCTTACAGTGTCTTTGCTGTGTGTATTTTCACTGTTTGTGTGATCTTGGGCTCTGGAGCCACACCACTCCATGAGCCCCACTTTGTGTGTGTGTTACACAGCACCTTCAGTGCAGTGACACAGGGCTGTCTTTGAGACTTCCCCCTGACTCCAATTTTCTGGGGCTGACTATGGTCCCCCAGAAACAGGTAAAGTTGCCATTAACTTTATATAGTCACTTTAACTGCAGACCCAGTACACCCCATCTTACATGGAGTATTGGAAAGGGTTAACTCATCCCTTTTTGTCTGTACCTCTTGGAGCCTTGTTTCGCTCCCTTAACATTAAGACTTGGCTGGTGGCAGTGGCCTCTACCCTAACTTTTCTACCGCGATTATAGTATATAAACGTGGTACTGTTTTAGGCTATTGTATTAGCCTCGAAACATAAACCAGCTTGACCAACCACATTTTATTTTGGCTCCGGTCGGGTTTAGTCACCATTTCTTTTTGTTAAAGTCCTTCTTGTGTTTTACTTTTCGCTCCAAACCAAGTTTGCCTTCTTTGTTGCCTTCGTACACTTCTTCACAAGCTTGTCAAGAATATCCCTTGAAAATGCTAATAATGCCAGTACCACAGAGATTCTTTTTCCTTGAATCAAGATTTCCCATACTTCTTTGGGTGTCCTGGTGGTCAAATCATTTAGGAATCCTTTAGGAATTTCCCCAAATGTTTCGATCTTAGTTCATTCAATACCTGGCATTGTATCATGAGGTGAGGCAAAGATTCAAATGGATCAGAACAGAGTATACATGAGTAGTTGCGCTCCCTATCAGTAATCCATCTCTCTGTTACTTCATTTGTGGGAAACAGGTTAAAACGGAGTCTCATGAATTGATGCCTAAGTGCAGTGACTGGGAACTTCTGTATGTAGTTGGGGATCGCACCTCATTTCTGCAGGCGGTGCCTATTACCCCTGATTATTTGGACGAGATGATCCGATCTTCTGTGGTGCTTCGAGTCCAGGTCGTATTGTTTTTTCTTGACGTGGCCTGGCTTCAATAACAGCACTTATTCCGAGAGAGCCAAATTCTGTAATATAGCTTTGCATATGCTTCTCCACTCAAACAAGGGCTTTTAATGACTTTATTTCAAGGCACTGTTCAATACTTCAAAACCTCCTTCCCCAGGTGGGCTCAAACATTTCCTCAAAAAGGATAGTGTTTTCCATTCTATGACTGCATGGAGTGATGTCAAACCAAGCTCTCTCCGTATAATTTCAATGGGAAGAGAGTGAGGCATATTGAGAACATTCCTCCAGAAGATGCCCTCGACTTGTTGCCATGCTGCCCCTGCTAAAATTAGTTGTGTTTCTGCGCATATGTAAGTATTGGCATTACTTTGAGCTTGTAAAACTCGATGGCTGGAGATAAAGAGAACGTACAGTACCTTTGCTTGATGATTCTAGCTTGGGTAGCCAAATTCCTTGCTTTAGATTTTAAGGTTGTAAGACCCAAGGAATCATTGATGCTGTTATTGAAGGATATTCCAAGGTACATCATTTCTGCCACTTCTGGGACTTTCTCCCCTTTTAGGTACCAAGCTCTTTTAGCGTAATGCAGCTCCCTGAATATTTTTGGGTTTATCGTTAGTGCGTTAGCATCAACATAAGTGGCCAGTGCATCTAACTGTCGTTACAGACCTATCTCTGTCTGATCTAATAACAGGAGATTGTCTGTAGAGAGGAGTCTGCCCACAGCTATTCCTGAAATCCGCGGTGGAAAGCATCTCACATTAATGAAAACCTCTTCTATGTCCAAAATGTAGAGATTAAGATTGCCGGGGCCGGTCAACAACCTTGCTTTATGCCCCTGGATATAGATATTTCACCAGCTAGAGTCCCTTTTTTATCAAGTCTAACTCTGATCGTGGTCGAAGTGTGGAGTAATTCCAGAGCCTCTCTTAGATGGATCGGGCTTCACCATTTTTGCAATTTTGACCAGAGTATTTTCCTGTCTACTGAATCAAATGCGTGTGCCAAATCTATAGAAGCGATGTAAATGTTTCTATTCTTAGTAGTTTTTACACTGCATTTGAAAAGGTTGATTAAAAATAGATTTAGGGCAGTGCCCGTACCCTTTTTAAACCCTGACTGCCAGGAATCCTTTTTTTGTACATGGTGGAAGTGTAGGCAGGGTTGAGGGAGGGCTTGTGAAAGAGGAGGTAGCTTTTACTTGCAAATTGATTCCGCGTTCAGAGAAACACACTTATGAATGAGTAAATAAAAACACATTTGTCAGTGGTCACTCCTCTTATTTCTGAAACATGCCCATTGATTGGGCGTTATATTTTCAAGGCCATTTGAATTCCTTCAGCTCTTCCAGCATACAGCCGCCACCAACTCCCCTCCCAAACAAAGCACTTCCGAAGAACCTGTCCATAAATGTAACTCCTCGGAGGGGCTTGTGAGAAAGGATACATGATCATCACTGTGTTCTTTCACCTCTGCTTCCACCCTACTGTGCCGCTCCCATCTAGTCTGATTTCATACGTCGCTATTTTCTCAACCACTATGCATTCCCTCTAAGACGCCGAATCATCAATGGAACAGCAGGTGGCAAACACTACTGTGTAGGGAGCGGGAAAGCAGCAGCTCCGTCCTTGTAGCTGAAACATGCATGTCACATTGGGTATGTCTGCCTACTATGCCAGCATAGGTAATGCCAGAGTCTTACATCCTCCTACCCCACTTTATTTCTAATTGCCCTAAATGACACTTCTCTTGGGCCCCATCCTCAGACTTGAAGTCAGACCACCTATATATAGGCTGATTTAATAATGCTTTTTACTAGCGAATGGAATGCATTTTAGAAAAATTGTGCCAGGCTGATAATGGGGGATATGGTGTGCCTTACCAGCCGGTACAGACCTTGGCAGCAGCCATTGTCGCCACAATAGAATGACATTCAGTTCTACATTATCAAGTTAGATATTCATGTTGCTGTTAGCGGAAGCAAAAGATAGGAAATTAATAATCCTACCCCCTGTGTCTTTTATAAAATTCTGATTTTGTCCCACCTTTCTTTAGAAATGCTGCGTTGTTTTAAGCAGACACCTTCTTTAAATATTAGTCAGCAAAGGGATAACTGCTCAGCCATGTTCCCAGATCTGGTATGACTGGTCTAAGATCGTTTTTCCATTTTGCTCTTACGGCTGCAATTCTATGAGTGGGTCAACACACAGTAGGAGTATTTCAGTTAATTTCAGTTAATTTATTGTAACTCATTTCAATTTGTTTTACAGATAGAAGAAGTCAAGAGTTTGGTAGCACTGGTGTCCCTGGCCATGTTTGACCAATTCTTGTGATTACACAGTACAGGCTTTCCTTATTAATGGCCCATACTCCTGGTTAGTCTCTGGCATAAAAGATATAATTGTTGGCATGTCAGGGTAGTCTCTGTTCGGTATTTGTCATAGCTACTCCCGATTCATCAAGCCTATAATGGGGAAGGTGTTTGAGGATGTGTAGAGCCCTTTCACAATAGACAGACAAGGGGAAAAGGTGTGATGCGGTGGGTCGTATGGGAGTCAGGATTTTATGATTGGGCAGCAGTACACGGACTTCAAGCAGTTGGTGAGCTGATGCCCAAAGGCTGGGGTCTGGAGGACTTATTAATGAAGTGTTGTATTTTCACTCTATTTGCAAATTGTAGAAAGTTGAGGCAAAGCATGATTTGTCGGGTGTCAGTCCCACGGTCTACTCATCGAGTGAGAAGGCTTGTTTGGCAGTTTTCTCTTTCTTATAGTTTTGGATTCCCAGGCTGGTGTCACTATTGCTTCTGAAGTTGTTTGCTGGAAACGGATAGCGTGTCTGAAAATAAGATGGTGTCAAACTAAGTGGGGCCAAGCAGAGACTGTGAGACGAAATAATATCGAGATAAGTAATGCTTTACTGTACAAGAAAGGAGTTAACATTTCCGTTGTGTGCCGATTGAGGCTGTGGTCATTTTAGTCCCCAGCCAAGGGCAGTCTTCCCTGGATACTGAGGTATGACTTCTGTTACTCTTCTCCCTTTCCTGATTTGTTCTTGCTGACGACTCTCACAGACTTGCCTTTTTCTCACTCTTTCACAATTGGGCTCAACCTCTGGGCCTCCTGTTAGTCTTAAGTACCGAGGGAGGCTCAGGTTGAGACATATTTGGTTCTGGATTGCTAAGGAAGTCCTCTTTTGTGTCTTTGGTGGGCTTGCAAATCCCACCAGATCTGTAGTATTTCTCCTATCTAACCTAATTCTCTCTTGTTGTCTCAGTCTTCGGCATTGAGTGCAAGTGTTCTTTAGTGTCGTTGTTGGGCTTGCCAATTTCACCACATCTGTATTATGGTTCCAGGATAGCCCGCTTTGGATCTTATCTACTCTCTTTTCAAGTATCTGTAGGCTTCAACACCATCAGCCTTTGGCCCCAGGACCACCAAGCACTTAACGATCCCAGTCCTGGTATTTAGGTTCCTCTCCAACTTGGATCCCGCTAGTTTCCCCTTCTAGCTGTTGGCCCTTATGGCTTGTCTAATGCTGGAAGGCCTCTTAGAACCTTATTTTATACCACCTCTCTGTTCCCTCCTCCTGCTGATATCGCTCTGTTTCTTTCATTTTCCCAACTCTACACCTCATTTCTGCTTTTCCTCATTTCTGCTCCTACTCTCGCCCTTCTGTGACAACTTCTTTTCTGTGGTTTTCTTCTCTTAGTCCTTCTTCCGACTCTTCTCCTCATGCTTTCTTTTACACTTCCCCATCTTTCCTCTTTCCTTCTGATCTTTCCCTACTAAGACTCCTTTTTCTTTCTCTTCTTCAGGTTTCCTGCTCTCCTTCGCAAGCCAACCTCTTGCTCTCCTTCTGATCTTTACCTCCTAACAAGCCTTCTATTCTCTATGTTTTTCTCCTTCTTACAACCTCCTGCTCGTCTTCATTCTTCTTCCTCTATTCAACACACTCTGTCCGTCTGTCTCCAAACTCCCACACCCACTCAAACCATGGCCCCTTTTTACACTATAGAGGATGGTAATGTGTTCACCTAGGGCACATGTTTGGACTTATCCGGCAAATTCCATTATTGTTCTACAGTGTTCTGTCTTGCCCTACCCATGGTGCAGATAATGAATTTATGAGAGTCAACGAACAGCCAGCAGCTCTGTGGGCCAAATACCTGCTGGTTCTGGCATTAGCAGTGCAAGGTGCCTCAACTGGGACCATGTATTTGTGCAGGCTGTGAGCGTGCACAAGGCATTTCTCCTACTCACTGCCTCAGACTTGCAGACTGCATTTGGGATCTGTGGTTGCCCATGCTCTGAATTCTTTTGAGTGTACTGTACTTGATCCTTTTGAGGGGCTGATTGCAACTTCAACATAGAGGAGGAAAAAAGTGGATAGCCCTGGGGTCTGTCATGTGGCATCGCTGAGACACCCTCCTCACCCGGACCATCTTTCACAATCTCAAATATGGGGATTTATCTCAGAGTGTGTCTTGGTCACTAGAGTCTTGATTAGTAGTGCTGCAGTTGTAGAACGACTTTCAAAGGCATGGGTGAGGTTTCGGGAAATACTATTATTAAGGTGTGTCCGACGAGAGCCTGTATGGTTGTGTGAAGGTTTTTTGAGGAGAGATGATATTAAGCTGTTTGTGTTTTCTTGCCATGTGATCATTGAATGATAGGTGACTGGAACCCCAGGGATTTGACAACATGTTTTATCATGTGGTGACTACTTCAGTTGCATGGATGAAGGCCATATTGAATTTGTGGCTGTAAACTGTGGTTAGTGAGAACACAAATTCTATTTTGGTGGCATTAAGATTTAAGTAGCTCTAGACGTCCGTGATTAACTAAGTAAGAGGCAAAACATGAGGCCGATGGTGCCATGAGAAGGGGTGTCCTTTAGGTATAGTTTGACATCTTTAGCATATTGGTGTATGGTGGCTTGTAGGCAATATGATTGGCCAATGGGAATCCCAATGTTCCATTATAAACAATGTATGAAATATACGCGCCCAACACCCTTTCGTCCAGGTGACTGAATTGATGCTATTTATTTATTTATTATCAGATGTGATGAGTTGATGCCAGTTTGTTATTTATTTAATCCCTGTATTAAATGCACACGCCCAACCCTCAGGGGCACAGAGGGGTGGCAAGTTACTCATGTGATAAATTGAATACGTTATACGGATTCAGTTAAATAAAAAGGTTGTTCAAGCATTGCAAATGAAATAAGGTTGTGTCTGTTTATTTAACCAGGTTCTTAGGTGCAACGGTTAGTCATCAGGGCTGACCGACCATTGGATAAGGCCAAACCCCCCTCAGTGCACCCTGCAGATATTGAGGTTTGCAATAGGCTTGTATGAGATGGCCGTCATATATACATATATATGGCCGTCATATATACGTCATATATACGTCATATAGCCACCAGGGGGCGTGTGGATGAGGTCTGCCTCCACGTGAGCTCCTCTATCCAGGTACTGAAAGCGGTCTGAGCCCCTGCTGATGGCCTCCCCACCTTTGAAAGCTGGTGAACCTGTGATCCGAAGGTACCCCCCACTGCCTAAGAAAAAACCTGACGAAAATCGGTGCTGCCATCACCGAGAAATCTATGCTTTCAGTGCGACGTCCAGCCGTTCCACGTTTGGTGCATACTTCGGCACTGAGCGGCCCAGGCAGAGGCTGCGTTACCTTCTGAAACGCCGGACCCAGCGGCTGTAGAGGAGGGGAGTCGGGTCTAACCCGAGCACCAGGGAGCCCGTTATGACTGGCGGACTCCCCGACGACATGAGAGGAGGCCGTGTTTATTGAAGCAACCCCGTTGTACGGCCAGGCGAGGTGGGGTTCGGGCCCTAGACACACGGGACCGTGCGCTGCGTGCCGCCCCCCCAACGGCGACCACGTTCCTTGCACTTGGACCACTGGGACCCCCTTGCGGACCCTTACAGCGTTGAACTCACGCCCAGCCCTGGGTCTAGAGGGAGGACATCTCACTGCTGCAGCCACGACACAGACACTCAGCGCTCTCTGTGCCGGCCCCGAATTTCACGCTGCAGGCAGCGGAGGAGCTGATCGTCACCGCAGCTTCGCGTGAGATGTAGCACTGTGCCTTTCTCCGTGGGGTACGCACACAGAGCTTTACACATCTCTAAAGACCTTCGTGCTGGAACATGTAGAGCGCGACTGCTTTCCCCTGCCTAACACACCACGCTCCCCCAATATACATGGCACGGGAGGGCAGCAGTGGACGGCCTCCTCTTCCATTGTGAGGGCAGCGAAGATACGTCCCAAGGGGGACAACAAACTACACTGACGCGGCGACTAATCAAACATGATTAGCTACGGTGGGGACTGAAGTTCCCCAGCTGCACCCACGCCTGGATAAAAGAGAGCTCCCTCGCTTGTCTGGGCCCTGAAATTGCATAAGAATCAACATCAAAGCTCTCCCTCTTCTGATTACGCTCTTGAAAGTACACTGAACTCACTCCCCTTCCTTTAAATATGACCCAGAGGAAGTACTGGACCTAAGGGTAGGAACTGGCCTGAATTTCTAGATAGGCCCCACGGGAGCACAGCACTGAAGAAGGGTGAGAGCGGGTATGAGTACGAACCCTCGGAGGGCTGAATTTCTTAGTACATGGTGTTAAACTGTAGAGGTAGGACCCCCAATTCCTGGAATCACTCTGGGGTCAGGCGAACCTTGCGTGCCTTGATTGAGGCGAAGGAGATTAGGCGAAGGAGACACAGATAACCTAGAAACGAGGCCTCCCCTGCAACACATAGCTTAGGAGGCCTCAGCAGAGCCACAGGAGAGACAGTGGCCCACAGAGCACCTCACAGCACCAGCAGGCTCCATAAGCGCCATGTAGGGGCAAACACCACGGGTGGCTGGGGGCACCCGGACCAACCTGCAAGACTGTTGAAGGAGTTGGAAGAGCCCTCAGACGCAGACGCTGGAAAACCAAGTAAGCCTGAGGGGAGAGGGACAGAGTGGCCTGCTGTGGATCGGGAGTCACCCCAGCGCGGATCACACACAGGGCGGCAGCATACGGGGTGGTGGAGGGAGCTAAGACTGATCCACTGAACCCACTCTGGGAACTAGAGACACAGAGGCAGGGAGGCGTAAACAGAGCCAACACCGAATAGGCACTGACTTGTGTGCCATAGCCCCAGCACACACAGGCACAGTTAAGCGCACAGGCCTTGGGAACCTACTGAAAATGCAGCGACCCCATCACATCCATTTTAAAGTCCAACGGGAGTGTGCAGAGACCTAGAAAGAGCAAACGCACTGATTAGGACACCATCCCGCGAAAGATTTTGCTACCAGCACCACCTCAGGAGGTAGCACTCCGAACATTCTAAATGACCCACGAGCAACTCCCCACAGTGGGATACACTGGGAGCACCGCAGCCGTGGGGTGAAAGCTAACGGAGCCAACACCTAACAGGCACTGACTTGTGTGCCATAGCGCCAGCACACACAGGCACAGTTAAGCGCACAGGCCTTGGGACCCTACTGAAAATGAAGCGACCCCATCACATCCATTTTAAAGTCCAACAGGAGCGTGCAGAGACCCAGAAAGAGCTAACGTGCTGCTTAGGACACCATTATGGTCCCAAACCTGCCCACTGGTATACTCATCCCACCATGCTCACAAAGCATTCCTCCAAAGTCATTCCTCCCCACACTCATTATCAGACTGCCATACCATGCCCCCACTAAGATCTCCCCACCTCAGCCCCCAAACACAGCCGTACCGCTGTCTACACAAACAGCCCAGGCCCACTCTATCCCTCCTGCCGTTGACCTAAGGAACCAAAGACTTGGATCCCGCTCCCACAAGATCTCCACCATAATGGAAAAATGCCTGCATACTACCCCGCCAGGGTTCCCCCACACCACCTCCTCCACATCCAGCACTCCTAAACCTACCGCTATACCTGTCACTATTACAACCAAACCCAAATCTAGCCACATTCCAACCCCACAACTTCAATTCGCTCTCATCAACGCTAGATCTATGCAAGCCCACGCCACAGAACTTCATGACCTCATCACTGATCTAGAGCTTGATGCCTTAGCCATCACAGAAACTTGGCTTCATGAAGCCTTCGGACCCACCATCTGCCAATCCCTACCACCGGGATACACCATCCTCTGCCAGGATAGACCTACCAACAAAGGAGGGGGGTAGCCCTTATTGTTAAAGAATCATTCAAAGCTAGACAAATCAAGTCCACCACCTCAGACCACTTTGATGCACTCTCTGTAAAAATCTCCCTCTCCCCTAACGACACCATCACATTACACCTAGTCTACCGTCCTCCTGGCCCGCTGCTGGACTTCCAAGCTATTCTCCTACACCTGATTGGGAGATCTCAACCTTGGCTGCCAGGATGCTAAAGATAAAAAAGGCAAAGCCTTCGCCAAATCTCTCCTTAACCTGGGTGTCATCCAAAAATGTTGACAGCCCAACCCACATCAAAGGTCACATACTAGACTGGCTAGCGGATCACAACTGTAGTGCGGACATCAGCTCCAACACCCCTCCCCCCTGGACTGACCACCACCTTCTACACTTCCTCATACCGGCCAAAATACCTATGCAACAAAACCCAATGTCTGCCACCTTAGCTAGATAAAAAAAATGCTCACCAAAGATAGAATCCTCCCCCTTCTTGAAGCATCAGCCCTTAAACGACCTCTACCCAATAATCCAACAGGACTGGTTAATCTCTACAACTCAGTCATCAAAGAGGTAGTCGATATCATCGCCCCTCTAGAAAGTAAAAGAGCCAAAAAAAAAAAACACTCCAACTCTTGGTACAATCAAGCCCTACTTGACTTAAAAGCTCTAAAAAGAAAAACCTTGAAGAGCTGGCAATCCAGCCCCTTCACCCTCGCAAGAGAGTCATATCTATCAATCGCTAAACAGTATAAAAATGCCATCGCCACAGCTAAAGCCCTGCCTACAACGCCAGAATTAACAATGCAAAATCAAAATCCATTTTCAATTAACTAACTATTCCCCCATGTCTACGCATCAGACCGTAAAGGATGAAAAATGGTGTAACAACATCCAACACGCTATGTTAGACAAGATCAACCTACTCCAACAGAAAATTAAAACCAACCTTAACAGCCTACCCCAAGCCTTACCCCCAACACAGACCGGCACCAAGCCTCAAACCCCTGCCGCAGACTCAAATCACCCCACACCCTTTACCTTCAGAGAAGTAACCATCCCTGAAGTCATATGAATCGTAAAGAACCTTAAACCCTCGTTATGCAAAGGCGATATTTGCCCTGCTAACATCATCAAGGACTGTGCTGCATCCTTAGCACCTTTCTTTACAGCCTTTATTAATGCTTCACTTACCTTGTGCACCGTACCCTCTTTCCTTAATGAAGTGTGGGTTCGTCCACTGCTAAAAAAGCCCACACTTGACCCAGACTCCCCCAACAATTACAGACCGATCACCACTGTGCCATTCCTTCTGAAAATTCTTGATAAAGCGGCTTACCTACAGATACAAGCATATCTGGAATGGCACAACATCCTGGGCAAGAGGCAATCTGGTTTTCGCCCACGGCACAGCACAGAATCAGCCTTGCTAGATTTAAAAAATCAGCACCTAGAAAACATGGACAATGGTAAAGCTGCACTTCTCCTGCTCGTAGACCTATCAGCAGCGTTCAACTTGGTCGATCACAAAAAGCTAGGAAACCACCTCATTAACTCTGCCCACTTCTCCCACGAAGCCACCACATAGATAATTTCCTTCCTAGAGGGCCGTGCCATGAGGGTCTTCTCAGACCAGGCATCAGCCGCTCCCTCTCCCATCAGCTGTGTAGTGCCTCAAGGATCATGCACCTCGCCAACCCTCTACAACCTCTTCACCCTGCCATTATTTAATGACTTGGAATGTCTCGGCATAACGTTCACCAATTATGCCGATGACACACAAATCCTCCTCCCTCTATCTGGTGACTACGAGAAAGACCTCAGAACACTACAACAGACCTATGCAATCATCCAGACTTGGATGGCGGCAAACGGCCTATGCCTTAACGGGGATAAAACGGAACTCCTAATTGTAGGCCCCAAGGAAACCTTAAAAAAACTTGACACCAAATACAGCAATTTCAGCATCGAAAACACTGTCATCCCAGTCTCGACTGAAGTAAAAACACTCTGTGTCTTTCTTGACTCCACCCTCTCCATGAATAGACAAGTTAGCTACATCTCCTCATCAGTAGCTCACACCACTAAAATCATCAATGCGGTAAAACCCTACCTCTCCGCCAAGAACTGTCTCAACATTACCAGAGCCACCATAGGAGCCAAACTGGACTACTGCAATGTCCTCCTACTAGGTACGTCTGCCAAGAACATAAACAGGTTACAAATTGTGCAAAATAATGCTTTCAAAGCTGCTCTCAGTATCCCCAGGAGAGAGCATATCTCCCAGGCCAGACAAGATGCCCACTGGCTCCCTATCAAAGAACGCATATTGTTCAAGGCGCTCACAATCACACACAGATGTCTCTCCCAATCGGTGCCCCGGTACCTAACGGATCGAATACACCCTGCACAATCACTCAAACCCAAGCGAGAACTCTACTCTGACCAACTCGCAGTCCCTGTCTTTAACAGAGCCAAAGCCGGCGGTACCAGCTTTGAAGTATTGGCACCAAAATCTTGGAACTTACTACCTCCCAAACTCAGGAAAGAAACATCACTCCTAGCCTTTAGAAAGGCTCTGAAAACCATACTATTCTAATAACTGTTTGTTCCACTGTAACCAAGGAACTTGACTATTGACTAATGTGTATGAGCCTGTACTGAGAACTGTACACTGTTTTTGCCTGCACCCAAGTGAATATACTGTAACAGCGCCACGATGCCCTAGGGCAGCTGCGCACTTTATAAATGGAAATAAATAAAGATGGTTCACAATTTAACCCCCTGGGTTTCATTGGCACATGTGTGCAATAAGGTGTAAGTATCCCGGCTCAGGTCCCCTACAGGTTGCTGCTCACTCCTTCATACAGAATCAAAGGGACAAACACCTTACAAATAGAAGGCACGCAACAATGTCTACTGCACCTGCAATCCAATCGTCAAACCCTATCCCCAGGTCCGAAACAGTACAATGCCTGTTCGGGGTGGGAGGTGTCATCACTCACTTGAATCTGCAACAGTCCTGCACTAAACAAGGAGAGGGAGGGATTTATGGGGGAGTAAGAGTCTAGGATAAAATGTCAGCCACAAACACGTCGGTTTTTGAAGTTTTGCTTTATAAATGCTTTTTGTCCAAGGCCGAAAGCCCTTCACTGCGATAGGACTATGGTCTAGCAGTAGCTGGGATTCCACTGCATGCATTCACGAGAGACGGATTGGTACAATTGTGGTGCTAGTTTGACTATCATTTTTCATATACCCCAATGTCAAACTACATCGGTTAAAAAAATAAGCGTTTGAATCAACATTACTATGTTGTTTCGGTTATGCTAGTAAGTTAGTACTTGGTTCACTCAGACTGTCATCCCTCAGAAGTTTATACATTTTGTACCACTAACATTGGGTGATAATATAGGGTGACCAGACGTCTGGGTTTTCCCGGGACATCACCCTCCGGACATCACCCTCCGTCCCGGGGTCCCAGGAGTTTGGTTTGCATGTTTGGGGGGCTACAGTAATCTAAACTGTAATTATTTTTCACAACACTTTCAGAATTTTGAAGTGGAGGTTTGGCTCGACCCCCCAACCTCTCAGGTACAAGTCCGAACACTTACTGACTGTGCTACAGAGACTGGCTTGGAAATTATTGTACAGCAAGCCATGTAATATCAATGAGAGCAAACGCTCGTTTTGAATTAACATGCCCCGATTCACAGACAAAACTGCACAAATGAGATTATATACAGTTTATAGATAGGAGCAGTGCTGGAAATATGGTTGGGGAGGTGGTTGTGGGGGCGTGTTGTCGACGGACGGTAATTGGTGGGCTGCGATGGGGTAGTCCCTCTTTTATGTTGTTGGCCGTCCGGGTTTTTTGTTTTGAAAATCTGGTCACCCTATGATAATAACCCCTATTAGCACCCGAGGCAGGGGCAGCAGCCAAACAGGTTGCTTGAATCACAGTCTGAAACTGCTAATCTCAGCCCACGGTCCATGGAACCTGGAGGCTTCTTCGCTCGGGCCTTTAACTCTGGCCACGCGCCGATAAGACCCGATCTGGCCCACCGGATCGGGTTTTAATGCTATATTCTAACAGCATTAAGAAGTGGGAGTCATCTCTCACGATGCGCTATACA
Organism: Ambystoma mexicanum; assembly: GCF_040938575.1. Classification (NCBI taxonomy): domain Eukaryota; kingdom Metazoa; phylum Chordata; class Amphibia; order Caudata; family Ambystomatidae; genus Ambystoma; species Ambystoma mexicanum. The sequence continues at coordinate 741,672,945 of NC_090927.1, read as the reverse complement.
CAGCTGCCAAATTTCCCTGTTCCATGTGGAATCTTAAAGCCAGTCCTGGATTTTTTTCCTGCGCTGCATGCTAGGACTTGTAGGTGCACCCTTGCAATGGAAAAAACAAAACGACAAGTTCCAGCATGCAATTGGAAGCAAAAACCGGAACTGGCTGCAGGTGTCACGCATGGACCTGGGAAAGTTGGCATGGAAAGCTATATAAAACGCGCAATATTATTGCAATATTTACTCTCCTGAGGGCATCAGACCTTTTTGGCAGACAAGGAGTGTCATTGATGCTGGAACAGTTCGATAAAGAATGGAGAATGGAGATTTGCTGAAAAATCTAAAATTGCATGCTCGTAAATAAACCGAACATTTCGTGAAAAGACGACCTTTTAAAGCCGATGTCTGATCCTGTCACTGCTCGGGGCGGGGGCGGGGCGTGAAAGAAGGCTGTTAGAACAGGGCAAGCATCTGCCTTCGAGTTTATTTAGAGTTTTCCATGGCGCTCACAGTTTTGTGTTAACGCCCCGAGCCTGTAGACTGTGCTAAATCTAATAGTGCTAATGGGGGATGACAGTCGGGGGCCTAATAGGATCAGTCTATTTTTATCTCAGCGCCACAGTCTGGTGGAAATAACGAGCTGAGGTGCCCACTGACCGGAGCTGGAACAGGCACGAGGCACAGTGCGCACTACCGCGTTAAGCGTCCTACATACGGCTCTCAAATGGGGGCTATGGTTCTCGATAAGAAACGGGGCAGTTGTACACTACACGAGCGTACGTATACATAACGGTACACAAAAAGATACTCCCACTACACGCGGGAATGTGTCGTGCATATGGTGTATTAACAAGCATGCGTGACTGATGACAAACTCCCACGTTGGCACATGGCCAGGATTGCTTGGCTGCAGCACCTTGCATTGCAACGCAAAACAGAAGACTGCTGCACTAGATGCAGATCCTCTCCAGCATGGCCACTCAGCGTGAGAAATTGAGCATGTTCTCTCCTTAGTTTGTATTTTGCTCGATTTCTGGTGCTCCCAGACAGCCAAATTATTCAACTGTGGGATTACCTTAAAAATAAATATTGTATTACATTAAAAACAGACTTGGAATCTAAGTGAGCCAGAAACACCCAAGACTGTCTTTATACCAGTGAAAGCAACTGGGGCCTGTGTGCAATGGCTGCTGTACACACTTAGGGGATTATATGGAAAACAGTGGACATTAGTCATTATTTGCTATATTGGGACAAAACCATTTCTGTTTTATATGAAAGAAATGAAAGTAAATATGTTCTGCCCCGCGTAAAGATGGCCGTAGTAAGAGAGACGAGGCAATGTGGGCACATTGCCGGAAGTGAGGATGGACGCATCGAGCACATTTAGAAAATGGGTCAATAGGACATGTCTGGCAAATCCACTTAGAAGCCCTCATCCATATGCGTCACCATTAAACTTAAAGATGTTAGTGGCTGTCAACGGCAATGAGAATGATTCTGAGAATTTAGGGACTGTGATTGCATCTCAATGGCCTCCACTAGCGCCATCACTGGAAAGCATAGCTGGTGCACCTGAAGTGTAAAACAGCGTTCAAGTGTAGAGCTACGGCCGCAAAAGCATCAAAGGGTTTGATTTAATGGAACAAGCCCGCTGCCGTGGCATCAAAATGAAGATCACCACGCACTTCAGACACAAGATGTTAGAAAAGACAGACAACAACATTGGGTACACGAATACACGAGACAACGTGAAGGACCCCGAGGCAAAGGACGGCCCCAAGATCTGTCTGCAGGTGTCCGCAGGGGACGCCAAGGAAGCCAGCAGCTAACAGCCACCAACAAAAACCGTGAGTGTGGCATCGGTGGGGAGTAGAGCAATCACTCTACTCCAGAAAACCCCTGCCACTCTATCTCACCTCCCTTATTAGCATATCCACACTTAGATAGAATTGTGAGTATTAGCATGTCCACACATAGATAGAATTGTGAGTATTAGCATGCCCACACTTAGATAGAATCGTGAATATTAGCATGTCCACACTTAGAATTGTGAATGTTGACATGTCCACACTTAGATAGAATTGTGAGTATTAGCATGTCCACACTTAGATAGAATTGTGAGTATTAGCATGTCCACACATAGATAGAATTGTGAGTATTAGCATGCCCACACTTAGATAGAATCGTGAATATTAGCATGTCCACACTTAGATAGAATTGTGAATATTAGCATGTCCACACTTAGGTAGAACTGTGAATATTAGCATGCCCACACTTAGAATTGTGAATGTTGGCATGTCCACACCTAGATATAATTGTGAACATTGGCCTGCGTCACATCTAGATAGAGCTGTGAATATTAGCATGTCCACACTTAGATAGAATTTTGAATATTAGCATGTCCACACTTAGGTAGAACTGTGAACATTAGCATGCCCACACCTAGATAGAATTCTGAACAGTGGCCTGCGCCGCTTCTAGACAGGATTGTGAAGGCCAGCAAGTGCCACGCTTAGACAATACTGTGAATGTTAGCATGCTAAAGGTCAGGTAACCCACTAACCAATATAACCTCAAACTCTGCATACTTATCTCACTCAAAAACTCACACAACCATCTCTCGCACCGCAAGCCGCACGCACTTCACAACACTGCAACAACACATAAACCGGAGCAACAGCACACGCGGACTGACACCGATCCAATACCCGCACCAAAGCTCAGCATCCGGTGTATACCGAGTTGAAGCTGCCAACAGAACACCACTCCGCTCACTAGCCTACTCCCTCTTTACCTTACTAACCCACCCCCCCCTTATCGTTTACAGATCCGCCAGAGCGCCTGGGGACCAATTCCGTTGGTGACGGTGCGCGGTACAAATACATTTAACATTTAACAATGAAAACAGTGCACAAATACATGTATGGCCTTGCATTCACATATATGCAGGGCTTTAAGTGGGCCTGGGCAAGTCAGGGCAGAGAAAAGTGTTTCTGAGGAGGGACAGCGCCGGGGCTCCCTAAAGTCCTTCTGGCCTCTAGAAGTCAAGGCCTCTTTTCCCAAAGCCTGCCTCTCTCGTGCATACGCCAGAGCTCCAGGCTTTAGAAGAAAAGCACTTGCCCTCTTGCGACCTTGCCAGCTCTTCCTAGATTATGGTGCCAACCGCCTCCAGGCATCCCTGAAATGCAGGTATCATCACCCTCGCATCCTGGGTGACAGGGTGATGGGCGCTACAAAGGGAGGCCTGGCAGGGGTCGGTACCAGAATTAAGGTGCTGCCTGCCACCCTTTAGGCCACGCCCTCTATAAGAGCCCCCCGCCCCCGATTTCGCATACCAGTTAAAGCACTGCACATATATGTAAGGATAGGCATATTAATGGCGCCTGTGATATAACACACCATGTATTGGTCCAACCAACATACAAGTAATCAATGATATAAGCAGTGATGCCTTGTTTGTGCTATTACTTTTAATACCAATGCGCAACCAGGTGTTGCATGCTCAGAGGCGAATGCATAAGTGCAGAGAATAAAATGCACTATTCCAAGGTGCACCCCTATTGGGTCACTTGAGAATGAATGATCTAAACTGGCCGATACATTCTGAGCCTATAGCAGACATGCGTCCCAGAAAAGCGTTAGTGATATGGACATTGTGTCGAGCCACAGGTACACGTACACATCTCCAGGAAAGAAGGCTTCAGACCTACCTTGGTGGTTTCTGTTTTGCCAACTCCATGATCCCCCAGGAGCGCCACGCCGTTCACTTGCTGTATCGCCTTTGAAATAGAGACAACATGTCATCCATTACTTTATGGTACACGTAGCCTCACGTACTTCCAAAAGAGGACGCACTTATGACTCCAGTAACATAACTTTAGTTTATATCAACAGGTCCATTTATGTTACTAGAGATTTATGTGTATGTATGATATATATATATATATATATATATATATATATATATATATATATATATATATATATTAAATTGGATACTTAACTGTTCTAAGACGGAGGTGAACATGTAAGGAACCGGAAGTCATCACGTGTCCCCAACGTCAGTGGTGGGGTCTAATAAACTTCCCCCATAAAGGATTTTTTTTGATGTCGGATTTTACTACAAACAGAGGCCTCATCTCTTTGAGGATTCTAGGGAATGGTGTAAGTAACATCAGGACAATCCACGGTTTGCTCCCCAGTGGCCAGGTTCCATTACCTCCTACCCCATCGTATGCATCACCCCCCTCCCGCCCCCCCCCGCGAAAAAATGTTTTCCTTTTCACTATTGTTTTTTAACGGGAGCTCGTCCCCTAAACTGGGTATACAACAGAGTCGTCGGCAGGGGGAGACCTTGAGGGAGCGTGGGGGGGGGGCGAGGGGGGTCTGGGAGGGCTCTAGCACTGGGTCTTTTAGTTGGAGCCCCAGATAGAAGCTCAAGGGCTACAACAAGCGCTGGAGCAAGGTTCATGTGCAACACCCCCCAACCACCCACCCACCAGCAGGTCATAGGTAAATAATGTTATGCTAATTGGATAGGTCTAATACCCTCTTACCTGCTAGGTTTTTGAAGTATTATATTCCCTGACCGTTTGGGCCAGAGGATGCCTCTGCATTCCAGAAATTATTGTCATTCCTAAAGCATGTCACAGGATTCTGCTTATCATCCCACAAGGCTGAAATGTGTTTCTCCAGCATGCTCCAGTGCAGTACCCCTGGTTTCTCTGGGCATACCGGAATAAGGGTGCAACTGGGCAAAACCTTATCTCCCACATCTCGCGCACGTCCCTTAGCTAGCCCCTGCGGGGATACCTGTTAGAAATATGAAGCTGGGGCCTCCAGTGGTTTTCGTTTCCTAGGGGAAGATACTGAACAACCAAGTTCTCTTGAGCTAATCACTTATAAATAACATAAAACTGCTTAACATGCTGGTCATATTCCTCCTATTCAATGATTGTGTTTGCAAGCAACTAAATTAGACCGTAATGGGGAGTACATTTCCGCCTCTCTATGTCAACCTCAGAATGGGAACATGTGGGGACTAAGCCAAACAAGAGATTCACTGAAAAAGTGACACTTTACAGGGTCTGATATATTGATGATGTAGACATCATATGGGAAAACACCAAGACAGTCTACACTTCATGCTAACTTCAGCAAATCTGAGATTTAATTTCTTGACGTCAATCTTTCTGTAGATGAAGACTGCCTGCATGGCACACTACACAGGAAGGAGAATAGTTCCAACTCCCCATTACATGCCAGTTCCATCCATCCTCAAAAACATTTAATCCAGCATTCCATATGGCGAATGAATCTGTATCAAGAGAATAAACGAAAGGAGACAGACATCAACAAAGAATGCAACATTGCAACCAGCGTTTCCAGCAGAGGAAGTACTGTATCCTCGAAAAGTTATCATTGAGGCAGTCAGAAAAACTGAAGATCCTAAAAGATCAGTGCTCCTAGTGACCACAACTCAAAAAGAAATCAGCTACCTGCCCACCAACCGAGAACACCACACACTATCAGCTGTTGAAGAATAGAATCAAAAACCTTCAACTAGATCTTACATAAGCAATGGAACCTTTTTAGAGCAGAGTGTGGACCACGCTTGAACTTCATGTTTCTGTCAGACAGGAAAGAAACAAACACTGAACTCTCTTCTGGTGCCCCGGACATTTGGGAAGAAAATCAGAGCAAAGAACACTATTTGGTTACCCAATCGCAACCCTGGATTCAAATGATGGACAAATGGGAGGTAGTTACAAAAGGACTCAACAAGTGTACACAGATCCCCAAACTACAATAAAACACAAGGTAATGTTCAAAGTCAATTGTTAAACTACAATTGACATCCAAGTACTCATTTGTGCTTGAAAACTCTGGTATACTGGCAATAACAACTATATACAAGGATCACAAGCATCCTGAAGCATATGAAGGTGATGACCGACAATGACTTGAGTTAGCCCAATGCAAAAACCTTTCCGCCTAAAATGCATTGGCAACCTGGAGAGCTTCCAATGTTTTGATCTAGTTGACATACCATAGACCTATAGAGGTGGATCTTGTGAGAAGACTTTGAGAAAAAAAGTGAGTGGACTTATTGCATCTTTGAACACCAAAACTCTATTCGTTTACAACCAGGATGAGGAGTTCTATGTATTTAGGATCGTGATTCGTTTGCCCATCATAGCACCACAGGGCTTGAATAAGACATTTTCTTCTCTCTTTTTTTCTGTTTTATCCCTGTGCTCAGTTGGACAGGGTTTTTGGAAGCCAGTCTGTCCCGTTTTCACACTCCTAGGGTCGTGCTTATAGAGCCCCACCCTCCCCTGGTTACCCTGGGGAGAGCTGAGAACTATATCACAGTTTTAGGATAGCCTGCTCATTGCAAATCTCTGTTTGGATCTGAGCCCACTGTTCGTCCCAGAACTTTGTGTCCTGGCTGGAAGCCATCAATTTCCTGCCAAGCTCTTCTGTCCTGGCCGCTATCCAATCAGCTCCACAGAAATGCTCTAGAATAACCCTTTCTCATTCCTCGTGTTAAAATCAAGGCGCACTAGAGTTACCTTTGTACGGCAGCGCCCGTCATTAACCTTTGTACAGACACGTATAGGAAATGTCGATTGTCCATATATGGTTCTAACCATTTATGGCTATCCGGATGCTTAAGATGTCATTTTAAGTAGCCAGCCTAAACGCCGGAACTTCTGCCCATATTAATTATCATGAATCCGACATTTTGTGTCTGGAATCGGATTTCCATATTTGGAACGGCTTAATAGCAGATAGCCAAGCAGTGCGAAGCTGAACTTACATACGCTTTCTTGACAGCACTTTTCTCAAATTACTGTCGCTTACATGTTTCAAGGCATGATAAAGCATAACAATCATAATACTGTTAATATTGCTTTAGGAGTGCATGTTTCTTAATATTGCTAACGCTGGTTTAAAAGTGCTGAAACGCTTCAGAATACTTGACAAGTCTCTCATGTTGCATTCCACTGGGATTGGATTGGAGGTCACTATATTGTTTTTCTCTTTCAACCCCAACTCGTTCTTTTGCCTTCCTCTTTTGTTTGCACCTCTCTTTCTGCCTTCTTTCCTCCATCTGCCTCTCCTATACTTTGCTCTTTTTCTTCATCCTCTTCTTTAAACTGCTTCCCCACACCCAAAATAACAAACCTCATATGGTTTGGGCAACATTAACTTTTATTGTTTTTCCATTCGATGGTGGCTTAGATGGATCTGCTGTTTTAACTTTTATGTGAGAGAACCTTGATTGGCAAGTGTTTAATCCAACATTGATATTGTAGCTTTAATTGACACATGTAAACCAACCTACCAATCATGGTACCTTTATGTAGCAAACATACATACATATGTTGCATTTATGAGCACCGCTAAGACATTATTGCGGCCACCAACACAAGGCAACTAAGAGTGCACACATTGATTGGTGCATGTCTGAACTGTTTTTTTCATGTCTTTCTTTCAAACGATTTCCTTTTACACCGTCAGGATACCTATATAGGATGCACAAAATAATGGACATGGGAGGCATTGTTCAAGTCCTTTATTATTACAAATGGGTTACCAAAACAGAATCAAATGAACCAAAAGTCAAATTATTCACATTGGGTGTAATATCGTCTCCCCTCCTCAGTGGTGTTCTGCGTTTCCCAGAGGTTCTTAAACCCTTTTTTCTAACTTTGTTTCTCAATGATGCAATTGTACCGTCTCTTGCATCAGCTGTTGAGACAGTCACGGTATCTCTGTGAGGGTGACCACTTACTCCCTTTCTGATATTACTACCTCCATCTCTGCTTCTGATACAACCCCTCCTCCGTTGTTACATTCAGAATCACCCGGATGGTATTACCACATCCTGTTCCTCCTTTACCACACCGACTCTGATGTTACAACTGCAACCTTGTCTCTCCTTTTCGCATCCAGCACTCCCTAGTCACTCTTCCTATCATATGCCAAGTCCATCTCACTACTCGTCACACCCTTTTCCAACAATCCACACTGTCTGAATGGGGTTGGCTCTATTTATAGTTTGCTGCCCTCCCCCCGCTCCCCACCCCCGGGTGGATCACCTGGAATGGGTCTGTACCTGCAGTTGGTAATTAATGAAGGATTTTGATTGGCTTTCCTCTCTGTGGGTGCTTGTGAATGCATTGTGTTGAAGGGGCTGGGCAAGTCTACATTTGGCCTGTCCGTCATTTTGGATTTGACTCATTCTCCTCTGACCATCCTATGGGCTGTCCGTGCTCCTCAGTGTTTCCAGCTTGTATTTTACTAGGGAAGAACACATGGGTTAAGGTTAGGCAACACTTTGCTGGACTGGTCATGCAGGGAATTAGTAAAATGGCATCCCTGGCAGGAGAATTCCTTGCCAGGGAATTATGCTGCTGAAACTGTCCTCCAGCACTGAATTCTCAGGGTTCTGCAGAGTTCAATATGGGTTCCATGAACCATCAGGTATAAGTCATTTGATATGTCAAGGGAGGTGGCAACAGTATCTAAACACTCATTACTACTGAATGTAAAGAAACCCTCTCCCTAAGAGGCAGAGCTTCTTTTGCTAATGTTGAGAATGTGTGTCTGCTCAGGGGGGGGGGCTTTGGGCTCCCTCAGTTGGAGGAGTTGCACTAAGATTACTCTTCATGGCCTCCCAAAGAGTTTGGGTAGGGGTAGAGTTGTCAGGATGGGGTTGGCTTACATGGCTAGGGAAGTGGTGAAGGTCAAGCCCACCAGGCACTAGCCTGGTGATCCGCCCCTTACTGCCCCCATTTTAGGTCCCAGCTGTAAGTCTTGCAATATTGCAGGCCACACTGACCCTACCCAGAGTCTAGGCTGCAACCATTAAAAAACATCCAGTGACAAACTAGGTGTTACGCTCACCTGGCTCCCACAGAGGCGTCGATCTGGACTGGACAGCTGCGGTCTCCACCAATGTGACGCGTAGGGCCGAGATGGCGGACTGGACTGGCCCACCTATCCTCGTTTGCTTGGCCCTTAGGAATATTCTTCTGCAAATGGAGAAAGGGAATTAACCACCCGTGGGGTTGAGCGTAAATCCCCCCACCCCGCTGTTCTCCCCACTGATCACCTTGGATGTCCCCTCTTATAGTCTCACCCGATGGTTTGAAAAGATGAGCTCTCCATCCTGCATTGAGCGCAGGGGCGCGTAGATAACCATTGCTTCACTGGCTCGAAGGAATTGGTGAGTTCCAGAACAATATTGACTCCGATATTCCCGGCAAGACGCCGTAAGTATGTAGTTCGTAAGAGTTCAAATGCCTGACTTTCACACTTGTCCGATTCCTTGCAGGTTGCAGCTTGACCCTACTGAAGAGTTCCTCGTGGCAACCGGTAATATTCTGGTAAGGATTTGTATTATCCAACACAGTTTCATAAAATAATGTCCATATGTAACCTGTTGCTTTCTCCCTTATTCAGGCGCTGAGAGAAAGTATGAAGTCTCGGGGAATAATGCCTCCGGTGGTAAAATCAGGTAAGTCTTTTGTGGTGAGGAGGGTTCCCCTTGTTAGTCCCTTTGTTTCACATTGCTGTCCTTTTGTTTTCCCTTAGGGGCCGTGGTTCGGCTAGGGTGCAGTGGAAGCTGCGCCGACCCGTGAAGAGGAATAGTACCCCCGGTGGTAAAATCAGGTAAGTCTATGGGGGGTATTCCTCTGTGTATTCCCTTGGCTCACCTTGCTATTCTTGTCTTCTCCTTAGCTGCCGGAGTACGGCGGGAACATGCTGGAGGATGCGGTGGAATGTGAAGATGCTGCGAAGGCCGGTGAGTTCAGCGCGGCGCTGCAGAAGGCGAGGCGACGCGCATAAAATAACTTCTTTCTTCCAGCTCGAGGGCACGGTGGATCAGGAATTCAGGTAAGGATCAAAGGTATTGCTCTTGTTCTAACCTTTTCTCCTTCTTTCTCCCTTTTTCTAGGAGCTCCAAACTCGAGGCGTGCGTGGCAGAAGACTGGATGCAGACTTGCAGGTACGGTGAGCGTTACGCTGCTGGATGCAGAATAACGCGAAGCGTGTGCTGCTCTTCGGGCGTGGTTTAAATAGCCTCCAAAGTAGTCCCAGGAAAGTATTCCTCCCCAGCCCCACCCGAGTAAAAAAAATAGTCCCTAGGTAAAATAGTCCCTTCCAAGCCTCTTTTGGCTTGGACCTCTTGCAGCATGGTCTGCATCAGGTAAGTTTGCAGCATGGCCTGCATCAGGTAAGTTTTAATCTATGAGCCTGGCGCCTATGGTGCCAGGACTGACTCTCCATATGAGCCTGGCCCCTAGCAGGGGTTGTTGGGCTTGCTTGGGGTAACTTGATGCCTGCTTCCGGGGTTGCTGGACTTGGTCTGGGTCCCCTGGGGTAGGCATCATGACACTAGGCCCCAGGAAGGGAAAGAGAAAGTGAATAAAACAAAAACAAAACCAGATTCCTCTATTCGTCTCTGTACCTCTTCACTTGATTCGGTGGCAGCTGGAGGAAACCTATAAACATATGCACAACATTATAAATCCTCTGCCACCTACCACTGTTTCTCTGCTTCATTCTCCATTCACACCATCCCTTCCCCTTATACCTGTTAGCTTCAGCTTGATGCCTAGATGCTGGATTAAAATATTCACCCATGGAAACTGAGAGTAGTTCTTCCACAAGAGATTAGAAGAGTTGTAGTTTCTACTATTTGCAAACCATTATTCATTTTCTTTCTTTCGTTGGCGAATAGTGTATTACCACAAAAGGAAGAAAAAAGTAGAGAAAATATGGAAGCATGTCCTCATTGAGATTACTGTTTATGCTAGTGCTGAAAACCATTCAGTACTTGCGACGTTGGTCCCTTGAAGACTTTCGCCTTATTCTGAGACAATGCGGACACTGCACCCTATCGTGACGGCCAGCGCACTAAGCGATGGTCGCGTAGCAAGTGATTCTGTGTACTTCGCACATAGAGAAATCCGTTCCTCAGAAGCTCCTATTTCAGTGGCTTCGTGCACCACCACTTCTCACTCCTATGGTACTGCCCACACTGTAGCTCCCATGTAACTCTGATGCTGCTTGTGCCAGGTGAAGCGGGTGAATACATGGTTAGTTCTTTTTAAAGTAATTCAAAAGAAGAGTCTTTCTGAAAAGGCCACGTGTAATCTGGAGTCTGGAGTCAGGTAGTTTCACATTAGCTCACCTCAATGGCCTTACAGTATGCTCCCTCAGCTGCGCGCTCACCCTCGACTATACTTGCTTGTCCCTTGCACCGTACCCTTGGCACAACACTATTTCTTATATATAAATATATATATATACACACACATATTCCCATCAGTTCATCAGCTCCTTGTCCCACCAAGGTTTTGGGTGGATCTTCTCCTACAATTGCCCTAGTTGGCTCCACAGCATAGAACACAGACCTGCTTGCTGAAAGCTCAAAGTTCAAGATGAAAGGCATCTTGGAAAGGGCTCAGGGCAACCTCCTAAGAATGAATAGTAAAGGAAAGCATGAAACTGAAAAAGAATTCTCACCACAAACATTCCACTACCCAGTATCTTTTATGTCCTTACTCTAAAACCTCTATAACCTTTTGTAAAGACTCGAGGGGGGTTATCTGTACTCCTGCCTATACGGCAGAGTAGAAGCACAGAGCACCCCATCCAAGATTTTCTAAGGGGTAGCAATGGACGAACAATCAAGGCTTAAGCTCTCAGGAGGTGATGCGGGCTGTTTCTTTAGTACAGTGTAGTCCCCAAGCCCCCACAAAGGAATGTCCACACACTATGTTAGTGATAACACAGTTCTTTATATGAATAAGGTTCAATATATATACACAATCTATAACACACTTTGTGCTTTGGCAATACTAATATGGTAAATATGTACAATGTCTATGTGGTACCACAGTTAACTCTTGACTGCTTTAAAATGCACCAACTGCTGACAGTTTCCAATGGCATACAAATCAATTAGTAAAGTGCCCCAACACTAGACATAGGAAGGAAGACAAGTTGGGTTAAACAAATGGCAGAATACATTGTCCCTACCCAAGACAAAGTTTTGTGTGAGGATTCCTCCACCTGGGCAACCTGTAAATAAAGTGTATCAACAAGCCCAGTCCATGTACTGTTTAAGATAGTCTTGGTTCCTTCTTAAACGTTTCTATGACCCCAATGTACCTGTTATAGCAGAGTTCTTTGAGGGGTCGTCGATGGATCCCTCTTGAGTGGACTCCCTTTAAGGCCGGAGCCACGGATCGTCGAGATTCTTCGAAGAAAAGGTGAACAATGTCATTGAGATGGTAGTTTCGGCCTTAGCGGTGCTCGTCGACGATCGATCGTGGACGTACTGTGAAGACGAGGCATGCGGTGCACCTCGATGATGAGAGTTTGTTGCTGCAAAGAGTAGTGAATGAAGGGGAATGATCGGGACTTGACTCCGGCTAGCTTTTGAATCTTCGTCAGAGTCTTTGTGGACTTTGGGTGGCAGGAAACCCACCAGCGGATTCTCCTCGGTTAGTCAGCGACCTCGACTTTCTCTGGCGGGACAAAGCGGTCGACGGCGATGAGCAAGGGAGTCCTTGATTTCAAAGTGTCTTAGGCAATGGAGCGTCGCGGCTCCGGTCGACGAGATTACAGCGGTCCTCCGAACTTTGATCGACAGTGATTGTCGTCGATGGCCTCGATGTCCTGGCGCTTCACTTCAGATTCCTCAGTGGTCCCCGTCTCCGGTCGGCAGCCTTTCGAGGACTGACTTCCAGGGAGCCTTGGTGAAGGTTATCTGGTGCACGATGTTCCCTCGTAGCTCGGGAAGAGGTATCCTAGCCAGGTCCTCTCTTGGATCAGTTCTTGGAGACACTACAGCTTTCGAATTGCGTCGAAGGGAAGTAGCAGCAAAGCCTTCTTCTTCCAGCTGGGCTTCAAGGTTAAGCATAAAGTTTCGACTTCTGCTTCTGAACAATTCCAGTAAGTGAGACGTCCCCAGATATACTGTTCTGTCTCTCATTCACACTTCTGAGCCAGGCTCATGCAGCCAATCATTCAGAAGGGCCTCACAGTGCATCAGGCCATTCTTCTCCATCCAGACACTCACAACAAGGAATGTGGATTGGGGCAAGCATCCAGTCTTTCAGCACACCAAACTGCATTCATACCAGTTTCGGGCAGGGCTGTCTCATTCTTTGTGTCACACACAAGAACCCAGACACCCATAACATGAAATGTATATTGGTCATACACTCCATTCACCCAGGTCCCACCCCAAGGGTGTACCCACAACATACAGTCATTGGGAATGCTCCAGCCAGTCTGGCCTGGGCTTCGCCACAATACCATATATGGAACTTCCACCCAACAGCCAGTCAGGGGAAGGGACAGAGTCAGGGCTTCCCAGGACTTTGGGAAAACTAGGTAACAGGCAATGGACAGCAAGAGGCCCCAGAGGCCATCTTGTCTCCCATTAGGAATCAACTGATTCCAATGGCAGGGCCTGGGTATCCCAGAATTGAGGCTACTGACAGCACCTGCGAAATTCAGCATAGATCTGCCTTCAGCCCATACCCTGCTCTGTGGGCCACACACAGGTGCCCAAAAACATACACTAGGGGGTACAGGGATGTAGCCCCACCCATGGGTGCCATAAGGGTATCCCAAGGGTCTGTTCACCAAACCAAAAAGAGGAAGAGCTGCACTGCTAGGAGTCCCACATGGACTCCTGTGCAGAAAATAACACAGAACACCCATGATAATAGGCGTGCAGGACAAGGGGACATTGAGGCCCCGTCCCTCCAATGCATTTCCAGCATCACATCTTTCACACCAAAGCAACCTACCACTTTATGTACCACAACCTCCCTGTGAGAAGCACCAACATGGTAACAGGACCTGACTCCCCGGGACCAATATCCATGTTTCGGGGTCACACCCATCCCCCAATTTTAGCTTTCTCCCAGAGCCAGGCAAGAGAATTGATCATACCATTCATCATACCCTCTTCCCTTCTTTCTTTCTTTTCTGAGGTTTCTTAGTCCATGTTCTATTGTAAGCAAAATTAGGACAATCTGAAGATTGTGTTTGAGAATTGAATGCCCACATGTACCTTTCCACTCCCAGATTACACATTTCCTTTCAACATTACACTGCCCAAGTGGGACGGATATGCCCAGACGTTGGTCCCATGCCTGCTGGGCCTAGAGATCCAAGCTACTCCTCAATGATGATGTCCAACGAGGCCGAAACATGTCTGGGCATGCTTTTGGTCTTGTGCAGAAGGGATGTGACCTAGCAGTTCGGGCTGGACTTCTCCTTTGGGGGTGGGACCAGGCCTGATTTGCATATGGTCTTTCCCCTTTCAGTAATGGCTTGGCAGTCGAAGAACGATGGTCTGGAGGGTTGCCAAGAGAAATTGCCAGAGGTTTAAGATTAATCCTAAACCTTCCAGTCATCACCTCTTTGTCTTACTTTGTAATTGAACCTGTTCTGTGCCTGGGGATTAGTCACAATTTCAGAAATGAGAAGTGACACAGGCGGTCACATAACCAGGCCTGGCGTCAAGCCGTCTTTAGTACTACTATCTTCAATTAGGAAAACATGCATAATTTTGGCATATACTGCTCATTGGGATGACTTCAGGACCTAGCAGTTCAGCTCCATGAATTGTTTTCAATGGACAGCAGAGACTAGCAGAGACTAGCAGAGACTAGCTCAAATGTGGTGCAAGTCAAGCCAGTGAAAGGCTTTATGCCCAGATTACTTACCAGTAATCCTCATCGTTCATAGTCCTGCTCTTCTGCATCAGTTATTACTTTTGAGACGAGCCCTCTTGGGAGTAGAAACTCAGATTTTTTTTATTTTACCAAATCCCTCCTCCACCTGGGAAAATGCAAACATCCCTTCACAGACCCACAATCCTCCTGTCAGCCAATGCCACCTGAACATCTGGGAAGGAGCAGAGGGTTCCATGAATGTGACAAAAACAAGTAGGACTAAGAGTAATGAGGATTACCGGTAAGTAATCTGGGTATTACCTCCATGTTCCTCTTACTCGTCCCCGTCATTACTTTTTGAGACATACACTCCTAATGAGAATTATCCCATGAGAATATGTAAACTACTCAAGGACCACAGCCGGTGGTGTTCACCCTTGTGGAAAGAAATATGGCCCCATCTCAAGGACACCAGCCACCCAGATACTCAGATATCAAGATATATGCACATGGAGGATGTCTCCCAGGACACAAAAAAGCAAGTTTAATACAACCAGACAGCCCAAGAACTTACTCAACACACAATTCCTGGGCCTTGCAATGGAGCATTGAGGCCTATGTATAACTTTAGCTAAACAAGTATGCGCAAAGGCAACAGTATTCCTTTTAGGAGTAACTCATTACAATGAAACCCACACAGGGGAGTTATAAAAGAAATTGAAAAAAGTAAGATTATTTCCAACTAGATTCCATGTGAAGAGACAGTAATAATGTACAACCAGAATTCCTCAACTGGCTTTATCACAGCCTAAGAATTGTTAATATACAACCCAGCCATTTCCAGTGCTAAACCTGTACTGGATAAACTTCAGAATCACCAAAATGCACCTTCAGTGGAGAAGGGCAATCTTGGCGCCAGCGCCCCCAGAATGAATGGCTATATGGCAAATGAAGTTGGCAGGCTCTCTGGAATGTTGACATCGATAGCAGAAATCCATTTTAGAGCCTCTACTTTTAAGCCCCTCCATCAAATAGTAAATTTAACATCAATCCTGAGAACTTGAGTTTATAATGATATTCCCAGTTGAGTCAGGCACAAAGAAAACCCTCAGACCAGGGCTAATCAAGACAAATAGGAAAAACGCCACCTGGGCAAACAACAGTTTACAAGAATAAACTCTGAGAAAGCTTCCATGATCTACCCATGGAAAGAAATGAATGATCCAAGGAGAAAAGGAAAAATATGTTGTTATCATGGCATCCAGTAATCATACCAGAGGGTCCCTAGGTTTTCAACTCAGTGTGACAAAGCAGTGGCATGCCTTTTTTTTAAAAAATTATTTGTATATAATCTAAAAATAGATTTTTACAAAGAAGAAACCGAAGATAGTAATTAAACATTTCATTCATTTGTTTGATCAAGTAGAAACTCATAAGTCTATTTGTTTAAAGTCTGAGTGCTTGTCAGCGATTTTACAGCCTTTACTATAATTTTGCAGCGATTCGTTCATTCTAGAAAGAGAGAGGATTCTTCTGAGTAACTACAGCGTCACAGGCATTTTTCGGAAACAGCTCCTTGACTATATATTGCATGATGTTGACCGTTGCCAGTAGCCATGATGTTCTGTCTCCTCCTATCAGTTTTTTCCAGCACAGGTCTTCGTCCCTAAGAGAAAAGCTCGATAAGGTGGCATGCAGATATTTGAGAGGGCTACTTTGCGTCGCTGGGCTTATCAAGAGCAGATGGCGAATGGTTTCTTTGATTGAAGGTTGATTGCAAAAGCGGCACGAATTTGTCGCTGCTAGACCTCTGATTGCCAAGATTTCTTTAGTTTCGAACAGGTTCAGCCCAATTCTCCTAAAGATGTTTCGAGCCCGTCTGTTTGGAAATAGTTTGATGTAGTTCTGTAGGACGTCAAATTTTTTGAAAGTCTGAGGGAGATGCATCGTAAGTTTATTTTTATTGGCAGTTTCAAGTGTTGGTATCCAATGTAGTTCTTTTATCTTTTTTATGTTTTTTACTGGGTTGTTTATAAGTTCTTCCTCCGAACTCTCTGCATCCGCTTGAAAAGCTAGATTTTCTGTCTTCCACTTAGTCAACATGACACAGGAGGAACCTGTCATTTCTTGGTTAATCAATTTGTAGACGCGGGGAGTCTCCGGCAATTTGCATTTCCTGTATAGCATGAGCCGGTGACAGATGACTGTGGTCTTTAGTGATGTAAGGCTAAGTTCACGTCCGATCGAGGCGAGAGGAGTGGATTTAGGAAGGCCTAGCACCGTTCTACAGAAGAATGCTTCCAGCTTTGGTCAGAGGTCAATCGGTAGGTTAGGCATGGCATCCACGCCATAGATTAAGACCGGAATCACCTTTTTTTTTACAGAAGTCACAAACCGGGATAGTCGAGAAGCGGCCATACTTGATGTCAATAGCTTTACCTTGAGCAGTGAGTTTTTTTGATTTATCGTGTAGGGCGCTTTGCATGGCTTTTTCTTTCCCAGAACTGTCGAGGGTTACCCCTAAATATTTAAAGTCGCTTACTCTTTCCATTGCAGTTGAGCCCAAACAAAGGATCACCTTGTCCTTTTTCGTGATAGTTTTTTCAAATGTCATCATTTTGGTTTTTCCTTCGTTGATGTCCAAGTTGTTCTCTGCCATATATTGTTGTACATTATTCAGTTGGCGCTGCAGACCTAATGGTGTAAAATCGATGAGGATTAGGTCGTCTGCGTATAGTAAGCGACTGATCTGCTCACCCCCTATTTTAGGAGGAAATGAACGTACTGATTTTTCTGAGTCCTGGAAGTCGTCTAGATAGGTCCAAAATGGGACTCGGGCTAAAGGACAGCCCTGCTTCACAGCTCTGGCTGTTTTAATCTTCGCCGAGAGGGACCCCTGGTGGTTTATGCGGACACGCATCGAGGTATTGGAATATAAAGCTCGTATTGGCTCCAAGATGTTGCTTGGTCAATTCCAGAAGGATAGTTTTGACCATAGTCTAGATCTGTCAACTCGATCAAAGGCCTGGGAGAGATCCACGAAAACAACGAGCAGTCTAGGTCTTCCTGCTAAAACATTACTTTTTAGGGTGTTCAAAGTGAGTATGTTAGCATCTGTGTCCATGTTCTTTTTGAATCCTGTTTGCAGATGGTCTTGGCAAGCGGCATTAGATGCCCAAGTTGTAAAGTGGCGAAGAAGTAAAGAACCAAATACTTTCCCTATCGGGTTTAAGAGGGCAATAGGGCGATAGTTAGCTGGCTCAGCCCTGTTACCCTTTTTGTAGATGGGGATTACGTTTGCCGTGTTCCAAGAAGGTGGAATCGTTCTTGAATCTGCACATCGACCAAAGATCTTATTCAGTAAGCGGGCCCAGGCTTCAGGATGAGTTTTCAGGTCAAGGTTCGATATACCATCGGGTCCCGGGGCCCTGGAGGCTTTTAGTTTTTTTATTAGGTCAAAAATGTCAGCCTTATTGTCTAGTAGTATCCAGGGCGAATCCAATCTCCTAAGATCTGAGGTCTCAGTGGTGGGTGATAAGAAAAGGTTTGTGAAGTAGTTCTCCCAAGTTCGTTCTCCAATTCCATTCTGTAAAGAAGGTAAGGGACCGGTTGAAGTAGAGCGGAGCAAGGACCAAAAGTCTTTAGCATGATTACCATTTATGGCTATGAGAATGCTTTCTGCTTCGTGTTGGTATAAAATGCTTCGATGAGCTCGCAGCCATGCTTTATAAGCTTTTTTAGCCTCAGAAGATACAGTTAAGGTGGAACCCGGGTCTAGTTTCTTGGCCTGTCTCAAGAACCTCCTTAGTTCACGCTTTCAGTCTACCACCAACTTGTCAAATGCATGTTTTACTTGTTCATCTTGGTGCTTTGGCTTCCGCGACTGGACTTTATAAGCTGTTAACAAAGGAGTATAATCTACTCCATTTCGATCTACGTTCTCTGTCAAGTCATTGTATTCCGCTGTCAGGGATATTATAGCTCCTTCTGTTAATTTTAGCCTTGTCCCTTGAATATTGGATTCTAAGTGAGCAGACATTTTCTCGTGCAGAGGACTTGTTGAGGCCCAGGTTATTTGAAGAAGGTTATGGTCCCTGGACGAGGTCTTCACCACTTTGAAGGTTTGAAGCGCTTGGAGGAAAGGTCGTGACACAAAGATATAATCAATTGTTGAGCAGGAATCTTGTCTTTCCCAAGAAGGAATAGGGCTTGGGTTTGGAAAAACCGAGTCAAGATTGAGAAAACCTCTTGCCTTCATCAATTTCAGCCATTGTGAGGCCCGTAGTTCAGACAGCGTTTTCTTGGCAGACGTTATGTTGTTTTCTCCTCCTTTTTTTTGTTGCTGAGCGTTCAAGTCTCCCATATGATGATATGATCAACCTGGTGGGTGACCCGTGCTTTGTCGATTTCCTGCTCCAGCATGGAGAGAAATGTCTTTGTTTCAATTGCAACAGGGTTCCAATAGACATTGATAATTATAGTGTGCTCTGTTGTGGTCTTTGTCTTACTCTTCTCGTTTGTTGTCGACCAATTTAGTTTTACTGATAAAATCAGTTGATTTTCCTTAAGTTTTTGTGCTATGGTAATGCCGCTTCCATTTCGGATCGCTATTAAAAGACCCGAAGTTGGTCGACCGGCTAGTCCTTTTTGTGCTGGTGCAGTACTGACTTCATCAATGGCGTGTCTTTACATCAATGCACTTGGACGGGTACATTTGCATCTGTGCATTTAGATTGGGTTTCCTATTTATTAGGGCACAAGCAAACAGAAATAAAAAAGGGAAATACGGTTTAGAAAAAATACAAATTCAGTGGGGCACTGGGGCATGCCCCCATTTAAAATAATATTATGTTTGAAATGCAAATGCATAAAGATGTACACCCACAGATGTAAAGGCATGCAATCAATAAACCAGATTTAGACGCAGTCTCAGAAGATACAATGCAAACATTAGAACTCCTGCCAACATTTTGCAGAACTGAGCCAGGACTCTAAAAGAAGGTAGACACCTCTTTGGCCTAGCCTGCCCACCATTACCAGCCCACACGTGTGTGTGATGCAGACATAGAAGGGCAGAGTGAATAGAGATTCTCTCTAGAAAACCCTATCCTGCTCAAATGTCTGCCCCGGTGTTCTCAAACCATTCAAGCTGACAAACTCCTTTCACACGAACAAATCTCAAAGGATGAGTGAACTGTGCATGGCTGCCCCAGGATTAGTTACACTTGAGGTGATCCCTAACATTCCGAGATAGTGAATCAACTACTGCACACTCTTAGGAGCACAGGAGCTATGTGAGGCAAAGCAATGTCCACTGGGCACTCAGCATATAGAAACACTGCACTCATAATAAGACTCAGCACAAGAAAAGCAGAAGGCTCCAGGGGTGAAATTACACCTCTGTGGGGCAACTACTGGAACCAAAGTGTAAAAGCATCTGCGTAGGTTTAAATGGGGAACTTATGCAGACTTGTAAAGCCAATGTAATTGGGTTTGTTGGCTAAGCCAAAAGAATGTATCTTAATTGTCTTCCATAGTTGTCACTGTTTTTGCTTCTGCATGCTTCTGTGATGTGGGCAGTACCCATTCATGTACTTTTCACACTTTGATCGTCTATACGGTTTATAGAGGCACAGATGGCAAATACAAGTTATTTTTAATTTGGTTGATATGGTGAGTCGCCTGCACAGTTAAGAGTCTGCAAGCATTGCCTGTAATGCAGCTTGAGCTTATCCCGCCTGACAACTTGCTCAGGCAGCTCAATGTTGGGTCAGACTTGTACAATGTTGTGAAATGGTTGCAGACATAGCGGAACCCCTGGGTCTTGTAGGCTGCAGATGTTCTTACCTAGACTGCTACAGGTGCCCTTAAATGTGGGAGTCATAAGTAGTTTCACGGCAAGATGCTGATGGCAGTGACGTTGGCAGGGGTGGCCCCAGGCCCCATAAATAGAGCTAGAAGTGTTTTTCAAAGTTGCCCCATATTATAGCTTGGAAGCAAGCCCAACCACTCTAAGTACAGTTTTGGGGAGTTAGGGGGTTTGCACACACGAAACTTTGAAAAAGAATAACACAATTAGTGAATTTTGAAGAAAATTGCCCCTATATACAGGGATTCAAATGTAATTCTTTACTTCAAAGGGATGTGGGGGATATGGAGAGATAGAACGAAGGGCGTGGGAGTGCATGGTAGAGGGGGTAAGAAGAGCAAAAAGCCAGGGTACCTACAAAAAAGAGGCCATTTGTGCAGAGGGCGACCGGGACATTTCCAGTCCACCCCTGGATGTTGGTGGAAGAGGCAGGGGCTAGAAGTGCGGAAAGTGAGCCCCCCCTCTACAGTATGGGAAAATTTAGATGTGATAATGTGCAAGGACAAACATATCTAACACAACTTGGAGAGACGCCACGAGTAAGTAATTTCTTCTTTTGTAAACAGTCTCTAGACTGAGGAGGGTGTGATACAATCTTCAGCTCGTTTTAACACGGTCTCTCTTCTCTCAACAATAAAAACAATTTAGTGCGTTTGAGTGACCCTGAATTTGAGTTTTATAACATATTATGTGATTATATCTCACTTCTCCAGTCACATGTCCCTTATAGCCCAACTAACCAATTAAGAAAACATTTAAATTAAAATATTGTACTATCCGAGAACTTACTGATGTGATGATTTAGGAACGGTTGTTGATTCTCTGTGGTTCTGAGCAAAGCGCACATCTGAATGGTGCACTGTGAACGTTATTAGATGTGAGTGTGGGTTCTTTGAGAGTTCTCAAAGTATGATCCAATACCACCAACATAACAGGCCGAGTTAATTAAAAATAGGATCTGAGACAAAATAGGGATACTGTAAAAACCATACTTTGCACATTTATAAGCCAGTACTTTATTGTAGGGTCTCTTTGAAAAGGGTCTGACATTGAACGTATTATCCAACATATTATCCATGAAGCTTGGAATCAACATACTGTGTCACATGATCTTGAGGCCTCCAAAATATAATGCGGATTTGTGCCGCAACATGCATGTCACAGGTTTGCAAATTTGAATCTGAGCCATGAAGCAACACCACATTTCTGCCATGTCCCCCTCAAACCTTTAAAATGGCCATAGCAATATACACCACATGTTGCATGCATGATCTGAGGGGCACAAAATACCTGGGTATAGAGTCTAATAAAACAGGGTTACTTTTTTGCAAGTAGCAACCATAAAATCTTCTTTTAGCAGAAACTGCATTTTGCTCTACAATTTGTAGTCATATACAGGTGAGTACATAAGACATTTATATTTATCGGATATAGGTGACTACCTGGCACCTAAAGCTTTCATCACACCGGATATTTCATACATGGCCCCTTTGGTTGTCCTACACGGATGACTTTGTCATGTTTGACAGTACACTGGTAGGCCTCCAGAGGTTGTTGGATGCCTTTGTGGCATATATAAGAGATCACTCCCTGCAGATTAATGTGAAAAAGACCTGTAATGTGCACATTTCAAGTGGTTGTAGGAAAACGTCTGTTGGTTGGCAGATTGGTTCGGAGCTAGTGACGAAGGTTAATTCAGTGATGTACCTAGGCTTTCTTATATTGGCATATCCATCATTGTCTAAACTGAAAGTTTGCTTGAATGAGCGAATAACGCCCCTGGTTAACCAAGTGAAGAGGGTAGATGCTTGGTATGGAACGTACTCCCTTAAAGCAGGGGTAACATTTTATGAGGGGAAAATCATACCAAAGATCCTATACGGGATGGATGTATACCCTCTCTTGCTATTGGAATAGTTACCACTCCTTGAAGCCCTGGTGTGGCACAACTTCTTACACGCTCCTACATCCGTTCTTATCCATTTAAACCAGTACGAAGTGGGTATAATATCTCTTCAGACATGTGCACAGTGGAAAATACTGGCTGTGATTAGAAAAATCTTATGTCCGGAACCTATGTCTCTGAGGATTTGAACTCACTTTTGGTTTCTGGGAAATGTAGATGGCTAAACGAGATATTAGTCTACTGATCTCTTATCAAACATCAGTTGCTTGGTGGAAGATCTTAGAGCAAAACCCGTGTAGCGTGAAGAGGGTTCTATTTAGAGGTGACTGGCTAAACACTATGGATAAAATGCATAGTTATCCCTCTTTGGAACACCTTAGGGGCGACCATAAATTACAAGGTATTTTAGCACCTTTTTTGTCAATCTAGGGAGATTAAGCTCTTATTCCTGCGTTTTCGCTGGAATCTTCTCCCGACAAGGCACATTTTGATTAGGCAGGCTCACTTGGAAGCAAAGCAGCTGAACTGTCGTTTCTACAATGTGGGAGGGGACGGGGGAACCCTTAGACATCTCTTTATAGATTGCCCAGTGATACAGGGATTGAGATGGAACCATTTAGTAAAGTTTTAAACACTAATAGAAGAGGGCCTGGGAGACCAAGTCTGGGCGGAATGTCTTTCTGGACGTACTTCTTCTACAGTCATAGCAGTTACGTCCTTCTTAAAGGCTCTAAACTTAAGAAAAATATCTGGAGTTAATTCTATTGGGTGCGTGATCTTGTGTGCATATGTTGTGTGTGATATGTATGGTCTGAATGATGATCTTTTACATTTGTATCTTATTTATTCATTTCTGATCGATGATGGTATTTTTATTGAAGTTAATTGTTTTTCATTTCTTCTTAATGAGGGTGTATTTTGTGTTATACATGCTAAATGTTAAAGGTTAATGTCTTTTTAACCATGAAAACATAATAATAAAAAATGTAAAAAATAAGACATCCATAGAGGTCTGTATTAACATTCCATGCATGCATTTCCATGCCTATATTTCTTTTCACTTGTTATATGTGAAATATACACATTGCCACTCAATTTACAGTGTCTTACCACATGTGAGATGGAAATTGAAAGAACACCGGTATCACAGTTGAATGTATGTGGAACGCCTTTGGATATAATTAGGAAGGTATCCCAAGTAAACATATATGATGAATCGAAATCTAGGGGACTCACCTGCGATATAGTAAGAAAACATTTCTCTGTGGCGGGATTCATTATGAGTGGAATTCGGGCGCCGTAGAACTCACACCCATACTTATATTGGGCATCCAGTATATTTAATTCATGTCTAAAGTGTCCATCTGTAACATAGAGAAACACACATGCTTTACACAGTGTTGCACAGTTTGTACAGATTAGCAATGAGTAAGCATTTAAGCAATCAACCATTCCATAACAAACCCAACACACACGACTTCCCACCAGCTACTACTCAGGAGGGGGTTATAGGGGAGTTTGACTTGGTCCTAGCTTGATGGAGCAATGGTGTGTTTCATCTTTCGAGTGTCTGTCCAATGGGGTCCCAGAGTGCCAGGACAGTGTTGCATAGCAGTCCCTGGGAGTTGGGCGAAGAGTGGTTTAGGATTTACTACCCCCAAATTAGGATGACGATAGCTCCTGGTGTGAAAACAAGGCCACATATTAGGAGATAATACACATGTTGAGTGCACCCAAACGGTTATCAGGGGCAATGTATTGTAATGTGAGCATCTAGAACAGGAGCTTTAGTACATGGGACAGTAGGGACTATGGGTCTAGTTGAGCCAGACTCGATTAAACAGGAATCGATGGGTTGAAAGTGGGTGTCATGCCATTCCATGAGGCCTTAGAAGGGTGGTCTGAGAACACTACTTATTTAGGCAAAAAAGTGTCCCTTGTGCTTACTTAAATAGAGCTAGTATATATTAAAGATGTTTTAAAACTAAAGGTAGGTACTGCCATTCAATGGTCTGAAATATCTGTAATATGAGTAAACTGCCATGCAACTCGCAGTCAAGATAATTCTCTTTTAACCGTAAACTTTAAAATCACTTTTAGGTTCAGTAATTCACAATTCATGAATTGTAGCAAACTTTTCAGAAGTTAAACTCCCACAATTGCTTTTTCTTCAGTAAAATTTCCAAAACCGGCAACTCAATTTGCATGAGTTATGAACATGTTTTTTAATTTAGAAAATTCGCTAATCAGAAGAGAGGGCGTTGTGGCACCGAGTGACCCATTGTGGCTTGGAGTACTGCCACAGTCTTGAGAAGAGAAAGTGCAAGGAAAGGGATAAGTGGAGAGGCTGGCGTGGAGGGAAAGGTGGGGGGCTGATAGCACTTCAGCCTCATCTGAGCTGGGCATTATCTCTGCCTATGCCCTCCTTCAGAACCTCATTAGGAGCGAGGCAGTAGTGGTAAAACGGGCGGTATTCAGGACTACCTCTCCGCCTCATCATGATGTGTGTAGTATTTACCACATGTGGTATTTGTAGGCATACTGTATGTAGCAAATACCCCTGTTTATGCATTAAAAATATCAGAGGTGGAGTTAAAAATTCTAAAAACTCTCCAGGTGTTTAGTTTTTTTTTTCTGCAGTCACTGGAAACACAGGCGCTTCCCTGCAATGTAGGAAAACAATCCTGCTTGGGGACACCCAACTGTAGAGGGAAGGGGGCATTGTTAATACCCCTTCGCCTCATCTCCTATTCCATGCAATGCACAACGGGGCCAGGAAGGCCCATTTTGTGCATTAACCATCTTTTATACAGTAGCAGTAGCAACTGCTACTGTAAAGAACGCCTTTTCCGTCCACAAAATTAGGAGGGGAAAAGTATAATAATGCATGCAGATTTGCCAGCATCCATCGCCACTAACCTGGCAGTATTTTCGAAAATCCTGTATGTGGCAACAGTTCTTATTTACTGCATGCAGTATTTTCGCACTCAAATCGGCATCACTCTAAAAGGGCCAGAGGATCAACCCTTTGCCCTTGCAGGAAAACACATGTCTGTGTATGTTACACAGCAAAAACAATCTACTTAATGACTGCCCTATTGCAAACGTATATCGAAAATAGGGATTGGGGCTAAACCTGTTTCCCCCGGTCCATGTAACCTAAGCAGCAAAATTGGCAGTAAATGAAATTGCTCCATTTTTGGCTTTGGGCAAATGTTAACTAATCTGGCCCCTGATAGTTACACCCATTATAAAATCTCACAGGGGCACCAGGACAAGGCATAAGGAGAAACAAACAGGCAACATGTAAAGAGGACGTTCAAACTAAAGTACGTGGGGTTTCTGAGGGAATTTAGCACGTTGAAAAGTGGGATGCTCCACAGAAGACAAAGGAGCATTGAGGGCCTTCAATCTGTGATATAAGCCACCAGCTTCATTGTCGCCCTGTTTATGTTTCATCTTTGATTCTGACTGTTTTAATAAGAACATTCTGCCCTCAATTGATTGAGTGCTCCAATAGTATAATATACCTTCCACAGAGGGCCATACATTGGCCATGATTTACCCCCTTCTGGTTGTAAGAAGCTCTTTCATTTGGCTCTGTCCTATAATTAGAGCAGAAGGCTTTACATGGCTATTAGCACATGTAGCTCTTTATTGTGATCTGAGCCAATTAGAATGTTCAGAATGCAGTCCATAGCCACTGATTGTGACTGCATTCTAAGTATTCTGACTTCAGAACAAAACAGAACAACATAAATCTTTTCTGACAAAGAAATAAAATCAGTGTGAAAGAAATGACAAGTATCAGTAGCCCCTATAGCCAGGTTCAACTCAGATGGAAAAACGAGAAAATCCTGTCACCAACGCTATGCAAATTGTGTAGCAGAACCCAGAGCCTGCACTTCCGGAAGATATGTCTATCATTAGTGCAACTCTCCAGTCAGCAAAACAAGACACTCCCACTCCTCGGGGTACTACATTTGCAGTGCACCTTCAGCCTGACAGACAACACCTAACTTAATGCCCCAAGGTGAAGGCTAAAAACAAGCTTTCCGTTTCCTGTACAGGGAACCTCTATTTATAAATTACACCTAATGCATGTACAACCTAACATCTACTCCAATTCAGCCAAGTTTACACTTAAAAGGGTGATCAATAAACACAACGGAATTAATACAAATACTAAAAAAAGACATTTATTTCACTAACACATTTTACAATTTACTTAACCTATTATTTAACTAAGGCTATTACTTAAGCACAACCTACACGGTGATTTGCACGGTGTGCGAACAGCTTTGTAGACCTTGTTAGAGGCTATTATCGCTTGGTATAATGACTCGTCCCTAACCTATGCCCCTGTATATGGGCCATATATTGAGGTGCAGGTCCTCATCCCGCGACAGTGACCCCTTCCTAGGTCTGTAAGGCTATATGATGGGCACCAGTGGCAGGCCATTATGCCACACTAGAGCAGCGTATCTTACAGTGTGCTTCATTTGTCATTAGAACGTACCTTTCTCCCTCAGATACAATCGCGTGGCTCTCTTCCAGTCAAAGTCTGTCACTTCACGGATTTTGCGACTGGTAAAACTCTCCATGATGTCACGCAGATAAATCACATGCTGTGGTAAAACAAGAGATTCACTTTTTTATATAAATGACTAAAATGGTTCCATAAGCATCCTTCCGGCCTTGGGTCATAAACACGTCAGTCAGAAAAAACAATGAGTTCAACAAACATCAAATCCAATAAACGTACAGTGTTCCCTTCAGAATAAATATATGCGGTGTCATGGACTCACGGTGCTTGCGTTAGCTGTAGAGAAGGTGCTCGTGCACAATGGGCAATGGAGCGCTGATCCACCACCCATTTTTGAGGAATAAAGCCAGCCCAGTGAAAACACTGAACGTGTCCTCAGCTGCAGCAAGTAACTGAGGACGTGCTACAGGGGATGGCTAATCCCTTTGACAGTACAGTACTGCAGCCACACATGCCCGATGGGCCACAAAAGTGCAGAGCATTTTGCGTCACCAGTCTTTCTTTAAGGCTGCAGGACCAAATTTGCATAGGGAGAGCTCCAGTGTCTCTCTGGCATTCAAAGGGCCTAGAGATTGCGGCACTCTGGCTCCACCGCACATTTCAGGATCGACGGACATTTTCCCTGATTCATGATTCCTGTTTGTTTTTGGCCTGCAAGATGCTATCTTGGTGGCATGTGAGTCCGATGCTGGAGCAGGAAAGAAAAACAAATGTCTGCATGTGTATGTGCGCATGTATATGTGCATACAGGGGTTTGCGTAAGGTAGCAGTTTGTATGTTGCATGGGTGCGCGTGTGAATGAGAAAGTGTGTATGCTGTATGGGTGGGGGTATGGATGTGTGTGCATGTGTGTGCAGGCTGGCGAGTGAACCTCTAATTGGGGGGCTACAGTGATATAGCAGCAGCCAACATGGACATGTTTTATTACAGTGGCATTTTATTTTGTATTGGTATTATGGGCAAAGCCAACAGGAGTATGTTCTTACATGGGAATACTATCATATAATGGCAGAGCCAGCATGAACATGTTTTCTTATGGTATCACTTCTAGGCTTATGGGCAAAGCATACATAAATGTGTTCTTATGTGGGAATAGTGGCATATATTGGTGCTGCCAACATGCACATGTATGAGCATATATTGTGGAAAGTGCATCATAAAAAATGTGTTGGAAAATGCTGCGGTCCATTGACGATAATTTGGCATCTTTTGGAATTTTTCATGTATTACCATACAAAACTGCCCCATTTTAGCCCACTGTCTTAAACAATGTGACAGGGAGAGCTCCTCCTGATTGCCCTCACCACTTTCAGTCACTTCCTCATTTGCAAGGAAAAGGTTTACTCTCCCCCAATTAGAATATTAAAATGTTCACCAGCTGCTACTGGCTGTAGGTGAATTCTTAACTTGCCTTGTTCCAAAAATGTTCAGTGCGCAATGACATGACAAGCAAACCACTTTCCTATTCACCACTGGGACACCAGATGTGTGCGATGAGGTTACAAAATCTGATGCAACAAAATAGACGGAATAGAGCAACACACCACCATCGGCAGCATGTAACATTGCAATTTGTAAGGAATCGTCTTATTTTGGAATCAACCCTTTTGTGCCGTACATTCATGCAAAGCGCAATAGGGGTTGCCTCTGGTTGAAGCAATAATTCAACTGCTGCAAGGTCGCCAATATAATATTAGTGTACGGATTGTAGTTGCACCTAGTGGGGAGGAAACACAGGAATATTTAATAAAGTGGGAAGTACGCAAGGGCTGCATGCTTGCACCCATGTTTTTAAGTTTGCTCCGTAACAATGCTCCTGTGTGCTGTTTTTCCCCTCGTTGACCGAGAACGGCTTAATTAGGTTATTGGAGTGCTTACACAACTACTGCTCCCCGAAGTGACTTGTGGTTTTGTGTGCTAAAAGCAAGCTAATTGTGATGGGCCCTGGCAGCCCCTGAAACATATTTGCATCAATGGTAAAATTCTGGAGGTGGTCCTGAGGTTTATATTGGAATTAGCGTTGCAGCATCCAGTAGTGCTACAGACGACTGGAGAAGAGAGAACTTTCTCCCTGGAAGCTTTGGGAGAAGTCTTACATTTTCCATGGTGTAAGTTAATGGGAGTGGCTATGAAGTGGGCAGGTGAATAGCCAATGAAGATTACCCCTGCTATCTGCACAGGGAGTATTAATTCTATTAAAGACTAGGAGGCGAGCATTATGCTTCAACTTCTTTAATTCACTACTCTTCAGCAGTTTCAACAAAACTCAAAAAACCATAACAAAACACTGAAAACAGTCTGAACAGACTTTTCTTCCTTTTGAACTACAATCCCCATAATCTCTGTAGTCCATCACACTCCATGCTCAGTAATAACCACTTCCTGTTCCTGAGCTCCTCCTCTCTTTTACTCGCTCTGAAAGTCACACTGCGAACTCCACACTAAGCCTTGCAACTAGCAATGACTCGAACCATTCCAACCGAATATTGAACTTCCTCGACTCCAGGCTACTACCTCTGCTAGTCTCCTACATCAATTGTTCTTCTGCTCCTCTCCTAGGAATAATAGAAACAGAAAAATCAGGGTGGTGTCCATGTATTGTTGATACCATCATATTATTACTTTATGCAATCTCATAATATCCTGTGCAATACATAACTTGGGTGGGAATTTAATGCTCGCCCCCTAGTCTTTAATAGAAATATTACTCCCTGCACAGATAGCAGGGGTAATCTTCATTCTATGACAAGACTGGAGGCGAGCATTATGCTTGTTCAAAGCTTCCCAACACTGCGACCGCTAAACTCTCGGTCGGCTTGAAATAAAGTTCGATCATTCGACCAGTCTGCTGTTAACATAATATCTCTAAGGGATACTCCTGTTTTAAAGGCTTTAGACGCCATAGCTCCGCGCACTGAATGCGCTCCATACTTCTCCACATATATCCCTGGTGCAAGCATGACCTCTTTAACCCATCTGGCTATAGTAGCTGTGGATACACCTTTGAAGGGCTTTCTGCGCGCTATCAGCAATTGCTTAGTATTCGCTGCTCTGTATTCTGCCGTTCTGCTCTCGTATTCTTTCACGCAGCTTGCTACGCACCATTTAGATCTGCTCAGGAAATATGGATAGTGAACTGACGAAGTCCCTGTCTTAGTTCTTCCCACTATAGAAAATGTCACGCCCTCTGGTCCGAACAACCTTCTATCTACCTCCAGCGCTCTCACGTCTGACACGCGTTTACAAGAAACTAGGCATAGCAACATTGCTAACTTTCCTGATAACTGTTTCAGAGATAAATATCTGTTGCTGGGCCAACTCTCCAACAGCTTAAGAACGGATATAACATCCCAGACGGTCTTATAAGAGGTTCCGGAGGCACTCTAAATTTTGCTCCTCGAATAAGCCGAATCACTGCTGGGTGTTCACCTGCTGGTACTCCATCGATAGGGTGGTGTCCTGCAGATATGGCGGACCTGTACACTCCTATGGTGCAGAACGCTTTCCCGTCCTGCAACAAATGAGCCAAAAAGTTCAAAATCATCACTACAGGCGCAGAAATGGGATGAACACTTCTCCCTCTGCACCAGCTCGTCCACTTGGCCCAAGCCGCGTCGTAGCTCCTCCTAGTGGACAGAGCCCAGGATTCTGCAATGAGCTGCGCAGCTTGAGACGAAATGCCTGGCAACGCCCAGCATCTCCTGATATCCTGCACGCGACGAGTGGGAGAGTCCCCCTCACTCTCAGAGGGTGATACGACCCAGCTGGTTCAGTGAGCAAGTGCTCCCCTTCTGGGAGCATCCTCGGGTAATCCGCTACTAGCTCCATAAGAGTCGGGAACCATACTTGAGACTTCCAGCACAGTGCTACTAACAGCAACTCCGCCGTCTCCTTCCGACACTTCGCTAGAACTCTGCTCAGCATCATAAATGGGGGAAACGCGTAGTGTGGACCTCCATTTTACTCTTGCAGGAACGCATCCGTCCCTCGAGCTCCCGGGTCCAGCCTCCAGCTGAAGTATTCTGCTGTTTGGGCATTCAACCGAGATGCAAAGAGGTCTATGTGTACTGGTCCCCATCTCTCGGTCATCCTCTGAAACGCTGCTGGATCCAGCTTCCAATCGCTGGAATCCGTGAGGTAGCGAGAGTTCCAGTCTGCTATGATGTTCAGCATCCCGGGAAGGTATTCCGCTGTGACGGACGTCTCTGACTGCAGGCAGAAGTGCCAAAAGTCCTTCGCTAGTTCGGCTAGCATCCTGGATTTGGTGCCACCGAGGTGATTTATGTATCGCACTGCCGATATGTTGTCCATCTTCAGTAGGACAGAAGATTTTATCCTCCCCTTCGTGAAGGCTCTGATCGCAAAGAATCCTGCTAGTAACTCTAGGCAATTTATGTGTAAACGGAGTTCCTCTTCGCTCCATTTCCCCCCTGTTTGCAGGTCTCTGCACCTTGCGCCCCAGCCCAGCCAGCTGGCGTCGGATTCTATGACCAGATCCGGTCTGTCTCCGAAAATGGCACGTCCATTCCAGGCGTCCATATTCTGTAACCACCATTCCAGCTCTGTCTTGGATTCCTGATCTAACGGCACCTATTGGTGGTATCTCAGGCCTTGCTGCAGATGCCTTATCTTTAACCTCTGCAGTGCTCGATAATGTAGCGGTCCTGGGAAAATGGCCTGAATAGAAGCCGCTAACAGCCCTACAATCCTTGCTAGAGTCCGGAAGGATACTATCTGTCTCTGCAGACATCCTCTGAGTTTCCTCTTGATGTCGCGAATCTTCCGAGCTAGCAGCTCGAGCGTCGCTTTCCTGGTATCCAGGATGAAGCCCAGAAAGTCCAGGTTTTGCGCCGGTTCGGTGTCTGATTTCTCCTTGTTCACTAGAAATCCTAGGGATGATAACAGGTCCAGGACCCATCTTGTCTGGTACTTTTCGGGTCTCTCGATCCTCGGCTAGTAGCAGGAGATCGTCTAGATAAATGATCAACCTTATTCCTTTCTCCCTTATTGCCGCAGCTACCGGCTTCATCACCTTGGTGAAGGCCCATGGCGCTGAAGCAAGCCCGAAGGGCATAGTCTTGAATCGCCAAAGCTGTCCTTTCCAGCGAAAAGCTAGGAAAGTTCTGAACTCCCCTGCTATCGGGATCGTCAGGTATGCATCCTTCAGGTCTAGCCTCGTCAACCAATCTCTCTCTCTGAGTGAGTCTCGGAGCGGATGGATGCCCTCCATCTTGAAATGGCGGTACACTATCCAACTGTTCAGCTCCTTTAAGTCTATAACTGGTCGCACTTTCTCTTTCTTGTGCACCAGAAACATATTGCTTACAAATGCGGGGTCTCCCGGGCACCTTTCTATGGCGTTCTTCGCTGCTAGTAGACGTAGCTCCTGATCTAGAAGTCTCTGTTCTGCGCGCTCTAAACGCTGCTGGTGGGGCCTGCGCTCTTGCACGGGTGGCTGTACAAACTCTAGGCGCATACCCACAATTGCTTGTAACACCCAAGCATCGCTGGAAAGCTAGCGCCAGTTTCTCAAGAACATGCCCGTTCTCCCCCCCACTGGAGGATAATACGCTGCTCTCACCTTGAGTGAACCCTTGTCCCCAACCAGATCCTCTTCCCCTTTGACCCCTTGGGAAGCGTCCTCTGGATGGGAAGAAGGAGTCCTGTTGCCTATTCTCCCAGTATTGGGCTCTGGGATTCTGGGGTCTTCTTCCACCCTGATTGCGACCAGTCGAGCGACCCCTGTGGCGTCTGGTCCCTCCACAAACTTGGTTGGGAAAAATCTTCCGGATGGAAGCCTGCGCTTTCTCCAGAGACGTGTAGATGCCCACAAAGCGACCCATTTCCTTGCCGAAGGTCTCTCCGAAGAGGAGTCCTTGAGCCGCCTCACTGGCTTCGTATGAAGCTAAATCACTTAGCTTTGAATCTATCTTCAATAAAAGCCCTCTCCGGCATTCTGATGCGATGGCGCAGTTCGCGTTCCCTAGGAGGCATACTGCTCTCTGCGCCCAGCCCGCTAGGGCGTCGGGGTCCACTTCCTCCCCTGTATCTCTAGCTCTTTCGGCCAGGTCCATGATTTTCGCGAGAGGTCCGGCCAGGTCTAACACTTTCTCCGGGCAACTCCTCCAAGACCTATCGATACCCTTACGAGGGTCTTTGCTAGTTTTCAAAACGAAAGTCAGCATTTTGGGATCTTATTCTGGCGTCTCGGTCACCTTCCCTGGGAGATTTGGTCTTGGGCATTCCGCTCGCAGTGTCTGGCGAGCCTCTTTGTCCAGCGCTTTTCGCAACCTCTTGGTCATATATTGAGCCACTCTTGGCGAGGGCTGCCAGTCCAAGGATCTCGGGTTCCGGATGCTGTCCGGATCGAACATGTCCTCCTCCACCTCTTCGAGGTGCTTTTCTTTGCGGATTCTCTTCCCTCCGCTAGGTTTGATTTCTACCTCCTCCTCTTCCTCTTGAGAGGGAGTTTCACTTTCCTCCAGCTCCTCTTCCGAGCCTGGGTCCTCTTCTCCATCTTCTTCCACTGGAGAGGGGGTCGTGAGGTCCGGCACAGTCTGACGCCGCAAATATGCTTCACAGAGCTTTGCGAAGGCGTCAACGACCTCTGGGGCCTTCTCTTTTGCCCCATCCGAAGGGCCCTGGGGGTCAAGAGGGGCTGTCCTCTTCCGGGCCTTAGTACTCCCCATTGACCCTGATTCCAAGGGTTCCACGGCCGTGCTCTCTTTCCGTCCGGCATTGTCTAAGGGCTGGTGTAATATCGCCTCTAGGGACTCCAGCCTATCTTGCAGGGGTCTCACCCCTGGAGCCACTGAATCTATAAGTGAACTTCCCAGCACCTGTTTTAAGCTAGCAGCAAGATCTGATGTCTGCTCCTCTTCACTCCACTCAAACTCCGACATCTTGAGAGGGTGCTGTGTGCCTGCTGTACCCGTTAGGGTGTCACTGCCCTTTCACTATAGGTGGTTCGGGGTCTTACTGCCGACCCTTCTTTATATCCTTAATAATTATAATTATATTTTCTTTCTTTTTATTAATTTTTTTTTTCTTCTAGTGGCTGCTCCGGATGGAAGATAGTCTTTATAGGTGCCTGGTATGGGCTTTCCTCCTCAAGTCCTCTTTGCTAGAGGAACGTTGGTCACTGTATGCCTCGTGAGGCTTTCTCACAGCTGATTGCTGAATCGAAATCTTTTCCGTTTTTGTCGTGTGCGCTTTAGATCGTGCTCTTATGGCCGGAATGTGATCCTGTAATGAGGCCGCTGCCTCGTAGCTTAATAATAATATAATATTTCACCGCTGGGCCCGGCTTCTTTCGCATGCTCTGCTCTGTGTCGCATGAACGAATGTGAACACGGAGGCAGGCACTCGCTGGCCCAGCCCTTGCAAAGGCGGGAGCCGCGGGGATTCGCTTCCTCACTCGCTGCTGACTCTGCCTCCCCAAGGGAGGGGGCCACTACCCGGCGCTCGCACTCCCCGCTGCCTCCGACTCCGCGAGGGAGGGGGTTGGGTTCAACCTTCGTGCAGTCTCATGAGCCGCTTTTGCCTACCACGATCGCGGGATGACCCCCCTAATGTGCCGGACATATGGCACGGGGCGCGCGAGTCGTGGGGAAGGCAGCTCGCACGAACGAGCTAGCAGTACACTCGAGCTGCAAATCGCTCGGTTGCTATGAACGGTGCGCCGCTGCGCTGCATACGTTTGTACATTAAAATAAACGATCTGAAGATCAAAGCTTCATGTTCATCCCTGAACTAACATCCCTGTCTAACCAGACCTGTCAAACACTGTATCTAACCCTACACATGCTGAAACTAAACATTTCCACATACAATAGGGAGATAACCAGAAATAGTACTTATCTGCTTGAAGAGCAGTAAAAGAAGAGGAGGAGCTCAGGAACAGGAAGTGGTTATTACTGAGCATGGAGTGTGATGGACTACAGAGACTATGGGGATTGTAGTTCAAAAGGAAGAAAAGTCTGTTCAGACTGTTTTCAGTGTTTTGTTATGGTTTTTTGAGTTTTGTTGAAACTGCTGAAGAGTAGTGAATTAAAGAAGTTGAAGCATAATGCTCGCCTCCAGTCTTGTCATAGAATCCTGCTACCAGAAGTTCACTGTCAGTTTGCTCGGGAACCAATCGAGGCAAAAGGAATGGGAAAAGGGGCGGTTGGCAGTGAGAGAAGGTGCCCGGTGGATAATGGAACCCACAAGGAAAAAGATGGAGAAGGAAGCAAGGAAGGAGAGAAGAGTGAAGGTGGGGAAAAGGAGTGCAGAGGAGATGGTGGGAACAGAGAGAGAAATTGAGATTTTGGAAAACAGAAAGGCTAAAGACAAATCAGTTGTAAAGAGGGGGGAAATAAGTGAATGAGAAGACTCAGAGGAGATAAAAGAGAGGACAGAGGTCTGATAGAAGGTGGTGGAGAAAGGATAGAGTGCAGAAGAGGAAGCTCAAGAGGAGAGCAAAAGGAGCAAAGGAGAGGCGATAGTGTGGCAGAGCAGAGTGGCATATGTATGTTGGAAGCAAAGAGGGGATGTAGGAAAAAGAAGGAGTCGGAGAGGAAGAAAAAGATATAAGGAAACGAGAAAGAAGAGGTGAAAGATCCAAAGAGAATCTTAAGGAAAGCAGAGGGGAGATGGCGAAGCAGAGGCAAAGTGGGGAAAGCAGGGAGCACATAGAGGGCCAATGAAGGAAGGCAGGAGAACAGAGGAGGATCCTGATTCAAAGACATAGAACCCAAACAACAAGAGAGGAGAAAGGAAAGATGGCAGAATGAGGCAGAGGAATACAGTTGGAGAAAACAGTTAGGAAGGGACAGAAAGATACAAGAAAGAGTGTGTGGGGGAACTGCAAGGAGAGCGAGTTTATGATCCAAAGAGAAAGAAGACAGAGTGCAGACACGAGGGGGAAAAGATGTTGCAGATCTATGAGGAGGTTCACAGAAAGTAAAGCTGCAATGAAGGAGGAAGGAGAAAGAAAGTAACCAGAATGGAAAGCAAGGGAACGCAGGGAAAGAAAGTGGAGAGAAGATAACAGAGCGCAGAGAAGATGAAGAGAGGGATTATCAATACTTGACCCTCCAGGTTCTGTAGGAGCTGACCCTAGCCCTTCAGACCGCTTGAAACAGCGTCCTTGTGCATCAATGCAGTCCTATTATACACTCACATGGGACCCTGGAAGAACAGGGGATTGGGACACAATACTAACCTTAGACACTTGTCTTACTTCAAGACATCAGTAAGGATTAAAATAGAGAAGAAATCAGTTGGACCTGTGACTCCTGGTAGCAACTTCAGCCTCTCTATTCCAACCCTCTGAATCCCTTCTAGACTCGATGAGCCTCCTTTAAGAGTCTGAAGAATATTTGATTTTGGAGTCTTCCTTGAGTATGAACATCTGCTCCTGAAGGTCCTCCTTCACAGTTGGGCATACCTTTTCTTATCCTAGCTAAGTAACCCCATTTTACATTGTACATGGCTGAATTTATGCACCTTGTTTTCCTTTTTTCCATTTCCCTTCTTTGCATTTGGGCAACCTCAAATGCTACTGGCTTCTCTGGGCATTTTCCTGTATTCCTTGTCTTTGTTTCTATCGGGCCCCGGCTTTAATTCTGCTTTTACTGTGCTCTTTCACTTTCAATTGCACACATTCCCACTATAAGTGGGATCTCTCGGGCATGCATGGGTGTAGTTCCTTGTCACTACCAGGCAGAGCCGTCTCCCTCCCAGGCCCATGCAGATCTGTATGTTCTGGCTGGGCACTCCCTGGCACTCTGTGTAAGACAGTCCCAGTTTGGGGCCTGCACAGCATCATGCTCTCGCCGGCCTGTAGGCCTGCGCTGCTTGGGGTGTTCCGGCTGGTCGTTCTCAGCCGCACCTCAGGGGCCTGCCCCAGTTCAGGGGGCTGAGCAGCGCACTCCCTTCTGCTACCGAGGAGGTGAGAGTTGACCTGTACCCTCCGTACCGTCCACTCTGATGATTCAAATGAAATCACTATGTTGCTCAATTTTCCTACATAATTCCTGATTATGCCAAGCACTACTGAACCTTGCTTTCTTCCATAAATCATTAAGCAGACAACGTTCCAACAAAAAACGGCTATAAGGTCCTGGCTTCTACAAACGCTAATCCCCACCAGTTCTTCAAGATCATGTCCCACGAAGATCCCTCTGCAAAATTTGAGGAATACACCATTTTATCAATGTTTTTTTTAAATCTTATTTAGAGATCCAAAAAGTGAACATTCCCCAAGCTGTGCAGATAAAAGGTAGTTTAGAATCTTCTATCAAGCTCCAGATCCCAGCCAAGACAGTCTTCCCCAATCAGGCTTCGGTCTTTCTCACAATCATGGCCAGGTAGAGGCCTAGCCATCTCGGAAACGGCTGTCAAGGAAAGCTGTTTAAAGGAGTAATTCCCTGAAAGGGATGAAGAGGAAAGGATAAGCAGAGAGTTGCTGAAGGAAGAGAAGGCTGAGGGTCACCTGGGATGGTAATAAATCAGAAAAAAGGGAGAACGGTATGAAGAAGAAAGAATGAGGATTAAGGCAAAAGGCA